>NC_092644.1:14646797-14981466 GCF_039555335.1 Amphiura filiformis
CCGTTGCCCCACAGACTGTGGAAACCAGGGCGGGTACTACGGTACCTGTGTGGTCCCAGCGTAGGTACCTGTGAGGGCTCCCGGCTGTGCACCACTGTACCCATGCCTCACTGCGTTCCCCGCAAGGGGATCAAGCTGTGTGCTCGGGTACCCCGTGGTACCGGCTGTTCCTTGGCTAGAGGAAACCTGCCGTGTACTACGGGCAGCAGGCCGTGGATATCCCCGGTCAACCACCTCGCCACCCGAAAGGGTAGCATCGATCAATGGAGCCATGCTCTGTTGATTCAGCGGTGATTGACCATAGGATCTATTGATGACAAATGGACCTTTCACGCCCGCTGGCTCTCCAGGACGAAGGCGGTTGTTGACCAGACAAGCTGTTCACGCTACCGTCCCTGGCCTCGGAAGCCTCGCCCAAGGTCGCTGTGTGGTGGACCACTCACCGCAGCTATGGGCGCATGCATAGTAGATACTACTGATGTCAGGCACATTACTACTGACTGTACTGTCGCTATCCTGCGAGGGACTGCAAACCCAACCCCTGAATAATCGCCAGCCGGTCCCGGAGGACAGCCGGCAGCTATTCTAGGGCCCAGGGTATCACTCGGAGGTCCTGCCATGGGACGGCTCCGTGCGACAACCCCAGTTGGTTCTCCAGGGACTACACCCACGGCGCTAACCGCGGTATCATCTATGCTGAACCCATGCACGCTCTCTCGACCCTTGCGAGGAACGAGAGGTGTGCTGCGGATCAACCCAGGCAAGCCCAGGGTTCCACTGGCACACTGCATGCTACAAATCAACCCAGGCAAGCCTGGGGTTCCGTTGGCACGCCGTATGTTAGGGTCCGACCCAGGCAAGCCCAGGGTACCCGCAACATACTGGCCGTCACTGGCTACCACCAGGGGTGCTGGACCCATAGTCTCGCCTGTAACAGACGGGTGTCCTCCTGCAAGAAACTCGGTAGAGTTCTCGCAGGAGGACTGGTGCCCACCTGTTAGGGTAGGTACCGCCCTGCTGCCTGCTACTCGAGATGTCAAAACTTCCGCTGGCTGCTGGGCCTTGGGACTCGCCTGCTTGCCCAGGACCGGAGCCCCTACGGTAGCTCTAGTGTGGCTCTTGGAAGCAGCCACACCTGAATCTACCAGGTCAGCCTTACCTGCAGCTTTGGTAGATTTCTTTGTCTTCATCTTGTCTTTATGACGGTGACGAAGTCCCAGCCGTGTGCTGCTTTCCAGGTCGTCAAGTGCGATTCCGAGAGACCTATACATAATGATGAACATTTATTATGTCTAGAACACTCCCTATGAGTGTACTAGGGACGGGCAGGACCGACAGGGCCTGGACATAGTTAGGAAACTCGGGAGCGCTAACGCCACCCCCCCTGAACACAATACTCAAAGCCCTGATAAGCAAACCCATGCACGGTGGCTGGCCGCTGATGTTAGTGTTATGGGAATATAAAGGGGATAAAACACAAACGATCTGTCAGGCTTTTGTCCCTTCGGACCCCACCGAAAAAATCGTAACTACTGCGTCATCGAACGGGTTCTGAAAGATATAACGATAGAGCACACCATAAACATAGCGATAAAAACACCCCATACATGATACACAAGAATGTACTGCACGTAAATATCTCTGCCGTAGACCAAGTTGGATAAGGGATGATTATCGGGTGTGACTTCACCAAATGGGTGAGTCCCCTCGGGGATCGGGTTTTTTTTTGTTTGTTATTATTCATTTATGTGGGACAAAATGACTATTGGTTTTTCCGCATCTCGGGATCGATGCAAGAAGTATCTTAATCAACATCGAAACGGTAAGATCGTCCGTGTCGGAGTCTCATAGATATGCATTATATAATGTTACACAAAAGTATACAGCACATGAGGCCACAATATACTATCACTGTACCAAGTTTGATATAATATTGGATGGCTGAGCATGATACCATAACATATCGGATGAGTCATAAAAATATCGGACGAGCCAACAGCGAGTTCGATATTTGTATGACGAATCCGATATGTTATGGTATCATGCGAAATAAGCCATCCAATATTATCATTATTAGGTTTTCTTAACTCCTAATAACCCTGAAAACATAATAATGAAGTTGATCGGTGATTGCGTAAAAGTTGCAGTGTGAATCAACGGAAATGAAGTCAAAATATGCAAATGAGCTCATTAATATTCATAAATATGCAAATAATGTGACAAAAAACTGTACAGCACATGAGGCCGCCATACCCTATCACCGTACCAAGTTTAAAGTTGATCTGTGATTGCGTTTAAGCTGCAGAGTGGTTTAATGACAATGAGGGTCTAATATGCAAATGAACTCATTAATGACCGCTTATGGGTTAGAATTTCAACCAGCCTAATCACATGAAGCTCCGTGGCCAAGTGGTCTCGTAAACCTGAGGTCCTGGGTTCGATTCCCAGACGGAATCACTTTTTCTACTTGTCTCCTTTATTATTTGCGACAGCGAACCTGATGAAAATTAATGTTTATTTATATAATTCCTGTCGATCATGCCACTGTTTTTCCGTGTTGCACTCATTAATATTCATAAATATGCAAATAACATGACACATAATACAGCACATGAGGCCACCATATACTATTTCAACGTACCAAGTTTGATGGTAATCTGTGATTGCGTCTAAGCTGCAGAGTTGATTAATGACAATGTAGGCAAAATATGCTAATGAACTCATTAATATTCATAGATATGCATTATGCAAATACTGTTACACAAAAGTATACAGCACATGAGGCCACAATATACTATCACTGTACCCCGGTACCAAGTTTGATATAAAATTGGATGTATTGAGCGTGATACCTGAATTTATCGGTCGAGCTAGAGTTTATAAATATCATGCGAGACGTAGTTGAGTGTGATATTTGAAAACTCTAGCGAGATCGATAAATTCAGGTATCATGCAAAAGTATTCGTCCAATTTTATCATTATTATGTCTTCAGAATCTTTTTTTGGTCAAAAACATGATTTTTAGTAAAAAACAAGATTTTTGGTCAAAAATGTGATTTTGCTTTAAAAAAAATGATTTCCGCTCAACAATGTGATCTTGTTTAAAATGTGATTTTTGGTCAATAATGTAATTTTTGGTCAATAGTGTGATTTTTGGTCAATGAAGTGATTTTTGGTCAAAGAAGTGATTTTTGGTCAAAATGTTGACTTTTGTTTACAAAAAATCATACCAAAAGAGACATACCGGTACATGGCAACTTGTGCACATAAAGTATATGAACTATGCACTCTATGAAGAGGTTACAGATATGAAAAAACCCTGTAGCTCCCAAGCGACCGATACACATAATGAAGTTGATTCATCAAAACCCTATAAACTGGCCTCAAAAAGAAACTTATAATTTTTCACAAGGTCATATCTTAAAATCCTCTACATAAAAATGAACAAAAATTGCACACAGGATTACTTCAATACTCTACTCTAAACACTGGTCAGTAACCAAACAGTTGTCCAACTGACACAACAGCAAAATGCACTGACATGCAACACCTTCCTGGACCACATTCACAGCGCAACAGATTTCTTTGGCTGGGTTCCAATTATTCGCCTGTACATTAACAAAAATTACACACAGGATTACTTCAATACTCTACTCTAAACACATGTCAGTAACCAAGCAGTTGTCCAACCGACACAACAGTAAAATACACTGACACGGAACAGCTTCCTGGATCACATACACATGCGAATAATTGGAACCCAGCCAAAGAAATCTGTTGCGCTGTGAATGTGTTCCAGGAAGGTGTTGCATGTCAGTGCATTTTGCTGTTGTGTCAGTTGGACAACATAAAACAATGAAGTAAATGTCAGCAGTTGTTTGTTACCAGGCTGTTTTTCTATCAATTTTGAAAATGTCCATCATTTTCCTCTCTCTACTTTTTCCTCTTTTTTTCTTATGCGCTTAGGGCGGGGGCCCAAATAGGGTTTGCCAGTCGGAACGAAGAAATCATTACTCCAAAAATGATTGCAAATTATATCCACTAGGCGGTTACCCGTATTTGGCGGTTCTCGGCTGTCGCGATTACCTGGCTGATGGTGACTGTACTCACCAAGTTTTATGCCCATAGGACAGTTTTTACTAATTTGACCTCAGATGACCCCTTGTGACCTCGAAATGACCTTCCCAAATTTGGCTCTAAATGTTGACTGCACCCACCACGTTTCATGCCCATATGACAGTTTTTAGTAATTTGACCTTGGATGACCGCAAAAATGACCTGCCAAAATTTGACTCTAAAAGGTGACTGTACCCACCAAGTTTCATGCGCATACGACATTTTTTACTAATTTGACCTCAGATGACCCCTGTGTGACCCTGGATGACCCCAAAATGACCTTCCAAAAATTTGACTATAAAAGTTGACTGTACCCACCAAGTTTCATGCCCATACGATAGTTTTTACGAATTTGACCTCAGATGACCCCTGGATGACCTCGGGTGATCTTGGCCCACTAACTGAAACAAACTTGTTCTGTCTGAGGTCCAGATGCACCCATCCACCAAGTTTGAGGAACGTATGACCCCTAGTCTCCGAGAAAATAGGCGGAAAACAGTTTTTACTAATTTGACCTCAGATGACCCCTGGGTGACCTTGACCCACTAATCAATACAAACTTGTTCTTGTTATGTCCTAGGTCAAGATGCACCTACCCACCAAGTTTCATGCCCATATGACAGTTTTTACTAATTTGACCCCCAGATGACCTCTGGTGACCTTGACCCACTAACCAATACAAACTCGTTCTGTCCCGGGTCAAGACGCACCCACCCGTCAAGTTTGAGGAACGTGCGACCCCCAGCCCCAGAGAAAAACAGTTTTTACTAATTTGACCCCTGGATGACCTTGGGTGACCTTGACCCACTAACCAATATAAACTTGTTCTTCCTCATACCAAGCTGCACCCACCCACCAAGTTTGAGGAACGTGCGACCCCCGGTCTCCGAGAAAAGAGGTGGACAGACAAACAGACACACAAACACACAAACAAACAGACAGAGTCTGGTGAATTATAGTAAGATTTGTAATCATTTCCCACCACAAAATATGATATGACATAATGAAACAATTAACACTGAAGACACCCTATGGCACCTGCTACAACTTGAGAACAAGTCCTCAAACCTCAAATTTGTAGTTTCTACAACTGACCCATAGAATCTCACTTCAGACCTTTGAAGCAGAGAAATCAGTGGAACTTAGTTGTAGCGATGGGGGGAAAATTTGTTCGAAAATTCTAACTTAAGTATGCACAACCGATAGCTTGTGATACGAAAGATAAGGTGCAAGTATTTGTGCTCATGTCACGTACCTTGTTTGGCACATGTACACGGTTGTCATACAGGGCCCAATGTCATGCATATCGTGTCGTTGTGGACTTGTGGATAGTAGATAGATTACTCGATCAAGGGAAAATTCTAGTCCTAAACCTGAAACATCATATTCTGAGGTGCGGAAGTATACCAAATTGGTGTCTTATGACCTTTGACATTCTTTTGTGGCGAGTTACATGGTCTTTCAATTCACCCCGAGTGTCCTTGACAGGCATGACTATGCTTCAGTGCCGGTCATGAAAGAATTCAAAAGATAACCTCTGCCCCAATAAGCAAGTTCGATAATTCAGAACAGAGTGCATTGTGGGTGAAAGTCTGTTGGGATATCACAGCCAGGCCTCACACAGTATTTCAATGGTGACGAACTTTGCACTTTTCAAAAAACCTTTTTGATTTTTTTTTTTGCAAGTTGTTGGGTCTGATTGTCCCCGGGATTGTCCCCATAGAACTTTTATATAACATGCAAAGATAGTTTGAACCTATCCTGGAAGCACTAACGTTGTAAATGATGAATAAAATCACAAGAATTCCTGATCGGTCAAAGTCCATTCCCACAGCCGTCTATGGGAGGATTGTGTTATTATATCCCCAATACTGGCCAAGAATATTACCCACAATGCACTCTGTTCTGAATTATCTAATTCGCTTATAATCTCAGGCTATTGTCTGCACCTCGGAAGATGTATGGTAAGAACTCAGTCCTCAAATGATAGTCATATAACGACTAGCTCGAGAAGTCTAGCCAAGAATTTGCTCACCGATAGCTTCACATTCTAGGCTAGAGACCATTGCATTCACAATCTAGTCAGATTCGCTGGAGCGTGACACCATGTTAAAGCAATGGAAGTTCAGAAGTAAATATAGCCGATCACGACAGGCGATTGCATCAAAAATGTTGCTAAAATTACACTTCAACAAAATTTTAGACTGTCTAAAATATGCAACCTTGCTAGAAAGGTACAGTTGACTCATCGAAATAACTTTCATCCAAGTTTTAACAAATAACAAAATAAATAACCTCCGGTGCAAAAACTTGCACCGCTGTCCGACCGAAAAACGATAGTAACGCTCTCTAGCATCGAATGCGTAACTATCGTGTGCAAATTCAAGCTAGAGTTTTCGAGTAAATAACGACCAAAAGATAAGTGACTATCATTGAGGACTGAGTTCCGCAGTCTAGGAAAATACATGCGGTCGTGTGTCTTGAGCTCGCCACCAAAAAAAGGTGGCGACGTTACATTTTGCCAAAGTCGACTCAAAACAAATGATGATATCTCTGTCAAGCAAGAAGTTATTGTCATGCTTGTGGTCTCATTTTATTGCTAAATAAAATGCACTTTCAACCCTGTAAAAAGAAATACTTGAACTTTTTTAATACTGATCGACACTGTGCTTCATAGAATTCAGAATGGGCAGGGTGGTGGTGGTGGGGATGTGGTGGTGGGGATGTACACACAAACTCTATGGGATTGGTATTTTTAGTGCGTAATCTGCTTCTGTAAAGGCTGTATATTGGATTTGGACTCTATTTAGCATCTAAAAATCTCATGGCCTTACAGCTAAACAATTCTACTAATTGTTTTTAATCATTTATGATTGGTTTAGTCTAGAAAATACAAACTTTTCCATACAAAACTACCCGTTGTCATATTAAACACTGTAGTAAGTATTAAAATGTAGATGTCTTCAAAATCTAAAAGTTACTGTAAAATTTTAATTACTTATCCTATCATAGTCAAAGTATAGATTTTCTGAAGGGAAATTTGACGAGGAATCTAAATGTGGCCATATTTTTTCTGTATGGGTTAGGGGGAAAATGTTTAGGTTCAAAATATGTTGAATTGTAAAAAAATCTAACATAGGCCTACTTTGGGACACCCTATATTCCAAGATTACCAAACAGCTGTGATTTTGGTTTCTTCCAATGTCAGTTGGCTCTCCATATCCTCTAACCAAATGAATGTTGTTTACTTCCAGTTTATTACTGTAAGTTGGTAATAAGCAATGCATTGAGCGACCCATTTTTTATCAAAATCTTTTTTATTCCACCCTGTATAACTTGCAGGTCACCCTGTATAATGAGTTGAAATGTATATATTTGAATTGCTTATGCCTTCAGCTTTCCAAAAATGTATACTTTTGCTAGTTTATAGGTAACCTAGGCAAACCTTAGGTAACACATTTACTAGTCAGCTTAATTCACCGAGACCGGGCCCCAACACAATGCATATTTACATAGAAATTTGAATTTTTTTTTCGAGAATAGGTGGGTGTAGGAAACCTACATAAATATGTTTTCTATACTTCACTTGACCCAAATATATGATTTTTATGGTGATAATCAAGTCGCACATGGAATTTTAGAGGATTTTGATAGCAGTTCCATTAAAAAAGCTGTCATCGCCATGAGACTAAGATCTAGAAACACCCCCGAAATGCCGTTTTGGGGAATTTTGCTACTATCTTTTTGATGAAAGTCAATCTTTGACAAGATGTAACTTTGCTACGGAAAGTGCTATGAAAAAAAGGTTTTCAGTTTTGGCTTAGTTTACTCAAGGGCTTTAATTTGATATATAAAACGATGCAATTTGATGGCAAATTGGAATTCACCTAGGATACCTATAGTTTAGGGTTGATGATTTTCTTTCTTTCTTTCTCCCTTTGTAGTGCTGCAGACTTCAAATAAGCGAAGATAACTCGCATTGTCGAGATAATCTAATTAGAAACCCGGTTGGTATAAAAATTCATAATATTTGTCATGTAACGCTAAGGGTGGCGAGTTCAGGACACACGGCCATGCTAGCTTATTTATAGCTAGTTTATATATAGCCCGAAACCCTCCCGGAAACCCTCAGTCGTCTTCTCTACGGCTACCAGTGACATCTCCGTTGTGCGAGGATAGGAAAGAAAAGGCCATGCATTTCGGGCTAGTACTAGTAGTATTTATATGCTAGTATAATATAAATTTAAGCTTACCTCAGTGACACAGTGCCAGTGGTCATTGCATCAGCATGTCAGTGACCAAGTACATGTACATGACCCCATCAGACATGTCATGTGTACTGCAATTCCATCATACTTGTCTTTCGGGTCTGAATGTGCTGGTACTGAAGACTTTACACATCGGCTGATTCGGCTCCTTAGTAATACTAACCGCCAAACAAACAATTTATTTTGAACGAGAAAACGAAGTTCGCATTGTTTATCTGTGCAGTATCTAGCTAGTCCGACGAGTAGGACCTTTTATTTCTAAGTTACCAGAGTGTACCAGACTATACACATTTCACACTATGATCACTATCTCACATGGCGCAAGAAAGACGAATCGCGAAAGTCCAGTGACCGCGCCCCCCAAAATAAGGAGCAATTAGTGGACTTTTGTGGTTAATCTTTCTTGAGCGATCAGAGTTAGAGTATGGTTGGTAAACTAAGAAAAAAACAGGTCCTACTCGTCGGACTATATCTAGCCTCTGCCACGAGTACTGATGCTGCACAGAATAACCGGAAATAGAAATATGGGAATTCCCTTTACAGACCGACTCACTTTGAATATTCCTACACTATCCTACACTACACATGCGCATCGATACTTTCGTCGCGAAGATACTTACGGCTCAACATACGTTGTTCGTCTCATCAGTTCAATTCAGTTAATGACCGATTCAGTATTGTAGACTAAAGGCAATGAATAATTCAACACTGTTTATTGATTCGCTCAATCCACAGACAACTCATCAGTTTCATGTGCGATGGAAGAATGTATTAGACAGTCATGATAAACGGGATCATCCTGTTGCACTCTGTTACCGATTCACTGCTACCAGGATGTTTTGAAGTAGGTTCAAGAGACATTCAGAGACATTTTTTCAAATGTCAATTAGCAATTTCTTCTGTAAGTGCCCATTGGCAAGGACGGTTCCGAATTCGACGGGGTTGGAGTTGTACCAACTTGTTCAATTATATTGATCTCGCTGAACACGAAAACACATTTCTCAACCTACACATGAAAAGATGGTTAGGGAGTGATGGACTGAAAAAGAGCCAGGAGCCCCACTCGCCCGTCACTTTTGTTTATGAATGTGATAATACATACGAGATAATTATAATGGGTGGTATGATTGTATCCTATTGTGTTTGGTGTGTGTGAATCTTTAAATCTTCTGTTAATTTCAGCACGCTACCTTTATTTGTTTTGGCGTGGCATGCAATAATGTAAAATCGATGAAAAATCTGCTTTTCATTTTCAGCGCAAACGACTAGCATACCCTTGAAAAATGGCACAACACACTTGATCAACGTATGGAGTCTTTTTATGTACATTTAATGTCAATCAAACAACTTTCATTCTTTAACTAATTTCTTCTTTTATTGTTTCTTTTCTGTTATTTTGCTTCTACTTTCGTATCGTATTCTCAAAAATGTTAAAGACAAAGGTGTTTACATGATGTATGTCAAAACAACAACGGAAAGTAAAAAGCAACGCAGATACGGAAACTGGAAAGATGAAACGGCTGGAATCCAAGTTATACTAATATTATGGTTCCAATTGCTAAAAGTAAAATGAAAGATAAAGGTGAACATATTTGATATATCTGTAATGTTTTACATTAAATAAATATTGCACTAAGAAACCTAAATATTGCAACATCAGAGTAAACTTTGTTCATGTATGCTAACTTTTGTCCTTTTGAAACATAAATGCATTTGTTGTAATATTTTTTTAAATAAAGGCACGTATAGCTTGGTATAGTTTTTGGCTTTGTGATTATTGATATACTTTCATGCTTGTCCTGCACGTCCCTCAACTTGTCGGCCACGCAGTGCGATACACCTGTTTGCTCTTTCCATCATACTGTTCACAGCCCTTCCATTGATGTAATCTCTACGCAGTCTTGCAACAGCAGTGATGATGCGCTGTCTCAGTGTCTGCAGGTCTGATGGTGGTCCTGGCCATACACCTTTGCTTTTAGATACCCCCAGAGAAAAAAGTCACAAGCAGTCAGGTCTGGTGATCACCAGACCTGACTGCTTGTGACTTTTTCCACGCTGCTGTACAGTAAATTGAGGGGCCATCTTTTCTGTACCACAACCAGTTCGATCTCTGCAAGCATTTCAAATGACATGGACCTCACTCCACAATAACTATATTTAAAACTGCCGCCAAAGAGAGAATGGAATTAGGCCGCTCAAGCGGATCAAATCCTTTACTCCATATAATGATTGCTTCGTAACGTCATAAAAATAGATAGATATCGGCTATTTAGTGGAAATATGAACGGGGCACAACTAAAATACCTGCATAACTTTTTCCAAATAACTTTGTGCTGAACGGTTAGTAATTTTACAGATTTTCAAAATAGGTTGCATTGTCAAAACTTAGAATTCACCATTTTTACACAATCTTCTATAACTTCTACTAGAAACGTCCAATTTTTAAAATCTAACAAATCTGAAAAAGCTAAATATATGTAGAACCTAAAATGCAAAACAATATGACCAATCAACATGCCCTTCATACCTAAAAAATTCCATCTTTCTCGGTATAGATCATTCTGGGACACCCTGTATCTGTATTCAGCGCTGTTTTTGGTAAAATTGACTTGAGACGCTAAAGGGTTCAAATGCTAGTTTGGAGTGTTTGAAATCGAAATATATATATTGGTAAGCCGGAATGAAGACAAATCTATAAAACATGTATATGTTGGTGGATTGAATGTCTACAATTGTTGAAGGTCACGCTGATTGGATGCTTGTCTTCAGTACTTTGGGATAAAGTTTGTTTTTGCTATATACTGTAATCTTTTTGAAATGAATCAAGTAACAATTTACGGCATGACATTCAATTAGTTTACTAAAAACATTTATTAATGCATAGAGGTATGCGTTTATATAGGGAACTATACAGAGGGATTGAATTGTCAATCACTTTGACATTTCAACAATCTAAGCCCTCATACGTAAAGAACAAACTGGATACATTGATTCCATAAACTCTTGATACTTATCATGCATATTAGCTCAGTTCCATTTTATCATGCCGACGGCATCTTGCAGAGTTATGCTAAACCTGTTGTCATTAATTCTTAAGTTGTCCTTTGGAGACAGTTGAAATAATGTGATTGAATGCGGATTATGTCTTCAATTGTAAACGTGTTGGGGTTATAGTGGGTAGTCGCAGTACAATAATGGATATAGAATTGAAGACGTGTCTAAAAATGATTCCATTAAAGAAGTGATGTAAATGGATGCAAGTATGATGGTATGACATTCAAATGGGTTGCCAAAAACGTTTATTAATGCACAGAGGTATAAATTTATATAGGGAACTCTACAGAGGGATTGAATTATCAATCACTTTGACATTTGAATAATCTAAACCCTTTTAAGCAAAGATCAAACTGGATATTGATACGAGTACCATAAACTTTTGATACAGCTCAGTTCCATTGTATCATGCCGACGGCATCTTGTAGAGTTATGCTAAACCTGTTGTCATTAATTCTTAAGTTGTCCTTTGGAGACAGTTGAAATAATGTGATTGAAAAGCCGATTACGTCTTCAATTGTAAACGTGTTAGGGCACAAGGGGGTAGTTGCAGGTACAATAATAGATATGCATTGTAGAATTGAAGATGTGACGAGAATATGATTGCATTAAAGAAGTAATATGAATAGATGCAAGTCACGTCAATCCTTTTATCAACTTATTATTGCGTTTCTCTACATCAAAGGGTCTGAGATGGAAGCTGTGCGAAGGCATTGCACTAGCAATACTTATCATTATCACTTTGTTGTAAACATATCAAACGGATAATTTTGAAATGAAGTCACTCGAAGAGAAAACACTCGTGTGCCCAGTTTGACCTTTGAATTTGCAGGATTTGCTATTTGTCTTGGTTAAACATTGTTTCGATAATTTGAGGTAATCTTGTGGCAGTAATAAAAATCAGTTTCCGTAATTAAAGGTCAAGCGTAAGCAGTGTTAAATAATTGAAAGAAAAACGCTTTCCTATTAATGTTTTATGGAGAAAAGTTTGGAGATGGGTCTATATCCAACGGAATGCACTGTTTAAGGTATATACTACAAACATTTCAAAATTGTGACCATCTGATTTCTTGACCTTAATTTTGGATATGTGCAATGAAGCCGATATGTAATTTTTAATAATCTTTTAACCTATAAACAACCATAATAACCGGAAAAACAAAGTTACGTATTGTATGTTAAGTGTAAGAAATTATAGGTATATTGTTATCTATTTAGTGTGCAATAAAACAATGTTAAACAAACACAATTTATGAAACCCGTGTTTTGATGCTGTGTCGTTAATTTATTGTTGTGACCATATCTACTCCAATCGTGTTAAGACTTTCAAGACTAAAAGGTTTCTCACTTCAAATTTCACAATTTGCTTAATAGGTTTCGATTTAAACTGCTGAGAAAAAGTGAAATAGTAGTCACTCACATAAAATGACCTTGGTTGATTTACAGGTTGTATATTAAAACCGTCACATGATTCAGATGAAATCTAATTTACGGCCATCGATCATACCAGAAGTATGCTCTAAGTGGCGACGGTAGTTTCAGTATAAGTATATGTTTCAATGTATGCTATTTTACACTAACATGAACTTCAGCACGGAATGCCTTTAGGTTTTGATCGATGTGGTACTGTGCACTGTCTCGAAAACAGCCAAGTATCAAGGGATTTTGAAACAAGTGACACAGGCGCTTTGACTGATCTTGTACATTGTTATAATACGGAGAACAAAGTCTGCTCTTCGGCGTATTTTATTCACCTTTGCTGCATTCCATATTGCTGACGGCATCTGGTAGAGTTATGCTAAACCTGTTGTCATTAATTCTTAAGTTGTCCCTTGGAGAAAGTTGAAATAATGTGATTGAATGCGAATTACGTCTTCATTTGTAAACGTGTTGGGGTACAAGTGGGTAGTCGCAGTACAATAATAGATATAGAATTGAAGACGTGTCGAGAAAATGATTCCATTAAAGAAGTGATGTGAATGGATGCAAGTATGATGGTATGACATTCAAATGGGTTGCCAAAAACGCTTATTAACAGAGGTTTAAATTTATATAGGGAACTCTACAGAGGGATTGAATTGTCAATCACTTTGACATTTGAATAATCTAAACCCTTTTAAGCAAAGATCAAACTGGATATTGATACGAGTACCATAAACTTTTGATACTGCTCAGTTCCATTGTATCATGCCGACGGCATCTTGTAGAGTTATACTAAACCTGTTGTCATTAATTCTTAGGTTGTCCTTTGGAGACAGTTGAAATAATGTGATTGAATAGCCGAGTACGTCTTCATTTGTATACGTGTTAGGGCACACGGGGGTAGTCGCAGAAACAATAATAGATATGCATTGTAGAAATGAGGATGTGACAAGAATATGATTGCATTAAGGTTATTAATTATTTTAAACTGTTGTGATTTGGTAGTTCATAGCATCTTACGAATGGTAGTGAGCTTTGGCAAAACTGCATTTTACAATTCATAGCGAGCGTGTAGAAGAATTAAAATATCACAGATATACTTTTATAGGTGCTGCAGTTCTTGAGTTACGTTGTAAAGAGGGCTGAAACAACAACACTTTTGTAAAACGTACATAACTAATTAACAACAATAAATTAAGCAACTTTGCAATGTATACGATTTGTAGAATGAACTTTTGCAAAATATCAAGGTGTTAATTTTCAATAATATATTGATCTAGATAATGAAAATCGATTTTTAGGTTGCTTCGACCAACAATACCTCGTCTACCCTTAAAGAAGTAATATGAATAGATGCAAGTCACGTCAAGCCTTTTATTAGCTTGTATTATTGCGTTTTTTTACATCAAAAGGTTTGAGATAGCGTCTGTGATACATACGAAACAATGCGAAGGTATTGCTCTAGCAATACTTATCAATGTCACTTTGTTGTAAACATATCAAACGGATCGTTTTGAAACTAAGTCACTCGAAGAGAAAACACTCGTGTGCCCAGTTTGACCTTTGAATCCGTTTCGAAACAGGATTTGTTATTTGTCTTGATTAAACATTGTTTCGATAATTTGAGTTAATCTTGTGGCAGTAATGAAACTTCGTTTCCGTTATTAAATGTCAAGCGTAAGTTGAATAATTGAAAGAAGAACCGTTTTGATTTTAATATTTTATAGAGAAAATAAATGGTTCTACATGCAACAGAATGTACTATATAAGGTACTATACAAACTTTAGTAAATTTGTGACCCTCCAATTTCTTGACCTTAACTTGGATTATGTGCTATTAAGCCGATTATGTATTTTTTTTAAATTAGGTATTGTACGTTAAGTCTTACATAGTCTTGAAATAAATTATATTTAATATGTAGAGTGTTATGTATGTAGTGTGCAATAAAGCAATGTAAAACAAACCAAATTTATGAAACCGCGGATTTTGTGTTGTTAATTTATTGTTGTGACCATTTCTGCTTAAATCATTTTAAGTCTTTCAAGACTAAAAGGTTTGTCACTTCAAATGTCTTGGGTTTAGGAATTCTATATTAATTTGCTTAATAGGTTTCAATTTGGACTGCCAAGTCGGTAAGAAAAAGGTGATATACTAGTCACTCACATATTATGGCCTTGACCGATTTACGGGCTGTATTTTAAAACCGTCATGAGATTTAGCTGAAATCTAATGAACGGTCATCGATCCAGACAGAAGTATGCTCTACGTGGCAACGCTTGTTTCAGTACAATGTATGATATTTTAAAATGACATGAACTTCAGCACGGAATGCCTTTAGATTTTGATCGGAGTGGTGCCATGCAATGTCTCGAAAACAGCGAAGTATCATGGGATTTTAAAGTGACACAGACGCTTTGACTGATCTTTTAAAGTACAAAGTATAGTTCAAAGTCTGTTCTAAGTAATTTCGCTAGAGATTAGCAATAATGACAATTGAAGTAAAAACAGAATGATCGGATTTCACAAAAGGTGTTGTTGATGATAGTTACCTTGCTTGTCTCCAAAACAATGTTTTGAAAATGTATTTTCTGAACCATTTTTCGTATGTATTATGACCTTAGACTTTTGGGAAAATGCAAATTAATAGCCAAAATTGCTTCTTCGGCGTACCTTATTAATTACTGCGCAAATCCCAAAAATTGAGTAAAAATATCTTGTGTTGCACATTTTGTAATATTTATATACGAGAAAAAGGCAATCAATCATGGTACGGTTTAATGGAAAATAGTGGCTAGATACGTCGTTTATTGCTGCCCAGTTAATACATATTGTTTACGGTACTGTAATTTTAGCTACACATAACAATTTATCTGTGTATTTCTCTCGCCTATTCAAGATTTAAGTTTGCAAACAGTTATTAGAGAGTATGGTGATTAATTCACAATAAAATGATTGGCATATTTATAGAATCTATTATTTTGTCTTTGTTGTTATTGCTCTAATTGTAACTGGGTTTTTTCTTTTTTGTCGACTTGCCTACAAAGCGCTTAACGCATCGCACAATGTCCACGCTTGCTTTGATTTGAACATTATAAAATTTTTGTTAGTTCCTGTTAGGTGTCTCGTTTGCGTCAACGAATTTGAAACCGTTCAAAATTTAATCATTTTATTTGGATTTTATGTGCTTTTGTAATTAAGTAAATACAAAAAACCTGTACTTAGTTTTTTCTCTCGAAATAAACTCGTCTGCATGTAATGATTGTTGCCACCCCATTCTGTTTTGTAGGTAATGCATAGTGGCAACAGCTTTTTCTACTGAGTTAAATTCTTGACCGCAACCAAACTGACAAAATAAAATTCATTTGCATCTTTGAATATTTTATCAGGTTCCCTCATGGATTGTGTATGATAATTTACGTACAGTGTTAATTATGCACCAGAGTACGTTGTTCGTCTCATTAGTTCAATTCAGTTAATGACCGTTACAGCATTGCAGACTTAAGGCAATGCATAATGCAACACTGTTTATTGATTCTCTTTATCCACAGACGACTCATCGGTTTCATGCGCGAAGGAAAAATCTTTTAAATACTTAGTAGTTAACTTAGACATCCAGGACAAACGAGGTCATTCTGCCACACTCCGTTACCGATTTACTGCTACCGGATGTTTGAAGAAGCGCAGGTGCGAGAGACATTCTGAGACATTTTTTACACATGTCAAGCAATTCCTTCTGTAAGTGCCCATTGGCAAGGACGGTTCCGAATTCGACTGGCTTGGAGTTATACCAAAAACTTACGTTGGTCTCGTTGAACACGAAAACTCATTTTTAGACTTACACATTATGCGAGTAATATACTATATTGTCAGTCATTGACAATGGAAGAACAGACGATACCTTCTCCTCTGTTCTCATGGAAGAACGGAGGATAACTTAAAACATCCGCTGATTGAGTAACCCAGCCAAAAGAAGAAATAAAACAAACAAACAAACAAAATTGCAAACATGAAAACAAATGGCACTTTGTGTGCAAGTATAACGATGGTTAGGGAGTGATGGATTTTTGCATGCCCCTTTCAGGTTTTTAAAAAGACTAAAAATGATCCAGGAGCCATCACTCTCCCGTGACAGCAGAAGTAGATCCTATATAATCCGTCGTATTCCATTGCATAATGTAAATCTTCCTTTAAAAGTTGGACACTCATCTTTGTATAGAAAGTTTCTTTAAGGTGAGGTAATAAATTATTTTAATAAATGGTAACAGGTGTGGTTGACTGTCACAATTCACCACTGGCAGGGAGGTACATAAGCACGGGTATACCATGAAATCTCCAAGGTTATGCATCCTCTTAAGAGATTGGGCTTCATCCCCTGGTTAAAATCATTGGCATGTGACCATTAATAAAGACTCAATGGCTATTTACATGAGCCGAGAGAATTTGAAACGTTTCAATAATTAATCATTTTATTAGCATTTTATGTGCATTTGTAATTAAGTAAATACAAAAACATGTTCTGAGGTCAATCTAACAATCAAGCTAACAAAATTAGCTCATTTGCAATTATGAATATTCTATCAGGCTCCATCATGGATTGTGCATGATAATCATGCACCAGAGTACGTTGTTCGTCTCATCAGTTCAATTCAGTTAATGACCGTTACAGCATCGTAGACTAAAGGCAATGAACAATACAACACTGTTTATTGATTCTCTCAATCCACAGACGACTCATCAGTTTCATGTGCGATGGAAGAATGTATTAGATAGTTGCCTTAGACAGTCATGATAAACGGGATCATCCTGTTGCACTCTGTTACCGATTCACTGCTACCAGGATGTTTTGAAGTAGGTTCAAGAGACATTCAGAGACATTTTGTTCACATGTCAATTAGCAATTTCTTCTGTAAGTGCCCATTGGCAAGGATGGTTCCGAATTCGACGCGGTTGGAGTTGTACCAACTTGTTAAATTATGTTGATCTCGCTGAACACGAAAACACATTTCCCAACCTACACATTACGCGAGTAAAATACTATAATATTGTTAGTATTGCAAAAATGTAAACAAATGGCACTTGTGGCAAATAAAAAGATGGTTAGGGAGTGATGGATTTTTGCATGTCCCTTTCATGTTTTTAAAAGACTGAAAAGAGCCAGGAGCCCCACTCGCCCGTCACTTTTGTTTATGAATGTGTTAATACATACGAGATAATTATAATGGGTGGTATGATTGTGTCCTATTGTGTTTGGTGTGTGTGAATCTTTAAACAAGATCTTTATACTTGAACTTTGCATTTTTATGTTTCGTAGAAACCTCCATCAATAACATCTATTTGTATTCAGCGCTGTTTTTTAGCACCTAAAGTGTTTAATTGCAGTTTGGAGTGTTAAAAGCTTGAACGAAAATAGACATCGGGGAAATATATATTGGTAATCCAGATTGGAGACAAATCAGGCCCGTACGCAGGATTTTTTTTTTGGGGGGGTGCTGATTTTGAAAAAGTGGACTTTTTTTCCAAGGGGGAGGGGGGGTGCGATTTTGTGAAAAGTGGACTTTCTTCACAAAAAAAACCTGATTTTGTTTGCTCGCTACGCTCGCAAATTCTTAAATGTTGGGACTTTTTGTATACTTTTGCCAATTTGGGGGGGGATGTGCGACCGCACCCCCCTGCACCCCCCCCTGCGTACGGGCCTGAGACAAATCTATAAAACATGTCTATTATAACTGATTAAGTTTCTACAATTATTATTGAAGGTCACACTGATTAAGTTTGCTAGGGACTGTAAGCTATTTGAAACTAATCATGTAATAATTTAAGGTATGACATTCAAATGGTTTACTAAAACATTTATTAATGCATAGAGGTATGCGTTTATGTAGTGAACTATACAGAGGGGTTGAATTGTCAATCACTTTGACATTTCAACAATCTAAGCCCTCATATGTAAATAACAAACTGGATACATTGATTCCATAAACTCTTGATACTTATCATGCATATCAGTTCCATTTTATCATGCCGACGGCATCTTGCAGAGTTATGCTAAACCTGTTGTCATTAATTCTTAAGTTGTCCTTTGGAGACAGTTGAAATAATGTGATTGAATGCGGATTACGTCTTCATTTGTAAACGTGTTGGGGTATAAGTGGGTAGTCGCAGTACAATAATAGATATAGAATTGAAGATGTGTCGAGAAAATGATTCCATTAAAGACGTGCTGTGATGGATGCAAGTATGATGTTATGACATTCAAATGGGTTACCAAAAACGTTTATCAATGCACAGAGGTGTTACATATATATAGAGGGATTGAATTGTCAATCGCTTTGACATTTCAACAATGTAAACCCTTATAAGTAAAGAACAAACTGGATATTGATACGAGTACCATAAACTCTTGATACGTATTATACAGCTCAGTTCCATTTTATCATGTCGACGGCATCTTGTAGAGTTATGCTAAACATGTTGTCATTAATTCTTAACTTCCATTGGAGACGGTTGAATTAATGTGATTGAACAGCCGATTACGTCTTCATTTGTAAACGTGTTGGGGCACAACGGGGTGGTCGCAGGTACAATAATAGATATGCATTGTAGAAATGAAGATGTGATAAGAATATAATTGCATTAAAGTAGTAATATGAATGGATGCAAGTCACGTCAATCCTTTTATTAGCTTTTATTATTGCGTTTCCTTACATCAAAAGGTTTGAGATAGCGGCTGTGATACATACGAAATAATGCAAAGTCATTGCTCTAGCAATATCAATATCACTTTGATGTAAATCTAACGTATCATTTTGAAATGAAGTCACTCGAAGAGAAAATATCCGTGTGCCTAGTTTGACCTTTGTATACCTTTCGTAGCAGGATTTGCTATTTGTCTTGGTTAAACATTGTTTCGATAATTTGAGGTAATCTTGTGGCAGTAATAAAAATCAGTTTCCGTAATCAAAGGTCAAGCGTAAGCAGTGCTGAGTAATTGAAAGAAAAGCGCTTTCCTATTAATGTTTTATGGAGAAAAGTATGGAGATGGGTCTATTTCCAACGGAATGCACTGTTTAAGGTATATACTACAAACCTTTTCAAAATTGTGACCATCTGATTTCTTGACCTTAATTGTGAATATGTGCAATGAAGCCGATATGTATTTTTTAATTATCTTTTGACCTATAAATAGCCATGATAACCGGAAAAACAAAGTTACGTATTGTATGTTAACTGTAAGAAATTATATGTATATTGTTATCTATGTAGTGCGCAATAAAACAATGTTAAACAAACACAATTTATGAAACCCGTGTTATGATGCTGTGTTGTTTATTCATTGTTGTGACCATATCTACTGAAATCGTGTTAAGACTTTCAAGACTAAAAGGTTTCTCACTTCAAATTTCATAATTTGTTTAATAGGTTTCGATTTAAACTGCTGAGAAAAAAGTGAAATAGTAGTCACTCACATAAAATACCTTGACTGATTTACAGGTTGTATTTTAAAACCGTCACGTGATCAGCTGAAATCTAATTTACGGCCATCGATCATACCAGACGGTTATTTCAGTATAAGTATATGTTTCAATGTATGCTATTTTACACTAACATGAACTTCAGCACGGAATGCCTTTAGGTTTTGATCGATGTGGTACCGTGCACTGTCTCGAAAACAGCCAAGTATCAAGGGATTTTGAAACAAGTGACACAGGCGCTTTGACTGATCTTTTACATTGTTATAATACAGAGTACAAAGTCTGCAAAATTCCTTTGTTGCAGATTTTGCAATAACTATAAGATAAGATTGCAATCCATCATGGTACGGTTTAATTGAAATAGTTGTTGATACTAATTCATTGATGTGTAGTTTCTTCTTCCAGGTATTTGGCTAGATACGTCGTTAATTGCTGCCTACTTAATGCATATTGTTAACGGTACTGTAATTTCAGCTATACATAACAATCAGCTACCTTCGACTATATTTATAAATACGCCCGTGACCCATGGCCAAGACATACCAAGACCCAATGCCATTGACACGGATAGTAACTCTTTAGATAAATATCATCAAATTTTAATTTTAATTGAATTGCAAAATTATTAAATATGGAGGGATTCCGAATTTATTATATGTTATCAAGAACAACATTTTGAAAGTATATATTTGCCGGCGAAAAAATATTTATCAACGGAAACGTTTACAATATTTAAATATCACAAAGATCAACAAAATAGAACAATTATTTGTTTACCGCCTTTGTATTCAATTGAACAGGAAGACCACCCGCTCTGTCGAAGGTTACTTCCACACTTCCTATCTACAATCTTTCTATCTGTTATGGGTTCGTGGAGGTGGTCACATGCGTATTATACGTATTTATAAATATAGTCGAAGCATACTGACAATATAATTATCTGGATATTTCACTCACCTATTCAAGATATCAGTGTATGTAGTTGTAGTTACCAGAGAGAAGCTATGACAAATAATTCTCAACGAAAATGATCTGCAGATTAAAAACAATCTTTTCCGTGTTCTTATTGCAACTGATGGTTAAGGTTGCGACAATGTAAAATATAAAATACTAAGCATCGCATAAAAAGAATGCACAACACAGTAAAGTTAGACGGATACTGGATAATGTATATTGGACATTCCAACTACGCAGATATTTCATATTCGCTAATAGACATATTTGATATTCCGCATTATTCTAATATATGAGCTTACAAGTAAGGAGTGTAGAATATCTTTTTGAGATAGAGGGCGCTGAATACTTGAAATGGTACACATTTGAAAAAATTAATTACATTTCCATCCATATAGCAAAAAAGTGAGTCCTGTAACATATTAATTTTCAGCATTTAACTTACAAGAAAGGAGTGTTGAATAATGCACTTTCCGAGATAGAGGGCGCTGAACACGTGAATTGATGCAAATTTGTTAGCTGCTGTTTGGTGTTTTGTAATTAAGTAAAATAATACAAAAACATGTAATTAGTTTTGTCTCTCCAAGTAAACTTGTTTGCATGTAACTGTTGCCAACATATTATTCTGTTTTGTAGGTTATGTATAGTGGCAACAGCTTATCCTATTTTTCTGTTGAGTTCAATCCTTGACCGCAATCAAGCTGACACAATGAACTCATTTGAAATTTTGAATAGTCTATCACTATCCATCATGGAGTGTGCGCGATAGTGATGCATCATAGTACTTTAATGACTGATTCAGTATTGTAGACTAAACACGATGAATAACACAATACTGTTTATTGATTCTCTTAATCCACATTCGACTCGTCAATTTCATGTGCGATGAAAGAATGTATTAAGGGTACACGAGGTATTGTTGGTCAAAGCAGCCAAAAAATCAATTTTCATTATCTAAATCAATATATTATTGAAAAATAACACTTTGATATTTTGCAAACGTTCAATCTACAAATCATATACTTTGAAAACGTGCTTGATTTATTGTTGTTAATGAGTTATGTACGTTTGACAAAAGTGTTGTTGTTTCAGCCATCTTTATAACATAACTCAAGAACACAGGACCTACAAAAGTATATTTGTGGTATTTAAATTCTTCTACATGCTCGCTATGAAAAGGATAATGCAAGTTTTGCCAAAGCTCACTACCATTCGCAAGATGCTGTGAACTACCAAATCGCAACAGTTTTTAAAATAGTTGCTAACCTTAAATTGTTATCTTAGACAGCCAGAACAAACGGGGTCATCCTGTCGCAATCGGTTACTGATTTATTACTACCAGGATGTTCGAAGTAGGTTCAAGAGACATTTTGTGCACATGACGAAAAGTGTCAAATAATTCCATATACTACATACGGTTCCGGAGTTCATTGTGGTCTCTCTGAATACGACAAAAGCATTTTCATTTTCTCGACTTAAAATAATACTAAATTGTTGGTGATTGCAAACATGCAAACAAATGGCAAGTGTGGCTAATAAAAAGGAGTGACGGATTTCTGCATGTTATGTCCATCTATGCCCTAATTTCACTGCATGAAATAAATCTTCCTATAAAAGTTCACTCATCTTTGTTTAGAAATGTTCATATTAATAAAAATAATTGTATCATCACTTATGATGAACAAATACATAATGTTTTTCCTGATGGAAGTTGAGCAGGTGTTTTATCTTTTGAATTTACACAAAAACTAGATACAACAGCCCTTTGTACATCGCTGGTTGGTGACAAAACATAAATCACTTTTGAGGCACAACTACAAAGACAGGTTTTGGTCAGATACTACATGTACTTTATATTAGTTCATCTACCAAAGGGGTGACGGCAATGGAACCGACGCGGTTAGAGGCATTGGCACTTGAGTTTTACAACCAGGAGTCAGCAGTCAGTATTACTGACAGGTCGGATCCGCATTTTTCTCTCAACGTTACACGAGCGCGCAATTCTGCATAGTGATCTTTCTCAAAGCTGTATACAGTAGTTCGCTTTTACGCTTAATGTGACCATATAACAGAAGCATGTGTATTAGATGCTTTCTTCTTAATTATTCCCTAAAGTTCATATACACGTAGGTTAAAATGGACAGCAGCTCATTCGACACCATAATGGTTAGGAGCTTTCCTTTAATTCTACTGTCGTTGGATCGAAGCGCATTTGAATATTCATTTAATCATATATTTCTTAGCAGTATATACCCAAATGCGGTACGGGGAACATCATTTCAATTGCCTTCGTTCGATGCACACTTCAATGGGGGTGTTTCATAGGTGTCGCAATTATTCTCAACCGAATACGCTCATTCGGGCGAGCACGGGAGAATGTCGCCAGTTGGAACAAGATATAATTTATTATCCCCAGAATTATGAAAATATAGTGAATTGTGGAAACTAACTATCAAAAACTAAGTTTTCCGCTTTATAAAAGATTTCATTGAAACAAAACCAAAAGTAAACTCACTATTTGACGGTTTCGCCTATCATGGTCGATAGGCATCATCAGAATGATGGTTGCAGATCCATACTTCCGGTTGGACGTATCCCGACTGAAGAGGGTCTTTTATCAGCCAGGAGAGGATCATACACGTGACTAAAGAAGTGGGCACCTCGTCTCTGTTCATGACGTTAGGACCTCGTCTCCTGATCCAAATGGATTCTCTAATTCTTCTTGTGTTGGCGTCATCCTCCTTAAAAAGAATTTTCGCATTGTCCCAATTGATAGTGTATTTTGTAGAGTGTCGTTTGTTTTGGGCTTGGACACCCTGGCAGTTTCTTTTTGGTGTTCATTAAGTCGTGTTTCAAATTTGCGGCCAGCTTCACCGACATAGGAATGTTTACAGTTCGCGCATGGTATCTCGTATACACAATCGGTGGCGCTGAGAGGATCGATTTTAACTTTAGGATGGACAAGCATTTTACGGAGGGTGGTGTTTGGTTTCATAGCCGTAGCTATTCCGTGTTTCCGGAAGATTCTGTTGGTGTTCTCTGCGAGGCCCTCTACGTACGGGATCACAACAAGTCCCTTGGTCTGATTTTTACTGTCTTTCTTGGTGTTAGGCTTGCTCTGTTTTTTTACCATTTTTCTTTGACTTGTTTGAACGTCCAACCCGGTAACCGCAGCGCCCGAGCGCTTGTTGGACCTTTTCTTCTTCCTGCTTCCTATCCTCCTCTTCAGTAACAATACTATTCATTCTATCGAGTAGAGTACGGACTACACCAAGTTTATGGTGAATAGGGTGGTGAGACTCGAAGTTAAGGTATTGGTCAGTGTGGGTGACCTTCCTGTAAACCAACAACTTCAACGAGCCACCAGCTTTCCGTACGATTAAAGTGTCCAAAAATGGGATGGTACCTTCTTGTTCTTTCTCATATGTAAACTTTATACTTCCCGTGGGGTCGCTTTGATTGAGATGGTCCGTGCGATTGTCTACCTGTTCTTTATTGACAATTTCTAATATGTCATCGACATATCTCTTCCAAAGGGTAGGTCTACAATCCAATGGTGCCGAGGCCAGCGCTTGTTGTTCTAATTCTAAAAAGTACAGATTAGCCACCACCGGGGAGACGTGGCTTTCCATAGCTGCACCGAACCGCTGTTTGTATATCTTGCCGCAATCATCATTCTGATGATGCCTATCGACCATGATAGGCGAAACCGTCAAATAGTGAGTTTACTTTTGGTTTTGTTTCAATGACATCTTCTATAATGTTTATCAACAAACCTGATGAAAATACCTAGTGATTTAAGTTTTCCACTATCTGGATTGGTATTATCCGAAAGTATCATATGGACGCCACAATAAACACCAGCGTGTGATCTTACCACTAGATGAACACAGCCCTTATCGATTGCTTGATTGGAAACTCTTGCAATTTAACTAAATTTGGAAATCTGTATGAAATTGGGTCGTGCTGAGATAAATCGCTTCGCTTGACAAAATTTCACTGAAGTCAGCTAGTATGTATCAATTTGCATTTATTCTAGTTTTTGGAATCATGTTTTCGAAAACTTTATAAAAGAAGTTTATCAGGCAAGATATAAGACACGTCATTCAATTTGCCAGGAAAACACTATGCTGATTCAATTTCAATTTTATATCAATGTGTTTCTTGTTTTCTAGATTTACACTTGCATTATAAGAACAAATTATTGGTGCATTTTGGTCCAAAACATATATAGCTTGCTATCTGAAACATTATCTACCTAAATTGAATATGGTTTCTGGAACACTGTATTTACTTTATGTAGGTGACAGTATATTCTTTGAACATAAAGAATAATGCGCCGACTTGTTTCGCAGTATCGCTTTCTTACTGGCTGAGTGTAATTTATTTGAGTCAAACAGAATGAAGCCCCATATATTTAGCTTTACTGAATCAATTTGTCATGCGCCGATATTTAAAGAATGTGGTCATCAGCTTAGAAATATTATCCTCATTTACTAATTATTGCTCACTGGGTGATAATGGCGGGAAGTATCATTGTTGATTTCTGTCTGATTAGAGTACTGCGTGTTTGCACTGAGGCTAAATGGAGGCGGCGTCCCTTGGCCATCTTGGTCAGTGATTTTGTTTAAGCGTAGTAACGATCTCATGTAATTGCGCTATATCTGTTTTAACTATACAGTTTAGAGAGCTGATGGATCATTGCAGATTGTGATTACAATTGACGTCGTTTTGTCATCATTTACCCAATCGACGTTGAGACTTGCGAAAAATCTTATGTATGCTCTTTCCGAGACCGAGTAATATTTGTCCACAGATAAAATTACATAGGAGCTACTCATGGCAGAGAATATAATTTAGTCATGATATGAGAGTAATGTGCGATGTAATGTTGCAACGCTTTGTTATCATTTACATTGTCCATGTCTAGACGGACGACGTGTCAATCAAGTTGAACACAAAATGAGAACATTCATTTTGTAAACACTAAAGTATTAAATATCGCATAGGACATAGACCATAATTAAGTGATTCAGAACATTGCAACTTCGATATTAAAGGAATAAATATACATTTTTTTAAAAACGAGTTGCAAACACAGGGGGTTTGTGATTTGAAATTATTTTTAGATATCTTTGCCATTTGAAAATATATTTCCTTTCAAAATTAGTTTTCGGATATGAGTTTAATAAATACACCTTTATGCGCTCCTGCAAGATTATTATTTATTAGAAACTTTGGTAAAAAGAAGTGCCATGGCAAAATTAAAATGTTCTGATCACCTTCTTAGAATTGAAACCTGCAGGTAGAATAAGGTGGAGAGGTTTTGTGAATTGTGCAATGATTGGTATATCCCTTCTTTCAGGTTTAAAGAGAACTGTTTTCCTGTTTTATAGAGTCATGTAACATTTGGTAAGCTTATCTCTTTGATTAATTATACACTCGTATACAGAATGTGTTATTTTTTACTATGAATTGTGGATTGTTCTTTTACGTAATTTATGTCTGTCACCATGACATTAGTGTTTGTACTATGTACATTAATACAATGAATGAATGAATGAATGAATGAATGAATGAATGAATGAATGAATGAATGAATGAATGAATGAATGAATGAATGAATGAATGAATGAATGAACGAACGAACGAACGAACGAACGAACGAACGAACGAACGAACGAACGAATGAATGAATGAATGAATGAATGAATATAACTATTTTCGATCTTTTTAAAATAATGATACAACAAATTAGTATTACCTGTCAGGAAATTTCATACTTAGACCTGAATTCATAAACGTCATTAATACTCAGGAGCCAATAAATCAATAGTAGCTGATCTTTGGTAAGTGCGTTTCATGCATATTTTTTTTCATTGCATGACGGACGAGCGCATAGCTACGCAATGATGGCCTGGTCAATTTAATTACGGGTGAGAAATCCTAGGTCGATGGAATCTTACGTTATTTATTTCTTTTAATTCCTTAACAACAAAATACCTTTCTTACAACTATGGTTTTATGATATTTATGAGTGAGGCTCATGGCTGATAGGACCTATGATGTGTTAATCACAAAAGTTAATGACCTTGCCCATGAATTGTTTCACCAGAACATTGCACCGCCCCGAAGGGGAAGCGCATTTTGATTGAAAAAATTGATTTAAGTCATTTGCATTACAACATAATTATATCCTGTCATTAACCTCTATAATAACGAGTTAAAGTGAAATAAATCAGATTCATTTTTGTAGATCAATTACCAAGCTTATGTGCAATAACAGTGTGTTGTAATTATACTCATAGTACATCTCTTACGTATATATGCAATACTTTTAACACATTATAGAAATGTAATTTATCTGAAACATCTTAATATATCAAATATGATGCCGGCAGATTTGCACTACCATCTATAGATTGTTGCCGTATCAGGCGGAGCCGCACTCTTCCTGGTACAGATAGTGTTATCTAAGAAATATGTCATATGTTCTATATGATATCATTGCCATTGTAGTTAATAATATGGATTATTTTCTGTTTATCTGCAGGCGGGATACTATTTGTATACACTTTATTTTCCAAACATGATCATACATGTATCTTGGAATATTATACTTTTCATATCTCAAAATTTATTTAATATTGAATGAAGATTGTATTATTATTGCTTTTTTTTTCACTTTTACTTTCATCTATAATCTACTGTTTTAGAGTAAGATGTTCCAACTCGCTCGGAATGAATCTGGTTTCAGTTTTAAGTTAGCTTTAGTTGAAATTCTATAAAGTGTTTGCGATGGTTGATAGCAATTTGTCAGTATCTTTGTAATGTGATAAATCTGCTTATCGGCGAGAAGAGACACTGCAACAGTCGCCGCCGCAAGGAAGCACTTCAAAATCACCAGAAATCGTTAGGTTCAGCTCATGACATGGTTTCTGATTGTACATAGGCGCCCTTTAGTTAGCTAGCGAATTGTTTGACTAGATTTGGATTTCATGCCCAGAATGCCGCGGTTGTTGTGAATGATATTCATATCTACATACAATTTGCCTGCTAAGGCCAAACAAAACAAAAATAAAACAAAACATAACCAAAAAAACAAACCAAAAACCAAAAAGAAGAAAAAATGTCTCAAAAAATGTTTTGCCATATTTGGAAGAAAATATAAGTTATTTGATAGTCGCATTGATTAGGAATAATATGATTGATATTTTTACTTAAAATGTGTAAGTCAACCACAATTTTATGCTATGTACTTTTGAATAGTCGAAAATAGTCGAATCAACTCAAAGATAAGTTAAAAAAATAAAATAAACAAAATAAACAAGCAAAAATATTAGTCTAAAATATCGTTCATTTAATAGTTTTAAGAATATCCTCTCGTATATCATTTATCTACTTAATCACTTGCATTAGACATATAATCAACATATTAAAATAGCAAAATAATTTTATTGCCCCATGCATAGA
Organism: Amphiura filiformis; assembly: GCF_039555335.1. NCBI lineage: Eukaryota > Metazoa > Echinodermata > Ophiuroidea > Amphilepidida > Amphiuridae > Amphiura > Amphiura filiformis. Next base: position 14,675,558 of record NC_092644.1, read on the forward strand.
TATCAAATGCAACGAAAAATACTATATTTAGATTCCATTGAACAGGTGTGTAATCACCTTTAGGACCTTCCAACCATTTGAATTAGAAAAATACCTGAGCCGGAAAGGAAACGAATATAAGATCCCAGACTAAATTGGCCTGCCATTTAAGACTATCAGAATTGCAACTGTGAGGTGAATACAAAGGAAATTTAGACTTCAAAAAATCAATCGCTAAAAAAGAAAGAATCGGTCTGCCTGGTAACAGAGATTAGGCCAATATCGTCACTACATGTAGGCTATGTATTAAGGTGATTCATGCAAAACACGGTTGTCAAATATTGGCAAAATTAGCATTTTTAGATTATTCTTTTAAAAAATGGTGCCTTTTTTATAATACTAGAGGCAATAAAATTGAATTGGGTAACACGTGTCCCTCTTCGTTTTCGCCTATGCAGATGCATGTGTGGCATTTGTTATGTATTGTTATGTGTTCACCCTGCGATATTTAAGATTTTCATGAATTGAAATCAATTAAACAGATTACATAATTAGGATTTTTGATTGATTGGTATTTTGACTAAAATGATAATAATTTTGATAAAGTTAGGATTCGATGAGCAGTTTATATTTGCATAATTGACATTTTTGGTAAATTCCATAAGTCTTTGCAAGTACACCTGAGAACTCGTCATTTGACGAATCAGTAAAGTAATTTTTTTAAAATTGAAACTTTTGATTTTGGGGCTTGAGGGTTTGGAGGTGTATATCTTGGTCAATTCTTGCTTGATTTCACGAACAGGGTGTCAAATAAGAAAGCAAAGTCCAATTAACAAAATGCATATTTCAGAATAATCCAAAATTATCAGGTTGTTGAAAAGCAAGGATGATTATTACTGACGAGTTACTTTTTGTGCCTGGTGTATATCTATATGTTTTGTTCAGTTCAGTTTGAAAGTTCAGTTATTTCAAAAATCAACAGCTTTTATGTAATGTATTCCTTCACTACACGGATTTCTCTGTGTTTGTATCTGCCAAATGCAAACATAATGGTAAATGGCGAAGTGAATTCATTCTACGTTTCACGTTGATTAAATAAATTATTCTGAAAGCATTCAAACCAATCTAATCTTTACGCAGAAACAAATCGATAACATGCAAACAAGCCTCCAAAAATACATTTTAATGAAATGTTTGTAAGGATTGTATTTTTTTGTACCTACGGTTGCTGGTGTTTGCATTTAATATTTCTCTTGCTCTTTGTCATCTCTACATATCCTTTATTTTTATAATTGGCATTTGGGGAGCCGTATTCGTTCGAGGGTTATTGTAAGGTAGGCAATTAGATTAGGGCTACATTTAAATTGGTATCAGGTCATGTTTGGTTTGGTTGTTGAACAAATGCCAGGGATGCTGAGGTACATATCAAATATTTAAATTTAAATTTGATTCAAATTAAAATCTAAATCTAAAATGAATTGATTGTTCCAGGTCCTTCAGCATTCAAACCATTTATATTATGGGATCGGATAGCGACGTTTGTACAATATTATTGTGGGACCTGAGAGCATATCAGACAAACCAAATTGTACTCTGAATACGTACGAGGCATGTCCTGATGATATCAAATAATTTCGATTTTTTGAAATTCGCAATATAAAACAAATTTTATGGTAAATTGTTAAAATTTTCAGATTGTAAAAATTGGAAGTCTCTAATAGAAGTTTAGGATATTGAGTAAAATGGCGAATTCCAAGTTTTGAAAATAAAGGCCTATTTAAAAAACATTTTTGTTGAGTCCTGTTCTTACTTCCACTAAATAGTCGATATCTATCCTTTATTTAAGATAATAATTAATAAAGAAGAAGGAGGCGGCCTATATGCTTCACCCGAGCAGGGTGTAAGACAATGCGAAACACAAATTAATATATGCGAGGATCGGAAATAAACGACGCAAGCCCGAGAAATTAGAGACATTGCGATTTCCAAACGTAGACATCGGACGGACGTTGATCTATTCAAAACTAATCTCCTGTATCGAAGCGAGGTCATGTATTTAGCTATTTTTGAAGATATTCCACGTGCGAAATCGACGTAGATATCGTTGATAATGTACAAAATTTGTCCATTTCACAATATATGTTAAAGACAGTCAAAGATAATGAACATACGAAGGAAAGTCTAATTATTATTATGATCTTTGTTGTTTGTAACAAATCATTATAATAAAGGTACAGCGATGTGTTAAAAATGGACTAAATTTAAACGCAATATTCATACGCAGATATTGCCCATTGAAATGTGTGTGATACTTTGCGTACAAAAAATGACATTGCGATTTCTCATTTTTGGATTCCGAACGTAGAATAAAACGCAGATGCTACGTTTAATATGCTGATTTTACCTCATGTCTAAGTCCATGCAACGCGCCCAATTTTCAGGACGAAAAAGTCTCATTTTGAAAGTGAAGTCATGATGTATGGATGTAGTGATCTTTAATCTACCAAAATATATATTTTTGGGCAACTATAATATTTGAGGAGCACAAAAACAATTAAGTTTAATCAGCATGTAGGTCAAAATTTTAGTTAAAATCAAAAGCGACCTGTTTGATCAGGCAGCTTACTGTTATCGGGACTGTTATTTCTTCAATCACTATGCCCTCTATAGGTTAGAAGCTGTTAGATTAGATCAAATATTATAGTCTCTATTTCAGCTCACTTGTTCTCCTTCGTGACGAATGAGCACAATCCAGTTTGGAACCGAGACTAGCAATATTTAACACCGTATTAACGTACGTAAAAACGTACGCGAAAGCGTACGTTCCACGTGCTGCGTTTAAAAAATCGCAATGTTTCTATTATAATTTATTAAATGGCGTGATTGGGGCTCGAACAAACTGGCATATATTGAGAGAAAAAAATCAGGACTCAGCGGGGATTGAACCCTGGTCGCTGGATTACCGGTCCAGAGCTTTATTGTATCTCAGCGGCCCTATTGCCCGAGTACCGACTGTGAACTCAGGTAGTACAGTGGTAAAGCTCTGGACCGGTAATCCAGCGACCGGGGTTCAATCCCCACCGAGTCCTTTATTTATGATGTTACGAAGCAATCCTTGTATGGAATAAAGGTTTTGTTGCGTTATTATTATGCTATTCTTTCTTTGGCGGCAGTTTTGAAAATAATTTAATATTGCGGTGTGTAAATTTCATCATTTGCAAAGTTTAATTGAGAAAGTTATATCCTCTATAATAGTGACTCTTTTGGGTAAAAATTGTGTTAAAAATCACAGAAAAAGTAAATTTTTTAAACCTAAATGTTCGAACTCATATTGAAACGTTTCACTTTATCACATATTGAGAATTATTCAGCATTGTAAGCTCTACATCTGTGCCAAACTGAATTGAGTGTATTTCCTACAAAATAATGTATGATTTCTCTAGTAAATTGTACATACGGTTGGACCATGTGTTATGAGGCCTGTAAATTATACACAAGAACTTTTTTCTATTTCAATATCAATGCCACTCCAAAACAAATCAAGCTATTTCCTATTTCAATGAAAGTCACAAAATAACTAGTGACATGTGTGCCATTGTATTGCATATATTAAAATTAGATACCCTGTTGATTCTATGCTTTTGATATTTTTTTCGTATAATGACGCACGTAAGTATGATATTATATGTAAGTGCGCAATTTCACCTATGCTATAAAACAGGCAAAAAAGCTATTTTTTGAAAAAAGAGATGTATAAACATGCGATTTTCAACAGATGTTCTGCTAAATATTAAAATGAATCTAACTTTTAAAAATATCAAATGTGATCACAATTTCCCACTGAGTCTGAAATGAACGCAGTTGAAAGTATATAATTTAGATTAGAGCATTTTAATATACCAAGATACGTCTGCATCTAATTTGTCCGTTATCGGTGCTCCGACACAGTGCATTAGTTTTTTAATGAAAAACGAAATTATTATAGTAAAGTGTTAATTAAATAGAGATTTTTATTGTACCTACAAAGCAAACATAAATATAGATATAGTGTCTCTGATGTTCATCATAATATAAGTATTTGGTGATATTTGCTATGCATTTTAAGCTGACTAAATTAATAATTATTAACCAATCATATGCTAACGGTATTGCATGGTAATACTTTACTGAACTTGATAAAAAGAAAAGAATAGACGAAGTCGTCTGTATAAAGGACTAAATTGGGTCAATGATTTTTGACACCCGAATAATTTTAATTATTAATGATTAATAACTGTTGATACTGTAGTATGTCAGTTCCACTTGATCATGCCGACATAGAGATATATTACACCCGTTGTCATTAACTCTTAACTTGTCCATTGGAGACGTTTGAAATAATCTGATTGAATAGCTGATTTCGACTCCGCAGAAACATTACTAGAAAAGAAATGCGGGGTGACGAATAGCCCATGAGGAGGGACACAGGTTATAAACTATAGGCACCCAGGCACTATAGAAGACAATCACATGAGCCAATCAGTGGTTCACGGCAGCTTATGAACAACAAAGTAAAGGGGTACAGTAAAGCACCAGCCAAGTGAAATTAGATTGCTTATGCACTCTGCTCTTGAAGGATGGTACCCGTTTTCAGAGATGTCTCCGACTACTCCATCTGGTTATTCCAAACGTGAACTGCAGTGTGGATGAAGGTCCTGCCAGCAGATATGGTTCTAGAATCTGGTACTGTGAGAGCATTGCAAGGCCCGGACAAGCTGGAGCGGGTAGCTCTTCTGACTGCAAAAAAAATGACTACCCTTAAAAAACAGCATAGATATAAAACTTTTTACCTTTTATATAGTTTTATACTTACATCGCAAAGATGTATTTTTTAAATTCTAAAATCATACTAAAAGAAATTATTATTTATGTACTACGTAGAGTAACATGTCAAGAACGTAAGCTTTTTTGAACACTTCGTGGCTTCAAATCTTTAAGACGATCGTTCAGCCGACTGTTCACTCCCGGGCATAGGCCTTCACTTCGCATTAACCATTGGGCTATTCAATTTAGTAAATCCCTGTGGAATATTTTGTTTTAGGCATCTTCATGGGTCATTTAGAGATATGTATACACATTTCTTTGCTTCAAGATGTGATCAATATACATAAATAGTTCACTTGATTTTTCCTTCTGTATAATTATTCATTGACCTAACAATGGCCAGTGAGCTTGGTTCCGAATTCGACTGGCTTCAAGTTCTTATACACAGGGACGGGCAAAGTACAATTTCGTAAATGAAATCGATCCCTCTGACGAAAACGAATTTCCGATTTATTCATTACATGAGTAAGTTCCATCAGTAGCCATTGTAAACATGTACAAATATGGCTCGTGTGGCGAAAAAGATGGTTCATTTGGTTAGGTAGTGCCGGATCTCTGCCTTCAAAAACACCGACACGTAAACACAAAAGAACTGATTGATTTGTGTCTCCGGCAATCACGGCATTATGACTTATATGTTAGAAAAATAATTATCAAGCACGAATCACATGGTTTTATTTATTTAACCGTAAAAATTAATAAAAACAGTCGTCTCTCAACACGAGATATTCATATTCACGCGCCGAAATTATCTAGGCCAATGACGTCATGGTTATTTGTGCTCAACTGTCGCCAGCCTTCATTGTTTTACTGGGACGTCATTGCACCAGACAATTTCGGCGCCCGGGAATTTTGAATATCGAGTGTTGAGACACGGCTGTTTTTATTCGTTTTTATGGTCAATATGAGTTTGAAATCATGTGATTCGTGCCCGATAATATTTTCCTAACATATTATAAAGAATAATCTTGCTTATTGCCGAAGACTTCCTTTAAAACACAATGTAAAATAACTATACCACGAACGGATCATGAGCCTACCATAGACAAGTGCCACTTGATTTGTATAACATACTGTATTTCTTCTTCCGTGAGTTTAAACAGTTCCCCTGTGTAGGCAAGGGAGAATCCGTGGCCCCAACGATTATCACACACTCAGACAGAATGGGTAGAAAACCACTTGATGTTATCTAACAACATCCTCTGTTATTGGCTTGACACAGTTAATGTTATTTTATACACTTTTAAAGTTACGTTATTTGAATTTTGGCTTTGAGAATTGATTTCAAAGACTTCTAACATGTTTGGCATGGCAGTGTTTTTACAACAGCTACTAATGTTTGGTCTTTGAGAAGATAAGCAGAGAATTGTCAGTACATATATAGTTTATGTTCGTCAATTGACGCTGAGTCTATGTGGCTTGCTACTAGACGGGGTTTTATTGTTTTTATTTTATTTATGTATAGCAGACTTGAATTGAACTGAACTGAGAACGTCAATTGTCAACTAAACTCAATTTATTTGAAATTATTATATTTGTGTATGTTAACGATTTGGTATTGAATTACACAAAATTGACTGAAGATTTAATGTTGATCACAATACTTTGACTGAATTTTAATTGTGATAGAGTTATCCAAAAATAGGTCATTGTATTAATTAATATTATTTTCGGCTATCATTTCTAAAATAAATTGCTTTGTTAATCAGTCTATTGTCATCCTTTCATATAAATTGTAATTATCGGAAGAAAAAAATCAATTTGTTTTCAATTAAGTAGTTTATCAGTTGTTGCAAAATACAACTAAGGGTAAAAAGAGCTGATTGATTCCTTACACCTTACCTATTATTCTAGTATGTGAGTTGAGAGTAAGTATAAGGAGTAATCACCTCTTACCCTAATCTGACATTTGATCATTTGAGCAATAATACTTCGTTTAAATTGTTTGATTTTATGATTGGATCTAATCAATGGGGTTAGATAATTGAAATAACTTGTATGTATGTAATCTAAGATGTTATAATGTAAATGCAATCTTGTTAATATAAAAGAACAACAGAATATAAACGAATCTAAGAACATATTAAATGAAATAATCATTTAAAGATACTGTTGTCTTGTGTTCATATTTCTTATTTCTGTGAACATTACTCGCTTTTTGTCATTATAATCCCAATGTTCAACCTTCGAGTGTGACACAGATTGAGTTCAGATTGATCTACACTGTAATTCAGATTTAAAAACGAATCAATTGGGAGCCAGGAGCCGCCGGCTTGGCAGAGTAACTTGAAGGCCTGATTAAGGGCTTGGCTTTCAGGCCTTTGTTATGTCATTGGCTCGAGTGGCAATTAAGACTCTTTTGAATGATAAAAAAGAGTATAATAAGAAATCTACAAGATGTTATTGCATATAACATGTCGAAGCCAACAATGTACTCGAATTTGGTAGACGTGAACAAAAATATCACATGATACACAATTTCAGGACTCACACTCATACTGTCGCGAGTTTGACAGGAATGTTGTCATTCGAGTGCGTATCAACAAAAGCCGAGGCCGACTGAATCAGCTTCGTGGAGCTTTACTACGGAAGGGATTGTCCTCAATCCAGATTGATGTGAATTAAAAACGTATCGTATCGAATAAATAAATAAAACACCACTATTCCAACCACATGAACATACGAGCGTAGCTCGTGAATTGTAACTATATAAAATTTGGAATCCGTACCATGGGGCAGCATCAAATTGGGTCATGGTGAGATCAATCGCTTCGGGTTTAGTTCTTCCGCTTGACACATATTCACCATATTCACCGGAGTCGGTATGTATCAATTTGAATCTATCCTAGTTTTTGGAATCATGTCACACAATTTGCAATAAACAAAATGCTCGACGGTGAAGAATATTAGGTTTTAAGAATTGATTTCAAAGACTTCCCACGTGTTTGACAGGCAGTGCTTTTATAGTCTCCAACACTACTTATGGTTTTTCTTGGTATACAGTCTTTGAGAAGATAAGAAGGATAGTGAAAGGTAACAAATAAAATGTCAGTACACATTATTGTTTCTCTTAGTCAATTGACGTGGAGTCTAGGTGGCTTGATATTTGACAGGTTTGGCGTTCACATTGATCTGCACTGTAATTTAGATCTAAAACGAAGCGAGTGGGAGACAGAAACCGCCAGGTTCCCGTGACAGAAAATAAAGTAGCTGTTATTCCTTCGTCAGTTCCATTATAGTAAACTTGGACCACTCGAATCAAGTGGAGGTAATATATTATTTTACCAAATGCTAACATATGTAGTAGACTGTCAAAGGTAACTTCATGGACTGCCCATGGTTATATTATGCAAACCCTTAACCAACTTGGTTTCATATCGCCCTTGGCTATATTATGATAACCTGAGGAAAAAAGCCGATCGTTGTGTTTATTAATTAAAAATATATTATCATCACCACTTATGAGAAATAAATATATATTTTCGTCCTGATGGCAGAAAAAAAAGGTAAAAACTAAATGTTAATGACTCATTGTACAGGTTAGCGATAAACCAAGAGCCAATACTTGAGGCGGCATATTTTGACAGATATCTCTTGATCAGATACTACCTATCAGTTCAACTATTTGATATTGATCACAATAATATATGGCTCGGAGATGCACGGGCACTTGAGTTGTACAAGCATGAGTCAATGTTGCTGGACCGGTCGGGTCTGCATTGCCTCCCAACGGCACCCGGTGCGCAATCTGCACCGTACGTAGTCTTTTTAAGGTACTATAACATCGCTGTAAAAATAGGTCGAAGTCCCTTGATGGCCTGATTGCCTTGAAAGGATGTCACTGCCTCGAGTCGCACTTTAGAATCTTTTGAATTATGTTCAAAATCCAACACGATTTCATCGCCATTCCGTTACCGGATTATGTTCAGATACATGTAGCATCCTATACCCGCCAATATACCATCCGGCCAAGTTTAGAGTCATGGGACCAAAAACAAATGCTTACAAATTCAGCTTTTACCTTCGAACCATTCTGGACAGGACCACACTATTCAAAATATCGATGATTTCTAAAATGCACTCGTAGATCTAAGGGCGTCGAATAAGGTAGATTGAAGCTGTAAAGTAGAATATAGACGAATCCAACGAGCCAAGTGGTGGTCAGAATTCAGTCGGCCATTACTGGGTCCCGTCTGCACAAAACTGGTGTTGTTACTGCTCAATTGGGTGTATTAAATCCGCTTGAAAATTGATGTTGAATTTTATTGTGTTGTAAACTTTCATCATTCTTTTGTCTACGTGTAACACGGGTGATGGGATGCAGCTTAATATCCCCCAAGGCCACATCATTGCACATTTTAGGTGGAATAGACCTAGAGGGGGACCCAGCTATGGCTGCCATTGAGGTGTAGGAATGCGTGAAATTGGATTCGTCTATCCATGTACCTGGACCTTAACCTAAGAATGTAGATTATAGTGTTAGTAGGCTTTGCTTTTCATCCAGTGACATCTCAGTGTGATAGGATTATAGCAATAGAAATCAGAATAAATCTCTTTTGTGATAAAAGGAAGGTATGATGAAATCATCAAGAAAATTAATTTTGTATTTTTAGCCGTAATATTTGTGGTAAAATGCAATAAATTAGTTTCACTTTTCTACCTCTGATAGTATGTATCAATATTATAATATTTTTATATTTCAAAATCTATCACTGAAGGACGAGTTTGTGTAATCGTGTTGTATTCTTTTCGTTTTACTTTCATCAATAATCTATGACGTTCGCCTCACAGCAAGATATACCAACTTACCTTGATCAAATCGAGTTTCAGTTTGTACTTTTCTTCAATCGAAATTCAATAAAATGTACTTGATACGTTGGTTGATAACAATCAGTATCTTTGTAGTGTGATATGTTTTGCTTATGGGCGAGAAGAATCTCTCTGACAGTCGCCGCAAGGAGGCTCTTACATATCACAAGAAAATCGTTCAGGTCAGCACATGACATGGTTTCTAATCGTAATACATTATATAGTTTTGTAGACTTATGTTAAACCGACGGCATCTGGCAGAGTTATGCTAAACCTGAATAATGTGATTGAATAGCATATTACGTCTTCATAATGTTTACTTGTAACGTGCAGGGGCACACGGGGTAGTGGTGGCGGCAACAGAAATCATATTTAAGGGGGTACTACACCCCTGGCCAATTTTGTGCCTATTTTTGCATTTTTCTCAAAAATTATAGCGCATTGGTGACAAGTAAGATATGTATATTATAGGGGCAAGGACTACAACTATTGCACTGAAAATTCAGCAACTCAAGGCAAGTAGTTATTGATTTATTGATCAAATATTGGTTTTCCTCATTTTTGCCTGTAACTCCACAACTGTTGTCTGTGCTGAAATAAAATTTCCAGTGCAGTATTTGTAGTCCTTGCCCATATAATATACATATCTTACTTGTCACCAATGCGCTATAATATTTGAGAAAAATGCAAAAATAGGCACAAAATTGGACAGGGGTGTAGTACCCCCTTAAAAGAAGAAACTGTTATTCACGCACTAGACTGATCTACCTTAATTCCTGTAACCATAGTGTTACGAGCGTGAGTATAAATTTACCAAATTAATGAAGTTTTTAGATAAACTGTGAAATTTATATCTCCGAATCTTAATACGATCGTTAACATGGCCATTCACGTCAAACAAAATAGTTCGTCTTTTAAAGTTTCAAATGAATAATATATAGTTACTTAAAAAAAAAGCTTCAGCATGCTTTACGGATTGTCGCTGACCACTACGGGCACATATCATTCCACAAATCATTAAACAACAACACAGAAACTTGCACCTATAGCAGCGCACACCCTAGATATTCCTGACTGCGAATCCTGACCTTCGCAGTCAGGATTCACCGAGTTTTGTTTTTAGCAGTCCTTGTCCAATTTTTACACGAGAGCGTACTAACCACCACCAGGATTCGAACCCGCAACCTCTCCCCTTATCGTTTGAGCTAACTTGAATGCTTAATCATAAACAGCTTTAAATAGTTAAACCCTTATTTAGAAGTATTTGATGTTTCTTGAAGAAATTGTTGGAGAATTATCATAAAACTAGAGATGGGATTAATATCTTTGGTGCTACGGATACTATTTAAGGTAGGCTTTTGAAAACTTCGGCAAAGCACACAACCATCAGTAAGCTAAATTATTATGTATTATCGTGGATTTATCTTTATGGTAGTATGCAATAAAAAGTGAAATAAAGTCATGAAACCACAATTAATGTGTTGTGTTGTACTAATGCAATCATTTTTTAAAGCCATTCAAAAATTTCAAAAAGTTTGCCACTTCAAATTTCTTGGGTTTATATGGAATTATATCTTTAATAGATTTCAATGTGGCTTGGTAAAGTTGGTGAGAAAAAAGTGAAATACTTGTCGCACCCAAAAAGTAGCCTCGAATAATTTACATGTTGTATTTTAAACCGTCACGTAATTTCAGCTGTAATCTAATATACTTGCATTTTATTGACCATAATCTGTACGGTCATCGATCCCATCCAAATTACGCCCCTACAGGACGACACTTATTTCAGTGTGACTTTCACTGTAATTTTGACAGTAAACCTTTCTTTTAGAGTCAATTGCAAAAAATATATTTAAAAAAATGTAGGTAGCGCAAAATTTCCTCTTGTGTTGTCTTAATATACAAGCATACTTTAATTGATCATCGGTATAGTTTTCTTCTTCTTCCTTATTAGTGCCTCCCTCACATGTATGAGTATTTTCGCACTGCGTACAGACAAGCTGTACTTATTTTTACCCTGGAGCCTAGAGTAGATGAGTGTATTTTGAAGTAGGGTCAACAGTACCGGGATGACCCCCTGCTCTTTTCGAATAGCATGTGACGTTCTTTAACGTGCACACTACATTAATGTGAGAAAATATGCATGTACACGGGACCGACAGCTTAAAGTGCCCTCCGAAGCACTAAGCAAGTAGAGTGAAGTGCTTGCTCAAGGACACAAAGAACCAGCTGAGCTTAGGCGGACCTGGGATTCGAACCCTCGAACCTTGGATCCACAGTCCAACGCCTTAACCGCTAGGCCACGCTCCTCTCCTTAGAATATGAGTTCACAATAATTCACACGTACTAATTGCTTTTCACTTAGTGTGGCACATGTTTTATTGCTCAACTATACTGTAAGTTCAAGCAACACACAAAACAATATCCTTATATTTCTTCTGATCCACTGATTCAAAATATCAGTTGCGTAGTTACCAGAAAGCTACTATCAATATTGATTCACAATTCAAGATTTTAATAATCTAATATTTATGTCCAAATGGTTTAGTTACTGATAATCAATGGAAGTTTTTTCTCCTGCCACCTATGGACAATAATGGTCTCATCTCCACTGGCGCAGTCCATTGTACAATCAACGCACATACTATTGTGGTGTGGAGTATGAGTCTGCGTACACAGATCATTCGTGGTAATTTTATGGGTGTACTTTGATATTGGAGTTGAAGAACCGTGGTTTGATAGATTAGCATATTTGAGATCCTAAAGTGCAACAAAGAGACAATGTAAATCGGATTTATAGACAGGTGCTAGTATTGCAAACGATGAGACAGATCACATATCAATATAAGGATATACATCAAGAAGATTAAAGCTGCTATAGGCTTCTGCTTCGCCCTTAATCCTGGTTAAGAAAGCCCTGTACCGTTTTATTTTGTACTAGGATTTTGTTATACACCTTGTATAATACATACCGCAACAGAATTAAGGTTCCAGTTATGTTCATCCCTGTATTATCCTAAACAAAGACAAATATGTAAAAATTAAAAGAAGCAGCCAGTGCTTGTACCAATATTATATCTGATCTAAAATCTCATCTGTTCAAATTAACATTTCTATCAGGCTGCATCATGAATATGCACCAGAGTACTTTCATTGTCTCATCGGTTCACTCAAGACCGTTTCAGTATTATAGACTAAAGACAATGAATAATGCAACCCCTCTCTCAGTCTACATACAACTTGTCCGTGTCATGTGTGATAATAGAATTATTAATCTGTTACCTTAGACGGCCAGTGCAAATGGGGTCATGCGCTTGCTTAAACTATAATACTAAATTACCGCTACCAGGTGTTTTTAAGCAGCTTCGAGGGATCCTGAGATATAATTTCTACAATTTTATTTGCCTATCCGCCTCAAGATTTGATCAATGTACATAAATAAATCACTCTGATGCATTTCGTAAAATCGGTCATGTATTTCCTTCTGAGTCAATTTTCGAATTCGATTGGTTTCCAGATTTTGTCGGACTAGGAAGAATTCATAACGTCTATTGGAATATTAAACATTAAACAGTAAATGAATAGAATGCATATAAAAGGCATATTTTATATTCAGCCCTATATAAACGTATATTGGGCCACTTGATGTTGTCTAACAACATGTGACACGTCCTCAATTTCTAGTATTTACTTGACATAGTTTTTACTTCATTTGAATTGAATACAAAAGTTGGAAACAAATGGCAACATTGGGGAAATGTTAAAGGCAAACATGGCTATGGACAACTGCGCCAAAGAGGTCAAGAACTTCTCTGTGCCATACACGACCTCTACGTTATCAACACGATGTTCAAGCAGAATAAGAATACAAGACTATGGACGCATAAGTCTTCAGATGGAAAACACATGATAAAATAGAATACATCAAGGCAAACGATAATTGAAAGAATTCTGTGCTAAATAAGCTACCCAAGCGTTAACATTAAATTTGACCAACCGGTAATTTTGCTGTCACAATTGATCCCAAGGTGATACTAGGAACATAATTGCCACTATACTCTCCTTCTTGATCTCTTGTTTAAAAAAAGCCAAACGTTACTCCTTCGTGCAATCCCAGAATTCCGAGGTCAAAGTGTATACAATGGTCAAATTTCAAAGTTGCCAAGTTGCAGCGTAGCCAGCTGTTTAGTGTGAAGGGGCAAAGCCACATTTCCGTTACCATTTGTTAATTGTTCGACCACGTTTAGTCATTTTGATGATTCTTTGCTGTCCTCATTTTCATCACTGAAAATGCCAAGTTGCATCCCCGGCTCAGACAGAGTCTCAACCAAAAAACTACGTTATTTTGGCAATGTACAGTAAATGCCACCAACACATTTTCCCAAACTATTTGAAACACGTATTCATGGAAACCTCCAACGAGAGAGACCATCAAGAAGTAACAAAGGAAACATAATCCTGGCCATGGAAAGCAGACTAGCACACAATAGACTGGGAGTATATCATGAAGCAGATGGTACCACTTAACACCACGTCAGACAAGGCCATTATTTGTATATTTTTAAAGTTTCATCCGTTGAATCTGAAAGACAAAGAGCCACATTTGCCTGGAGAACATGATTGTTTCAACACTCACTTTTAGAGTGACACTGAATAATAACTGTAGCAGGTGAAAAATTTGGGTCTTTGAGAATTGATTTCAAAGACTTCCGACAGCGAGAGAGTGTCATATAAAGTGTACTTTTCTCGTACATACAGTAATTGAATGCACTGAGAAGATGAGACAAGGCACCGTGAATGAAAAGTAAATTTGCCGGTACATATCGCGAGTTGAGAACCAGAAAGGCTACAATGACCTGCTCTCATAAAAATTTACGTAAAGTTGACAAAATAACTTCCTGAGATATTCCAGGTTTGAAATTCTTATTTTATACCTTTAAAATCATGACAAATATATTAGGATGGTTTCCTGCTTTGGTCATCAAAAATCAAAATTTCCTCCAGAATTACATTTGCTTTCTATTAAATTTTGTCATGTTTAATGGACTGTATCTTCTGTAGTGCTCTGGCGACTTACGCTGATTTTTGTGTTCTATGGCTTGCTACTTAACAGGTTTTTAGTTCAGCCTGACTTACACGGTTGTGATTCAGATCTGATGAACATGAATCAAGTGGGCGCTCCCGTGACATCAATTGCATTTCCTATATTCGCTCTATAAAGCTACTTTTAAAGGTTGGAACACTCGTCTCTGTGGCCTATGTTTAAAATATAATCGAGGATAAAAATAAGGTCTAAAAAGATTTATTTGCCCTTTCAAGGCTTCTAAGAGAGTCGATAGGTCGATTTTTTAGATATGTCAGACAATGCGGGTCATGATGTCTAGATTGCGAAATAATCTGAATATCAAATTTGCACTTAATATTTTGAATTATAAATTGCAATGCTCACCCGATAGAGAAGATATGTCATGGCATAAATGAAAGTTAAGAATCGCTTTGTCACTTATTTGGGTTATTTAAAGGTTAATCACATCTTACAAATACATTTTTTCAACCCCTAAACACAGTACGACGTCTATCAGTATAGATAATATTTTAAAGAACAGCCTTTACTTACTTCATTGTAAATAACTTATATCATTTTGTATAGATGATGGCATATTGGTATGTCACTGGTTCAAGTCGCATTTAAGACTAGGCTATCTTTATTTAATAATATAATGTTGGTAAAAGTAGCTATTTTAAATGTAATAATTTATTTTGTTTCATATGATGTAGAAAAGGACACACAGACACTCTGTATTCGAATTTGATATGGGAAAGAAAATCGTGGCCCACGATCAGCGTTCGAAATAAGCCCTATCGCAGTGCAATTTGCACCCAAAATTTCGCCTGTTGCGATACAACTTTTAAAAGTGTAGTGCAAACTTACGTAGTGCGATATTACGTTGAGCTAACTTGATGTGCTGATTGTCCGAGACTGCACAAATTGCTCTGCGTCAGATGAAATTGCACAACTTTCAAAATGGGGTGCAAAAGTGCACCACAAGGTGCATAGAAGACCACTTACATAATGCAAAGTTGAACTTAACTACGGAGAGGGTTTTTTAAAGCTCGGATTGATGTGAATTAAAAATGTATCGTATGGAATAAATGAATAACACGCCACGATGAGAAGCTATTACCCTATATGAGCGCAAACCGTATCGATTGCTTAATATGGAAACCCTTGAATTGTAACAAAATTTGGATATCCGTACCATGGGGTAGCATTAAATTGGGCCGTGGTGAGATAAATCGCTTCGGGTTTCATTCTTCCGTTTGACACATATTCACTGGAGTCTGCAGGTATCATTTACATTTATACTAGTTATGGGAATCATGTTTAGCTTCATACTAAAACTTTACAAAGAGGCATCTTGCAAGCTTTTGCAAAATACATGATACAAGATTCTACAGGGTGAGTCAAAAAAGTGCAATAGAGCAAAGAATCAATATTTATGCAAGAACCAAGTCAAACTTTCCCATTATTGAAAAAGTTTATAAATGCCACACTCAAAAGTCACCTTCTGTGAAAATATAAAGTGAATCGCGACTACAGTTTAATTTTTATAAGTCCTTTTGCTGCGATACCCAATTTCGTTATTTGTCCACGAGATACCATGTATTTTGAATGAGAGCACACAATGCAGGGTAAAGGCATTAGCTCTGAAACTGACATCAACTTAAAAAGGTTGATTTTGCGTTATTTTAATTTATTTTTTCTGTTCAAACAAACTTTCTAACATTAATTTAAGCCTTTCATACCTCACTCGACTCCAACTCCAGTTTTTTAATCCCAATATGTCAAACTTACTGGATATTGTTGTGATAGCCAATCATTAGGAACTATCTCATAGTGACTAATCACGCATTACGTAATTGGATCGCGCATGCGCAAATATCACTACGCCTACCAGATATCAATCACCTAAATGCTAACCTGATAAGTTGTCATTAAAGTGTATATTTGAACCATACCTACCGTGTCTGACTATTACATCATGGTGGCTAGCTGTGCTAGTGATAACCAGGACCACGCTAGACAAGACTGAACTGCATCGATGCCATATTTGAGTGATAAATCGCCTCAAAAGACTGTATTTTCAACATTTCCTGCACACGGTAGCGTGCGTAGCAACATTTCGGCGCTGTACTAAACGCCATAACCTGGGAGTAGGCACGCGACGATTGCCAAATTCAGCTGTACCACAGTGAATCCTTCGTGCGTGAGTCAAATAAAGGTGCCATAAAACCCTTGTAAACAAACATATCTGAGTACCTACCCGACTTTTAAGGCCAAATCATCGTAGTTGATTGTTTTCTGACTGTACCTACGTCTAGTCTGCAACTGAAACTACAGCAAGTAAGATTTACTGGCCCACTGCAATTGTGTAAGTCGAACCAGAACTACTCCAGGTGATCATCATAAACTCTATTGCATGCCAAGCAATGAAAAACATTCATCCATTAATTGATCTGAATGTAAATAAACTAAGTGAAACTGTGCAAATCTACCTGCACTTACCTGCTTAAAACTTAATTTAGTCTGTCAATATCCTCACAGACTATCGCCCATCGCCCTGTACCAGTCACTGCTGAGCATTGATAGCAGTACCCCCCTTCCCCGACAGTGGTACTACAAGCACCAGTTCTGCATGTCGAAAGGCCAAGAATTTTCTTCAACTGTGACCAATCGTCCAGACAATCTGCCGTCTGTTATGAACTGTTACCAGTACCCGTTTTGGGACAACAATTTGCAAGTCAACGTGTCGCCCGTGTTTGTGAAATCGCAAGTTTCAGGACAGCAAGTGTTACAGAAGCAAGACTTAATTACCGTGACTTTATCTCAAGAGCACTCAACTACCGGCTACCAGTGGCAACTGAACTTTAATTTTCAAACAATATTTAAATCTGTGTCTTAAAGCCTGCGCGATAAAGCTTGCGCAATAGTAAAGTTTGCGCGATAAATATTACGCGATTATTTTTCTGAAAGGTCGAGTTCAAAAATAGTGTTTCCTAACCATAATTGTATTTTAATGTTTTTTTGATACTGAAAGAAAAGTATAACTGACTAATCTCTTTTGCTTTTTTCAAAAACAAAACAAAAAAAAAAAAAACAAATTGTTTTTTGAATATTTGTTACCATTGCACACAACACACAAATTCAAGCAAAACACAACATACAAATTACAAGACGGTTTCTAGCACACACATTCCTAATCTCAGAGTTTGTTTACCACAAATCACCACTGTTTACAAGTACAATCTACATTATTACAAGTAATTTACAACATACATTGCATAGCACACAGTTAGGTCACAACAACGACACACTGTTTACAATACATTCACATGCATACATGTTCATGTAGCCCAGTCACAACAAAATTGACACAAAATATACAACACGCACAACGCCACAGTACTTTTTAAGTTCAATGCCACAAATTTTTATCACACCATATTCTGTACATCACACACTTGCATAGTATATCACACCATCCTTGATCACACCCAATTCATTGTTTTTCTCCCAAGTAACAAAGTTGGTGGTTACTTCTGTACCCTGTGTAGCACCCTCCCTGACCGTGTAGCCGACAACATCGCAACATGGCAGACTACAAGATGTATAAGTACCCAACCTTGAATTGGTCCATCACAGACATCGGCGATGAATTTAAAATCTTCAAACAAAGAATGAATCTTTGTCTACTGGACAACAACGTCACCGACAAGGCGAAGCAGGCGGTGAAAATAACATTGGCATTGGGCACCGAAGGTTTGAGAAAAATCAACGCCTCTGGAATGTCCGAGGATGATCAAAAGGACCCTGACAAACTTTGGAAGCTTTTTGAAGACCAGCTGAAGCTCAGCATCAATTTCCGCATTCACCGACTCGAGTTAATGTGCTTCCGCCAAAAACAATCTGAAACATTGGACGAGTTTGTGAACAGGTGCTGCATCAAGGCACGTGAATGCGATTTTAGTGAAGCGGAGTTGACCGAACGAATCATAGAACTTGTAATAGCGTCAACCCCAAATGAGAAATTACAAAAGACTCTCTTAGAACAGGAGAAAGGATTTACCTTACCAGAACTGCTCAAAGAAGGAAGGAAACATGAAGCAATTAAGGCTGGCAAGAAGCACCTTAAAGACTTATCGTCCGGTGTTAGCGCAAATATCAGCGGCATCACTACCGGAAGCCAGAGCAGTTACAAGAAGTGCGGGAACTGTGCCCGCAGACACCAGCCCAGAGCATGCCCAGCATATACCTCCACATGCAACGCTTGCCAAGCCAAGGGGCACTGGGCCAGCTGCTGCAGAAAAACACGCAGGCAGCAGGGTAAACCCACAGCAGACACTAGTGCAAAGAGAGACAAAAGCTGGGACAAAAGCAGACACAGAAGAGGAAGGCGCAGAGACAGACCAGCAAATAGGGGACCAAAGGTGAATGCTATACAGACAGATGAGGAAACAACAGACAACTCGGATGCAGACCACACATTTTACGGTATACACATACGAGTATCTGATATGTGCCTGCAAGAGGATACAAGAACCGAGGTGTTTACGACTCTTGACATAGTATTACCTGAGAAAACAGGACAGCACCACCTGAAACTCAAATTGGACACAGGTGCCGGTGGAAACACCATACCCCTTCGCATCATAAAGAAGATGTACCCTCGCAACAGATGGAAAACTGTGATGAAGCGTACAAGTGATAAGCTTACAGCTTATAACAACACAAAGATACCATGCCTAGGTTACATACGTATAGTATGCAAGTATAGCCAGATGCCTTGGTCAACACACAAGTTCTACATTGTGGATGTTCCAGGTCCATCAGTTGTTGGACTACCTACATGCGAACGAATGAAGCTAGTTACCATCAATGTGGTGCCCGAGACACCGATACCTGAGAATGACACTACAAGTTATTGTGCCATCGCAGTCAACTCTGTAACAGACTTGAAGGATCGGTTCCCAGAACAATTTGACACCATTGGTAACTTCAGGCACAAAGCTACACTACACCTCAAAGACAATGCGACTCCAAGCATTGACGCACCACGAAAGTGCAGCGTGCACCTGCGAGACAAAATAAAAGCTGAACTCCATAAAATGGAGAAACTAGGCATCATCAGGAAAATCACCCACCACACAGACTGGTGCAGCTCACTCACTACGACCATCAAGAAAGACGGGTCGATAAGGGTTTGCCTAGACCCCAAGCGCTTAAACTCGAACTTGAAGAGGTGCCAACACAAGATCCCCACATTGGAGGAGATCAACCCGCAGATGTCCAAGGCAAAGTTTTTCTCCAAACTTGACGCCAAGGCAGGTTATTGGTCGATAACCCTGGAAGAGGAATCGCAGGAATTAACAACATTCCGCACACCCTTCGGCCGATGGTGCTTCATGAGATTGCCATTTGGACTATCAGTTAGTCAGGACATCTTCCAGCAAGAAATGGACCGCATCACCGAACAGGTGGATGGGTGTGTGAGCATCGCCGATGACATTGTGATATTTGGCGAAACTGAGGAGGAGCATGACAAAAACCTCACCCAGTTGATGGAGGTAGCCAAACAAGAAGGACTGGTATTCAACAGTAGTAAGTGTGCTATCAAGAAGAGTAGCATAAGCTTCTACGGATCTCTGTATACAGCAGATGGAATCAAACCGGATCCCCAGAAAATAGAGGACCTCCAAGCAATGCCTACACCACAGAACAAAGATGAACTACAGCGGTTCTTGGGATTTGTTACATACCTAGCAACATATGTCCCGAACTTTGCAGCCAAAGCCAGTCCACTGAGAGATCTTCTGAAGAAAGACACCCCATTTGTCTGGCATGATGACCACCAGAAGATCTATGAAGACCTGAAGAAGTCCATGTCAGAAGATACCTGTCTTCAGTTTTATGACCCTAGTAAGCCAACGATGCTGGAAGTCGACGCTTCACAAAAAGGCCTTGGAGCATGCTTGTTCCAGGAAGAAAAGCCTGTAGCCTTCGCATCGAAGTCCCTATCATGTTCACAAAGCAACTACTCTAACATAGAGCGAGAGACATTGGCACTAGTATTCGGCGTAACCAGGTTCCATACATACCTATTTGGGAAGAACTTCACTACCTTAAGTGATCATAAACCATTGGAGATGATATGGAAGAAGCCCCTGACCAGTGCTCCACCAAGACTACAGAGACTCTTAGTGAAGTTACAGGGGTATGACATGGATGTCACATACAAACCAGGAAAAACAATGATCCTATCAGACACGCTGAGTCGACTCCCAAACCCCAAAGACATGGAAGACATTCCACTGGACATACAAGTGGAGAACATACAGGTGGACCTAATGAACTTTGGTCAGAGCAAGCAAGATGCCATCCAAGAAGAAACAACCAAAGATCCAATCCTGAGGGCACTGTCACAAGTTATATATGAAGGATGGCCAGATAACCTCAAAGAATTGCCTCAGGATCTCAGACAGTATTGGTGCTGTAGAGATGAACTCGGAATCTCCAGCGGAACTGTATTCAAAGGAAGACAAGTAGTAGTGCCAGAATCACTCCGTGAAGACATTCTGGAGCAGCTTCACATCGGACACCAAGGAGTGGAGAAAACTAGAAGGCTCGCGCGTGAATCTGTTTACTGGCCTGGAATCTACAAGGACATCGAGAAACAGGTGAAAGCCTGTGATGTATGCCAAGAGTACCAGCCAAAACAACACAAAGAGCCACTCCAACCACATGAAGTACCCTCATATCCATGGACGAAGCTAGCAAGTGATCTGTTTGCACTGGATGGAGAGGACTTCCTCCTAGTGACAGACTACTACTCCAAGTACCCGATACTGCATAAGCTACCCAACACAAGAAGTGAGACAATCGCCAAAGCGATATCCGGAATCTTCAGCCTACTAGGACCACCCAGAGAGATCGTCAGCGACAATGGACCCCAGTACGCAGGCGAAGCATTCCAGCAGATGTGCAAGAAATGGGGAATCACACATACCACATCTTCACCAAGATACCCGCAGTCTAACGGAATGGCAGAACGGATGGTGAGAACCGTCAAGACCCTGATCAAGAAATGCAAGAAAACCAAGCAGGATCTCCATCTAGCCATGTTAAACCTGCGAGCAACACCGGTGGACACTGGAATACCGTCCCCAGCTGAATTGCTGTTCGGAAGACCAGTGCGCACTACATTGCCCAGCTTCCATTTAGCAGACAAGACTCACGAGAGAGATGGAGCAAATGAGAAGCTGAAGGAGAAGCAGAGAAAGATGAAACAGGACTATGACAAGCATGCAGGAATGGACCTTGACCCTCTATATGATGGACAAAGAGTCAGAGTGCTGAACTCTGATAGCAAAGTCTGGCAACCAGCAGTGGTTACTGGAGTACAGCAAGAACCAAGATCATATGAAGTAACCACACCAAATGGATCTGTGCTGAGAAGAAACCGTGCACACATCAGGGGAATGCCTCAGAGTGAAACAAACAAGATCCAGCCAAGAAAGGTCCGGTTTGAAGACAAACCAATCAGCTCACCAAGTACCAAAGAAACCAGTATCGAGAAGCAGCAACCAGTAGACCCAGGACATGGAAAGGATGTTACGACTACCCGGTCTGGGAGAGTAAGCCGAATGCCAACTCGATACAGGGATGAGTTGTAACCTGCCAACCTGTTACTTGTGATCATGTGTTTTTATAGCACAAAGCCAATTGTTTTATAAAATTTATGTGTTCAAGGATGTGTACATACATACACGCTGACATACAAAAATGTGACACCAACAAAATAATACATAGCCAAAATTACAAACTTTTGTCAAATTTCATAAGTTTTTTTATTGAAACTCACTTTTGGCATGAATTACATTGTAACATTGCAGTATTACACATTGTATACCAAATATACATGTAGTCACACTCAACACACAAGAACCAGGCAAATTGAAAAACACATGTACATTTGACAGCCAAAATGAAAACTCATGTGTATGTATTGACATTGTCAGTTTTCAAATACATGCATGGAAAACACCTGTAAACTTTTTTATGTGATACAATGTTTGCTAAAGTAAACACCCCTTCCTGGACTTGTGAACTTTTATCAAACTTTTGGAAAGAAGGGGATGTTGTGATAGCCAATCATTAGGAACTATCTCATAGTGACTAATCACGCATTACGTAATTGGATCGCGCATGCGCAAATATCACTACGCCTACCAGATATCAATCACCTAAATGCTAACCTGATAAGTTGTCATTAAAGTGTATATTTGAACCATACCTACCGTGTCTGACTATTACTATTATGTAATTCACTCCACTTCAATATGCGCGCATTTTTTTTTTTTTTTTTTGACATTTGAAAAAAAAAAACCGCCTACAAATTTGTATGTTTTGGATTGAGAATAAGTCTTTAGAGTAAAGGTAACATGAAAATAACAACAAATAATGTTTCTTTTCCTTAAAAAAGACCAAGGGCAACAACAATTTGGGTGCTCCATTTAATTTCAATGCCAATGAGGTTAAGAAAATGGCAGTTGTTCAAAATCTACTTTACACAGAGTGCGCTGACATTCAAATTTTAGATGTCTCTTGGACAAACATTAAAATCGGGTATCGCTATAAAATGTGTCATAAAAACAAAACGGTAAATGCTAATTCCTTCATTTCTTCACACAATGTTGCTGATGAATATATCATACATAAAATGTTTTCAAACCTAAAAGGTTCAACTCGGTTCTTTAATAAAAATGGATTCTTTTCTCTATTGCACTTTTTTGACTCACCCTGTATTTGAGAGGTAAATTATTGGTTTCCCGTATTCTTTATTTACAGTATTGACTACAAAATTAATATTGTTGAATGTTTGGTTCCAAATGCTTTCACCGTAGTTACTACAGTCTGCTGCCTAAGTCAATAACCAAGCTAAATACGGAATGGTTTGTAATATAATTTAACTCTGTTGGATTTCTTGTTATTCCATTAAATAGATGCTTGTCATCCCATGTTGTGTTACAAAAGAGAGTGAAACTATATTTATTATCTTCCGTAAATGCATGTAACTTTTACTGAGTTAATTTGTTATATGAGTCCCCGCAGCGCAAGGCAGATAGACGCTTGGTTAGGGCACGGTGTAATGTCAGTATCGTGTACTGCCTTGGAGTTGTGTCCCCGATTGATACTCAACAGATCTTAGTCAGCGCAGATGTCGTGTAGATATCATGTAATTTTAATTACCCATTGATAGCCTATATTTCGTAGGAGCTGATCATTATCAGATTATAGATTGTAAAGTTAGTGGTGATCAAAATCGTTGCCAAGGGACGTGTTTTGTTATCATTTACGCAGTCAATACAGTAGCGCAGCTAAGATGGGGGTAAATGAGCCAGCTGCTCCCCTCCCAGGGATGCTGACCACCACGATATCAGAGATTTCTGAAAGTAACCTTGTCCCCACCCTTCTCCTTTGCTTCCTTCATGCCATTCTGGAATACCCTGGCTACAGTACGCCGGGACCGTACGAGTCGATGTCAAGATGTGTGAAAACCGTGTCGTGTAATATGCTACGATAGACTAGTAGTAGCTGGTTGACAGAGAATATAATTTAGTCATGTCTTACCATTTACACTTGACAATGTTTAGACGGAAGACTTATCAATCACATAATGGGAGCAATACGTATGTTGCAGTGATTCAAAACATTGAAATTTCTATATGAAAGGAATACTTTAGTAATATACCTTTTGTATGTAAAACAACAATTTCGACTTCTTTTCATTAACTGATATTAGTATTACCTGTCAGGAAAGTTCACATATTGAGGTGAAATGAAACTTAACAGCTTCATTTTACTAGCTGCTATGATAAGGTGCTATAATTATTAAGGTATCGACATCTACAATTACATATATGTTTATTTATCCGTAACATAGTAGATTAGATATAGATTTGGCAGATTTACACATCCATCCTCATATTATTGCTGTATCAGGAACCTAACTATTCCTGGTACACAATGTGTTATGTAAGAAATATGTTATGTTTCTTATAATATCATTTCATTTTAGTTTATATGGAATGTGTTATGGTTACCTTCAGGCGGTATACGATTCGTACGCACTTCACGTTTCAAACATGATTATACACATATCTTGCAATATTATACTTTTTCATATCTCACAATCTATTACTGAATGAGGAGTTGTATATTTTCATTTTATTGCTTTCATCAATAATCTAGTATATTCACCTCACAGCAAGATGTTCCAAATTGCCCGGAATGAATCAGGTTTCAGGTTTTAGTTTACATTCTTCGAAATTCAGTCAAATGTTTGCGATAGTTGATAACAATATTTCAGCATCTTTGTAAAGTGATAAATCTGCATATGAGCAAAAAAGAATCACCTTGACAGTCGCCGTAAGGAGGTTCTCCAGAAAATTGTAAGTTTCATCTCATGGCATGGTTTCTGATTGTAAATACACAAAGTTATGTCCTTTTCGAGTAAATTGGTTGGCGCCTTCAGCCTCTCAGGTTATGTGCACAAGTCTCTTAACTTTTTTTTAGCGCCTGAAAATATAATCTAATTGAAATAAAAAATAAATCGTTGCCATACAATATAGTATGTAGGAGTTATTAAGGCGGGATATATGTAAATATCACCGACTCTCTGTACGAGCGTATTAAACTTGTGCCACCTTTTTAGAGGAATACGGCGCATTGACGCACATTTTCCATAACTTCCTTGATTGAGGGATCTTTTCCTCATAATACAGAATTGACATTTAGTATGGAATATTTTTTCGCAAAATTCCAAGACTTATCTGGTAGGTATCTGCATAAACCGCACGTGCTAAATATTAATTGGGGTGTGTCGGGAGATGGTGTAAAATAATTGTTTGATAGGAAATGTGCTTTCCATGAGTTCACATTATGGTACTCATAATGTAGCAAATTTGCCTACAATGGCGTATTAAGCAGAATTTGAGATTTGTGGGGGACACAATTTCGGACATTATGCAACATTGTTCTGTTATTATCACATTTATAGGGGTTTGAGGTGATATTTCCTAAACTTCGTCAGAAATTGGCATTCATCACAGCTGGAACATACTTACCAATTTTTTGAACATGGGAGGAGCTTAAAATATGGCTCTTAAAAGTGGTATGTACTCAGAAAGTTTGAATGGCCCCTGAGATCAAATGTTATAAACTGACTGTACAAAACAACTGAGCGGATTCTTGGTTGTTCAACGAACTCACGCTGTTTCTTTGTGTACTGTAAGTTTATAACATTTGGCACCAGGGGGCCATTCAAACTTTCTGAGTGCGTACCACTTTTCAGAGCCATATTTTCTAAAGCTCCTCCCACTTTCAAAACTGGTAGATTACTAGTGCATTTCAAATTCAGAAATTTTACCCCCACAAAAATCAAATTCAGTCTTCTTAAATCCGCCATTTTAGGCTAATTCACTACATTATGAGCGCCATAATGTAAACCAATGGAAAGTGCATTTTCTGTCAAACAATTACTTTACACCATCTCCCGACACACCCCAATTAATATCTACCCCGTGCGGTTTATGCAGACCCCTTTAGACCAGTCTTGGAATTTTGCGAAAAAATATTCAATACTAAATGTCAAGTCTGAACTTCATATCAAGAGTCCTGATACCAGCCTCCTATTTCTTCTTTGATTTTCAAATGTCCTGTATTCCAACATAAAATGCTAAATGTATCTTCTCTCTGCTAAAAAGCAACGATTTTGGTCAGAAAAATAAACGTTTTAATTTATACAATTTTGAATATTTGTCAGCTTCAATCTGAAATAACCAACTAGTATTGTATGGTCAAGTTCGATTTGGACTACTTATGTCTTCTGTCAGATTGTCTCCATTTCAGTGACACCTAATCCAGATTTCATTTTTACTGCGCCTGCAACAAATGGAATCAGATATTGAACACAAATTTCTCAAAAGGTTAGTAAGACCCTAGCCTGCATGGACACTATAAATTTATACTATTTGTAGCTGAGAAGAGGCAACACAATGAATGATCCTTGTATAAGTGTAGTTACTTTATTCTTGTGACAATTTCTGCTCAAATCATTTAAAGCCATGTTATAACATTTACTGAGGACGCCCTCAATATTTGTCAAAATTCTGTTTTTACACGATTGTTATGTACTTTAGTAAACTAACATACCTGCATAAGATAGTCGAACGCGTACACTATGTGCATAACACAGTACGTACATGGCGTGCGGGTAGTCGTGAGATATATCTAAAACCGGCACGACTCACATTCGAATGAGTGGCTCGCATTGGCGACATATTAAATAGCGATTTTCTTTGTATTGCCTCTCTGTTTGGGCCAAAATTTAACAAAATTGAAAGAGGACATATCTGACAGTGAAAACTAACATTCCTAAAAATACAATTCTATTTCTTATGGAAATGTTATAGTATAACTTTAAGACTTGTCACTGTTTGTCACTTCAAGAATAAATAAAAGGTTTACAACCTCAAATTTCTTCGGTCTATATAATTTGATTAATATATGTGACCGTACACCACGAATGAGCCGTAAATGTCCTCAATTGTATTCTGAGTTACAGTGTAAAATGGGCATGAAGGTCATATTCATAGGTATTTCAAATTGGTGCTACGTGTATCTCATTAAATGAGGTACACGTAGCACCAAATTGAGGTACCTATGAATACGACCTTCATGCCCATTTTACACTGTAACTCAGAATACAATTGAGGACATTTACGGCTCATTCGTGGTGTACGGTCACATATATCGATTTGGACTGTCAATTCGGTGCGAAAAAGTGAAATAATAGTCACTCACATAAAATGGCCTTGACCGATTTACAGATTGTATTTTAAAACGTGTTTCAGCTGAAATTTAATTTATAGCCATCGATCTCGCCAGAAGTATACCCTATCTGTCAATGCCTGTTCAGTGCAATGTATGCTATTTTACACTTACATGAACCTTAGCACAGAATGCCTTTAGGATTTGATCGATGTGGCATCGTGTACTGCCTTGAAAACAGCAAAGTATCAAGGGACTTTAAAAACAAGTGACACAGGCGTCGACTGATCTTTTACAGTGTAATACATGAAGTACAAAGTCTGTTCTAAGCAATTCCTCAAGAAATAAGCAATAATGAAAATTGAGACAAAAAGAACATGTTCGTGAATTTTAAGGCGTTGTTGGTTTGGTTATCTTGCTTGAAACAATCATTTCGAAAATTGTTTTCCTGAACCATCTTGAGTACGTTTTTTTCCTTCAAGATTTCTGATCAAACAGAAATGCACTTAACTCCGCCGACGTATTTTAGTCAGTGTTGTGCAAAACATGCTAAAACACTCAAATTGTGTAATTAAAGATGAAGATGGCACACATTGCCCTTACCAATTTCTTGTGTTGCAGATTTAGTGTCCAGTTTCGTCTTCACGTATATGGCCAGATTATGTAGTTACGCTTCATTTAGAGGATATTGCGTACGGTGCTGTACTTTCAGCAACAAATAATGTCCATAATGCAAAATATAATTTTGTATAGCTGTCAAATAGATGATATCAATTCATAAGTTGTTATTGCTCTTATTGTAGCTGACGGTCAAGTATGTGTCTTTTTTTGCCGGCCCGCCCACATAACAAAGCGATAATATAATATAAACACTACACACAAACAAAAGTCATACTTGTTTGAGTGGTCATGATTTTATTCAAACCGCTAGAACATTTGATACCTCGTTTTGGTTAACAACATATTTAAAAAAAGCCTGCCAGATTTTAAAAATTCTATAAAAATGCATGTTTTTGGAAACGGATAGTTTTAATGGTCTAATTCTCAATATCAGATGCAAAATTCAAACCACCCACCCAATAGATCCGCCTGCAGAAGTGTGGATATCTTTTTGTGAAGTGTTTTGTTCGAGATATGGGTAGAGCCATAAGTTTTCCGTCATGCGGAAAACGGACGAATTTCACGGAATCAAAGGTGGAAAACGGAAAAGAGGATTTCGTGTAGTTGGAAAAATAATATTGAAATAATTGAAAAAAAAATGAATAAAATACGAAATAAAAAAAAACGTGTGTCTGTTTTTTTCCCAATAAAATAAACGTGCAAAACGGACAAAACACGGCAAAACGGACAAAACGTGGAAAACGGAAAAACACAGAAAGTGACATATTGACAAAAAGAAAACATGGGATTAGACAGCTGATACGTGTTGCCAAAGAACAGATGGATCGTATTTCACAAATAACGCTTTATATAAAGAATATTAAAGCTGTTAGGCTTTTGCTTCGCCCACAATCTTTGTAAAGAAAATTCAATTAAGCCAATGTCCAGTATTTATGTTTTATCACAGTAATCGATATGCAGTCTCCGATAAAACCTCTACCGAATTGGACATATTGTGTCTCATTTCCCTTTCTTGTTCAAAATTCCTGAATTTGTCATAATAGGTCTAATTTAAGGTGTGTCAGAGGGAAGCATGTTTGCATTCAAATATTGTTGAAAATAAAGCTGACACACAAGCGGAATGGTATGGTTATAGGCTGATATAATTAAGGGGTGTCAAACAGGGCAGGAATTTTTTTTGGGGGGGTGGGGGGGTGGGGCTGGGTCAGGCCAAAATTTGGAGGCCCCAACACACCTTGAGGAAAGCATGTGCACTCAAGTGGCCAAGTTTTTAGATTTTTAAGCGCTCGAAAAAAATTCAATTTCAAAGACTATTTTAGCCCAAATGGAAGCTGAATTTTGCTATACAAAAGGCCAATTTTGTACACTCTTTTGGCCCAAAACATGGTGTTTTTTTGGCTAAAATGGAAGATGCACACTGCATAGTGAAATTTTGGAGGCCCCAAAATTTGGGGACCCTGGACCCGGGCCCATCTGTCCCTATGGTAAATCCGGCCCTGGTCAATTGAACTCAGGGAGTGTGATTTTCAAATGAGACTACCTAAATAGATGACTCCATTTGAGTCTACACTCCCTGTGTGGGAGCTTAAGGTTATATCTTTCATAGAGGTGTATGGATAATAACATTTCATGTGCGATGAAAGAATGGATTGAATAGTTACCTTTAATTGATAGTCAGAACAACCGGGGTACGGTACTATCAAATATTTGCCGTACTATACAGGGTGTTTCAATGATGTGAGAGGCAGAGCAACCGTTTACAAGGCCCAAGTTCACAGTGTGATGGAATACGCCTTACTGTATTGGATGAGTGCCTGCGCCACTACTCTATTATTATTAGACTATCCGGAGGAAGGACCTTCGAATCATAAGTGTGAGGAGTAGAGAGGAGTTCAGGTTAGTGAACAAAAGCACTGCTTAATATTTGCTATCATGGCTATATATATGTAAAATCAGCCGGTTTAAACTCTTTTTGGTGTTTACACGGTCGACGTGATAGTCAGACCTTTCACTACGGAGTAAATTGACTCTACCGTGGAGTTAATTGACTCTTCGTTCAGAGTCATCGTGTATTGCTGAGATAGCGGTCATTTTGCATTATGCTGCTGCTGTTTGCTGCTGGTCAGCATGCTGGTCATTCGCACGGTGTATCATGAATTGGTGTTTGGACAATGTGATGTGGTATTTGCATGCTGTTGATCTTGAGCTGGATTCCAGAGGAGAATTTTAAGCTGACGGTGGAGTAAAGCTAATAATAGCAAGTTGTCCTACCTGGAGTCGGACTGTTAAAGTGACCTTGTATTGGAGCTGGGGTGACTCTATAAAGGGAGTTTGGGTTACTCTAGAAGCATAGTCTAGCCACTCCGTGACTCTATGTCTAAAATGACTCTATAGGATAACTCTTGTGGTGAGTCATCAACGGTTACTCTTCAGCGGAGTCAACAAATTATGACTCTTTAAGAGAGTCAGATGACTCCCAAAAATGGAGTCATTTTAGACATACAGTCGCAGAGTGGCTGGACTCTGCTTATAGAGTCACCCTGTCTCCAATGTGACTTTCAGTGTGGGTATTAAACGTATAAATATATTGCTTGTAGAAATAAACACCCTGTTTATGGACTAAACATCTTAGTGTTTAAAGTTAAGCACTATAGACATTTAGTTCATAAACAGTGTATAGAATCTTTTGTAATGAATTTTGTATGCAACTTTGCTGAATTGTATACAAATTGCTGAAAACTTGTGCACCTTTGCCTCACTTAAATTGCAAAAATCTTATCACATTTTGAGAATTTTCAACGCCACCGTGCGACATTTTAAGAGATGGTTGGAACACGTGTGCATTTACTGCGTTTCTCATTTTCATGATTAACTTGATCAGAAAACCAGCTCTGTACTTTAATTCAATTAAATAGATTGCCATTTTAAATGAAAACCTACCCTTCCAAGTAAATTCAAACATTTTATTATTTACATTTTAAAGACATTAATTTCGTGCAATTGTAGGCACCTGTGTGCATTTCATGCACTTTTGCAGAGTTTGTATTCGTTTTTGCATTCTGATTAACATTTTTAAACCATAATACCATTACCATAAACTTAATGACATTAGTAAACCCGGTGTGTACTTTCATGGAGCTGTAGGACATTCATCGTATTCAGAGTGCAATTCGATATTTCTTATGTGCTCAGGTCCCACAAAAAATACTGTACAAACGTTGCTATCCCATGAAATGTCACAAATATAATTTTTTTTAAATAATTTGTCATAAATTTTTTTATTATTTTGTGAATTCTCCCCCCCCCCAAAAAAAATCCAAATTATTTGATATCAGCATGATTAGAAGGATATTCCTCGTATTCATACGTCGTATAATACAAATTGCTATGTGTGATGTGCTCTCAGGTCCCATAAAAATACTGCCCTTAACGTCAAAAAATGAGTCAATAAAATATGTGATTTTAAGGAATCCGATATTAACGCTTGCACAGTATTTTTGTGGGAGCTGAAAGTAGATCAGACATATCGAATTGCATTCTGAATACGAGGAAAGTCCTTCGGATATCATATAAGTTTGATTGATTGAAATTCGTGATATAATACAAATTTTATGGCAGATTATTAATTTTTTTTTTAAATAATTGATATTCAACAGTTCTCAAAGCAAACTTTTTAATTTTTAATGATAAGTTTATGTAGCTGGGATGAAAAGCCGACCGTCAATTGAACATTTTGACCTTTCATATCGAAGATATTTTTTTCCCAAAAAAATTTTTTTGGGTGTTTTTGGGAAAAAGTCCATACAAAAGCATCCTCTTTTTGTGACATTATTCAGTAGATATCCACGAAAAAAATCGTATTTCCAAAATTTCAGTTGATTCCGATTTTGCGTTTGCGAGTTATGCATGATTATGTGTATTTGACTACTCCATAGACAATGTGTTGTAATTTCGTTCTGGTATACCAGAAAGAAATTTAAATTTGACAAAATGTTTGCTAAACGAATTAACCTGCAAGAAATTTTTGGTACATAAACATCATGTAGCCAGAGGTTTCAAGAGGTATACAAATCTCAACTTTTTTTGAAAAAAGTGGGGGATGCGGCTGTGGATCACGAGATGCCCTTTTAAATACATATTATTAGATTTATGCAATTTTGCGGACTCTTATAGCTTTCAAAAATATCAATTTTTGCCATAAAATTGGTATTAAATTACGAATTAAAAAAGAAATCAAAATTGTTTGCTATCACAAGGATATTCTTCGTATTCAAACGCAATTCGATATATCTGATGTGCTCTCAGCTCAGGTCCCACAAAAATACGTGGAAACGTCCGAGCCCTTAACGCGTGATTTAAAAAAATTACAAAACTCGAGAGAGACACCCCAGCAACCCCTACCCCATAACCTCGTCTTCGCTGGCTGATCTGTTAGATTTTACGTTTGATAACCTACAGTGACTTTTTTCTCTTAAAATAGCCACTGGGTGAAATAAACGAACATTGATAAATAACATCAATAAAAAAGAGGCATAGTTTCTTACCAGGCAAGTTATCTCATACCTAACATGCCTAGCAACACTGGGAGTTTACTTCATTTAGTTCTTCCATTCTAAACTGCAATGTAGCATACTTTTAGTGTTAATGTATATTGTCCCATTGGAATGGTCCAAAAAATCTCCGTAATGCGTGAACAGATTTTGATGATTTTTGCACAATTGTATAGAATACACTTCACGTTGTACACCCTGTAAAGTACTATAAAGCTGTTTTTATCGCTACCAGGGTATTTTTAAATAGCACCTTCAGCGACTGGTTTGCAGTACTTGTCCATGGGAACGACACACTACTAATTGCCGAGTAGTCACTCTAGAGAAGAAAACGCATTTTCTAACTTACCCATTGGATGTGTAAGTTACATGCAAAATCTGGTAACCGTGTTACACGAGATTCTTGTCGAATAGGTCATGTTCTTTTAACGTCTTATGTAAAAAGACCAAAAGAAGTTTGAAGTGTTAGCATGTGTCAATAATAACCTGTATACATACCTAGTTATTTGCAGTACAAAGTAAAAGCACTGCGGCGAGGCTGGATCCGCATTGCTTCTCCACGTCACCCTGGCGCGCAATTTTGCAGTGCTGAAAGTATGTGCATGTATATAAAGCTTCGCTTTTCCGCGTAATGTAACCATATCATGTAGTCCAGGAGCCTACCATTTTCAAGTGCACAAGGAATTAAAATTCTTTGTAACATAATGTATTTCTTGGGTTCACCTGGGTAGGCAACGGAGAATCCTTGGATTCGACAACTACAGACACACAGCCAGTAAATGGATAGACCGTATATCATATTATATTCATTGAACCACATGATATTATCTAACAACATCTGGCATATCCTTTGTAGTTTACCATTTACTTGAAATACCTTTTCCCTTATTATTTATTAACCTTTTACTTTTATCCTTTGAGTCTAAAAAGAGCGATCTTGTACGGAGAACATGATTGTTTCGACACGATTTTACAGCAAACCGAATGCTTGCAGGTGAACAAGTTTAGGCTTTGACACTTGTTTTGAAAGACTTCCGACACGTTTGAAATAAGAGTGTTATAGTACTACAACTACTAATGTTTTGTCTTTACACATACAGGCTTTGAAAAGATGCTAGTTGACAAGTTTTAAGTTAAAGCCAAATTGTAACATTGATTAGAATAACGCCCTCAGTGTTTTTTTTTAAATTATGATTTTTACATGATTGTAATAGAGGTTATCCACTTTACTCATGTGTGACTTCTAACAAAAGGCGCTGATTCCAGTAGTATTCCTTATTCAAAACAAATCAGTTCATGACCTCGGAGTAACCTGTATGACTCTTGGCGGGCTATTTTGAAACAGTCATGGTTGCACACGCAGGTACTTCTTTTGAAAGTCCTAAACAAGGTATAGCAGTCGTTGATATGCAACTTATAGAACACGGATAACCTCTATGTACTTTAGTAAAAAAACATACCCTGTTGTGACAAAATCCGAGATAAAACGAAGGAGTAAGTCGTTTACTACGGGCGATCATAATAAATCATAGGATAGGATGGTGAAAACTGTTAAACATTTTGTTGGAAAGAAAAACAATTCTATTTGTTATAATATGGATTTAAACTCAAATAGCTTTATACCTTTGTAATTCAGATCTGAACACGAATCAAAATTATCTCATACTTTCCTTTGCAAATCCCGCTACGTAAACTTTCCTACTTTCAGCACTGCATAATTGTGCGCCAGGGTGACGTGGAGAAGCAAAGCGGATCCAACTGTAGCGTATAAAAGCAAGTGCCCGGGCCTCTACACGTCCATATCATTACCGAATCAATCTTTAGTAGGTGAAATGATAGGTAGTATCTCACCAAAAGCTTCCTTTCAAGATGTGCCTCAAAAAGTGGATCCTGGTTTATCGCTACCATGCTTTGTACAAAAGTGTTCTTTCGTCGGCTGTATTCCATAGTGGTGTATAATGATTTTTGGTCATTTTTTTGCAAATTGGCACATATGTTTTTAATTATGTTCTCTTTCATTTTTCTAAGTCTCATCAGTCAAAACTAGCTAATTAATTAGTAATTAATTAATTAAATGTGGCGTATAGTTACAAAGTGAAATTTTGTGTTTTCCATAGTGGCGTATCGACCATACGCCACTTTTTATGCACATTTTATAATTATGAAATATCGGCAAAAATGAAAAACATTGTATGTCATAGTGGCGTACACCTCTCTACATATCATAGTGACATATCGGACCTATACGCCACTATGGAATGAAGCCGACAAAAAGTAACGCCTTAGGTTAGGGTATTGCGTTTTGCGTGTTTTCCATAGTGACGTATTGTTTTGTGCTTTTTGTTTTCAGTTTTCCAGCAATATTATGTATTTATTTCTTTTGAAAAATATAATACAATAAAATCTATTTAGTTTAATACAGAAATTTCACATCATTTACAACATATAATGAATGTCTGATTTACACAACTCGATTTTAAATTGGCATTTCTTCAAACCCGATTATACGCCACTATGGAATACAGCCGACAATTTAGATATATGAATCAACTGCCACAAGCAACGAAGATATCTGTGAGATATGTTGCGTTGAAAAATGAAGTGGTAGGATACTCTAAAATAAGTCCTCAAATCGATGGTTTACCAAATGCTGACTGTCAAAATTTTCCCCTATATATCTCAGACCTATACAGGTAGGGTGTTCATAGAGAGCTCACATTTTGAAGCTCCGTTAAGAAATCTGTGTCTATTTGCACACCCATATCCTGGCTTTAACTTTGGCAAGGCATATTTAATGTAATATGAACAGGAGAACAGGGGCAGTTTATAGTTAACAGGGGCTTCTGGTTTGAACACTGTCAAATATTTTAACAGGAAAGAACATTTGCCCTTTTTTTTACCAATTAAGAATATTTACGAATAGTCGTATAAGAGACACAGATATCTTTGTTCCTAGTGGCAGTTGATTCAATTATCTCCTGAATAATAGACACCGATGATAAATGTTAAGAACACTTTTGTACATAGCAGGGTACCGATGAACCATGATCCACTTTTTGAGGCACATCTTGAAAGAAAGCTTCTGATGAGATATTATATATTATTTTATCTACTAAAAGATGATGCAGAAATGATATTGACGCGGAGAGGTCCGGGCACTTGACTGTATACGCTAGAGTTGGTGTTACTGACAGGTTGGATCCGCATTTGCCTCTCCGCGTTACCCTGGCGCTCAATTTTGCAGTGCTGAAAGTATGTACATGTATATAAAACATTGCTTTTGCGCATAGTGCCTATAATGTATAAGCTTCTGTTTTCTCTTTGATTATTTTACATGCATGTATTTGTTTAAAGCTTAACTAGGATTAAATAGAAAGCTTGAAAGCATCTCCATTGATGACATACCGTAAAAACTCGATAGTTAGCATATGTGCTTACTATCGAGCGATTTTAAAACATGCAAACATGAAATGCCCCATCCACAAAAGTTTTGAGCAAATCATTGATACATGAACAAGTAAACCCCATTAGCTCAGTTTGCAGAGCGCCGAAATTCGGTACAATTTCATGTTTTCAAAAGCGCTCGATAGTAAGCAAATGTGCTAACTATCGAGTTTTTTACGGTATTGGTGAGGAGCTTGCGCTGGTCTGAATAGAATCGCATTTTAGATTGTCTTGAATTATATACATAATTATAGTAAAAAAAAAAGCTGAATAACAAACATGATACAGATTTTTGGTGATCCTCTTTACTCGAATGTAGTACAGAAAGTAATTGGTACAATTCTAAGAATCACAATCATACTCTTATACCGAATTATTTTTATTCGAGTGCGTACATGCGACTGCCGCCAGCGGCGGAAACATCCTTCTGCAATTGATTGCGGATTTTTTTTAATAATTCGGATTGATGTGATTTAAAAAGTATCGTATGGAATAAATAAATAAATAAAACAACACGATGCGAAGATATTATTACCACTAGATGAACACAACCCTTATCGATTGCTTAATTAGAAACCCTTGAATTGTAACTACATTTGCAGATCCGTACCATAGGGCACCATCAAATTGGGTCGTGGTGAGATAAGTCGCTTCGGGTTTAATTCTTCCGCTTGACACATTTCTACTGGAGTCAGCATGTATCATTTACATTTATCCTAGTTTTGGAAATTGTGCTTTTATGAGCTTGTGAATTTTGGGAAGATAAGACATATCACTAAATTTGAGAGGTAAACACTAGCTTGCTTCAGTTTCATTAGGAGACAAAAATTCGTGATCGGTTGAAATATCTGTGAGAAATCTTTAATCGAACACAGATGTTTCACAGATTTTTCAAGCATCACAGATTTGTCACGGAAACTTGTCTCCTAGTGTGATGTTTCAAAGCAAACAATCTGCTGCTTTTATTCTTGTTAGCTAAGTCAACTACCTAACTGAAACTCGTTATTAACTTTTCAACTCGGTATTAAACTTGTCATGATATATTCGTTTAGCTTTAATTTGAAGTCATGCATTTGTTGGTTTCATGTTATTTTACAAAACGTGCATGGTATATCGTATTGTGTTCCAATATATTAAGAAAAGTTGTTATCTTTCATATGTAATTTGTACTTCATAACTAACTTTTACTTAATCAATAATGCAAGTCCCCGCATCACAGATGTGTTGAAACATTTCGGCAGCTTCAGATTGTCTTAGAAGAAAAGTTTACTATTTATATTGAAAGAAAACACATGGGGGGGGGTGTATGCATGAGAAAATTATTGTTTGCCGATTGTCAGACTGATTAGGTTATTGTGTCTGTAAAGTTACGTCCCAGAATAATGCTACAAAGATGCGGACTGGGCCATGTTTAGTCAGCAAGTTTGGTGTAAAGCGTAGTCACGATATCATGCAAATAAGTTATACCTGTTTTAATAATCCATTAGTAGGTTGCTTGTAGCTGTTCACTTAAAAGTATGTAAGAAGAAAGGTAAGCTTTTGATGTTAATTTTACTTCTGCTCTGTGACGGACACACGCCTTATAGAAATATATTTCATCCGTAACATTTTAGTATATCAGATATGAACGTCAATCTTGAAATCATTGTCGTATCAGGCTGAGTCGAACTCTTCCTGGTACGAATCAGTTCATGGTAGTTAATATATATTCTTTTATGATACGCTGCAGGCGGTATACTATATATTTGTACACGTTTCATGTTTCAGACATGCTTATACATGTATCTTGAAATATTAAACTTTTTTTATATCAGGAAATCTATCGTTGTGTATGCTGTTTTCATTCATTTGTGCTTTCAACAATAATTTAGTAATATAACTTCACAGCATGATGTTCCAACCTGCCCGGACCGAATCAGGTTTCAGTCTTTAGTTGGCTCAAGTCAAATTCAATAAAATGTGTAAGTAAGTTGGCTAACAACAATTTATCAGTATCTCTGTATTGTGATAAATCTGCTCATGGGCGAGAAGAGTCACTCTAACAGCCGCCGCAATGAAGCTCTTAAAAATCACCAAAACATATACCATGGTTTTTTATTGTATAGACCATTCCTATAATTGGCACTTTCCTACCGTTGATGGGGTTAACATCTATATCCCATCGATATCACATTATAGAATTACGAAAGCGAGATCTGGAAGAAACACTTCTTGACTTAACTAAATCCCATAACCTTTAGCTATTATAGCAATACACGTATATAGCAAATTGGTTGGTTTTGTTGATCGAATAAACTTTTGGGTTCTGGAGCTCAAATGTCTTTCAAAGAAATGTTCTATTTGCGCAAAACAAGCATAAAGCCTTCAAATACCATTTCGCATTTAAAAGTAAAACTAAAAATTTACCGACAACAATTTTGTAGTAGGTTTTCTCACCTATTGACTTGCACTTATTTATTGCACAATGTTTAAAATATACATGCAATGCAATGAAAAAAAAGCTATATTTGTATTCCCGTGAACAGGCTGGGGTGAACAGGTGCTTAATAAACTTACGCACTACCCAACCATTAGAATTGGGAAAATACCTGAGACGGAAAGAAACAGAATATAAGAATCCAAACTAAATCAGCCTGTAATTTAAGATCATCAGAAATCCTAATGTAAGAATGAGGTGAATACAAATTCGCAGGAAAGAATTCAAAAAATCAATCGCCTTGTACTTAAAAAAGAAAGAGTCATTACGCTTGAGAGGAGGGTTCAATCCAATAAAGGCACGCACTATGTGATTAAAATTGGAAGCTTAATTTTGCGCTTTTGTTTTGCAGACCTGGTGTAGGGATTAAATATATCAGGATGCCGTATGTGCGACGGTTATGCACTGCTTACTGAGTTCAAACATGATGAGCATTGCATTTATCTTCTCTTTTGAAAGTGAGGAGAAACTAAACTAAACAAGCCAAATAATTTACTTCTACAGTGTTTTTACTGTTCACAATTACTACTGTAAGGTACATTTGTAAGTTGAATATTGTCACCAAAAATCCTTTTTTTCAGCTACCAAATAAATGGGAATATCGTTGAATGGCAAGGTGAATTTATTCTACGCTTTATACTGATTAAATCAATTATTCTGAGAGATAATGTAGAAGTTCAAACAAATTCAATTTTGACGCAAATACAGTGTGTAAAATCGAATCGATAACATAAAAAGAACTCAGAAATTTTTTTTAATGAAATATTGATAAGGATTGTATCTCTTTTTATTCTTACGTCTATTCCTGTGTTTGCGTAAATGTTTCTTCTACTTTTCGCTTATCATCTAAATTTACAAATTTGTAATTTAGCACTTAAAATGTTCGGGCTATTAGGGTCAGTATTAGTTTGAAAGTTAGGATAAGGGAGAGGATATCGAAAAGATTAGGGTTCGATTTAGACAAGTATTAGGTAATGTCGATCAATAAATGTGTTTAAGTGCCATTTAGAATTATACATTTATAAATTTGATTAAGATCAAATTTTGAAATTTATTGATTGTTCCGTTATCAGAATTCTAAAACTTATTTTTATCATTGTCTTAGCTTTCCCTCTCTATTTGGCACCGCTGGATAGCTATGGGTATTGTGATGTGCCCTGAGTAATTTGATTTAATTTAATTATTTAACTTTGTTTACAAGCTGAAAGTATTTCATGAGATGGGAAACCCCTTGTATTTTGGAATTCCCCAAATTATTGTAAACAAAGTCAGAGCTATGTTTGGAACTTGGAAAGCCCCAGTTCATTATTGCACCATCAGGAAAACCCCCCAGGAAGTGATGTAATGTGAATGTGTGTAATTAATCTTGGGAAATCCCAAGATTGCAGCAATGTTGTGAAAATGTGATTGAAGTAATGGTTTATTAATAGATGATGGGTTTTTTGCATGAGTACTGATATAAAAAGCTGGAGGTTTTTGTTGGGACTTTACAGAATGCCGTGGGAGATTGAGAAACTCCACATGTGTGTGATGGTCTTCGTGCTTCAAAAAAGAAGTGCATTTTAACCAGTTTATATAGCCAATAATTGAGCTAATTTTAATACAGCAACGTAGAAGACAGCGAGCACACAAAAGTGCTCTTCCTCATCAAAGGATTAAAAGTTCTTCTGTCAAATTGCTGGAGTTTGCTGGGTTTGTGAAGGCAACGCATCTGTCAAAAAACAGCGGAGCTGTGTTTTAAAAAGAAACCTGTTCCCTGGAGAAAGAGAGAATGGTGAAAGAAACACCATTTTTGGAGAAAGCAGCGCAAGGAGATATATTTGTGGAGAATGCAGCGCAAGGAGATATATTTGTGGAGATAGCAGCGCAAAGGAGATTGGAGGAAGCATCATCATTTTCGTATGAGGATTTTATACGCAAGGATTTATAAATGCAAGTGTACTATGGACTTCGCAGGACAAGTGAATAAGGATATATTACATCAGTCGTCCAGAACATTGCAAGAACTCTAGGATCACCAACAAGAAGACAGCTGGTTAAGTACTGATATAGTAAAACTGTCATTGTGTGATTTTATTGTATATGCGATATTGTTATTATATGTACCAATCATACTCTGTTTTCAATTAAAGACTTAGATTTGTTAGCTTAAACAAACAGTGTATTTGTGTTGTGCATTCGTGTGAGTTCGGGTAAAAGGTGATTTTGGCCTTGAGTCAAGTACGACTCGTAACAAAAATTGGGGGCTCGTCGTTCGGGAAATACACTGTAAAAAAGTTAACATTAATTTACTAAAGTCTTGAACGTGAAAGTACAGTATGGCAGAGTTTAAAGCAGAAGAGTTTCTTGAAACTCTAAATTGGGAGAAGTTTGATGAGTTGAAGAAGCCTGATTTATTAGCATTTGCCAAACATTATAACTTGAAAGTAAAGCAAGCTACAAGAAAGCAAATAATCAAAAATGCATTGATTGATGTTTTGGTCGGGGAGGACATTTTTGATGAATCCTATTTGGCAGAGAAACTTGACGTAGAAACTGAAATTGGTGGGGACTCAGCATTTAAATTGAAAGAGTTGGAAATTCAATTAGAACTGAGGAAAATGGAAATGGACCAAAAGAAAATAGAAATGGAAAAAAAAGAAAAACTGGAAATGATCAAGTTAGAGAATGAAAATAAAGAAAAACAAGAACGGCTAGACATTGAAAAACAAAAACTAGCAATGGAAGAAAAATCACGCCAAGAAAAGATGGCGCTTGAGCACCACAAATTAGAAATGGAAGAAAAGGAAAAACTAGCAAAAATTCAAATGGAAGCACATTTGAAAGAAAAAGAAATTGAGTTTGAACAAGAGAAGTTGGCTAAGCTAGGTGACAAATACTCATCAAGTTTCTCCTCAAAGTCAAAGTCAGGCTTTGATGTTACAAAGTATGTAAAGCTTGTGCCTAAATTCAAAGAGAAAGAAGTTGACGAGTACTTTCAACATTTTGAAAAGGTAGCTACAAATTTGAAATGGCCTCCAGAGCATTGGACCCTACTGTTACAAAGTAGTTTTGTGGGGAAGGCCAGGAAACTTACTCAGCTCTACCAATAGAGAAGTGTAATGATTATGAAGAAGTCAAACAGGCAGTTCTCAA
Source organism: Amphiura filiformis (assembly GCF_039555335.1). Taxonomy (NCBI): domain Eukaryota; kingdom Metazoa; phylum Echinodermata; class Ophiuroidea; order Amphilepidida; family Amphiuridae; genus Amphiura; species Amphiura filiformis. The sequence goes on from NC_092644.1 coordinate 14,717,325, forward strand.
GGCCTATGAGCTGGTGCCTGAAGCATACAGACAAAAGTTCAGAGATTCAAGAAAGCAATCAGATCAAACCCATGTAGAATTTGCTAGAGTAAAAGAACAAATGTTTGACAGGTGGCTTGGTTCAAAAGAAGTCAAAGATGATTTCGGCCAACTTAAGCAATTGGTTCTTATAGAAGAGTTCAAGAAATGTGTCCACGTTGACATTAAAACCCATTTGGATGAAAGCGCTAGCAAAATTAAGACGCTAAATGAGGCGGCGACAATGGCGGACGACTATGGCTTAACTCACAAATTGAATGGGAGTAGATTTGGTCATAACAGAAGTTATTCCAACAGGTTCAGCCATAACCAACCTAGAATAAATCAGGGTGGTACACAAGAAGGGAAACCTCCGTCTAATTCACAGCATAGTGCTGGTGGTAGAGGGACCCCAGGGAGTTCAGGTAACAAAGCAAAATTTGGGACTGAATTTAAATCCAAAGTAACTTGTACTCATTGCAAGAGACCAGGGCATACGATGACCCAGTGTTATTTCTTGAAAGGCAGACAAGACGCACAAAAACAGCAGCAAACTGCTAGTAATACTGTGGGATGTGCAGTGTCACTTGAGTCAAAGAAAAAAGTCAGTCAAATCAAGAAACAAGAATTCCCACAAAAGGGAGGTGAGACAGACAAGGTGTGTGAAGAATTTGAACCATTTGTGTTAGAGGGAGTAGTATCACTTGGTGAGAATGGTAGTCCAAAGCCCATTAAGATTGTGCGAGATACGTGTTGTGCACGGTCTATGATTCTGGAAGGAACTTTGCCCTTTAATGAGGATAGTTCAGCAGGTAATGCTTTGATCCAGGGTATTGGGATGGAAATAATTAGTGTACCTCTCCACAAAGTTAACTTGACATCTGACTTGGTTTCTGGTCCGGTAACCATAGGAGTTAGACATGAATTGCCAGTCAAAGGAGTGTCCATGTTGCTAGGAAATGATCTGGCAGGGGGAAAGGTTTTTCCTGACCCAATAGTCACAGATAAGCCCTGTTTACAGGATGATAATAGTGAGGAAGAGGAGATATTTCCTGCATGTGCAGTGACACGGGCAATGAGTAAGAGAGCCTCATTAGAAACAATAAGACAACCAAATTGATGACTTAGGCTACAATTTGGAAGACACATTTGTGTCACAGTTGAATGAGAAAGAAGATAAACTTCCTTCTCCAGGGGATAAGAAGACCCCTCAAAATGACACAGCCTCTGAGCATGAACAAATTGGGGAAACCATGAAAGACCCATTAAGTCATGACAAGCTGATTCTGGAGCAACAAAATGACTCAGAACTCAAAGAGATCAATCAAAGGGCATTGACCCTAGAAGAAGCAGAACAAAATTCTGTCTGTTTTTACAAACAAGATGGTGTGCTAATGAGAAAATGGCGCCCCTTGATGCACCTGCCGATGAAGAGTGGAAGGTAGTGCACCAAATTGTGGTACCAAAAGTCTACCACACTGAAGTTATTAACATAGCACATGCTAGTCCCATGGCAGGGCATTTGGGTGTTAAGAAAACTCATGAAAGAATTCTGAGACATTTCTGGTGGCCCACTCTCAGAAAAGATGTTTCTGAATATTGCAAAACATGTCACATATGCCAAGTAGTAGGGAAGCCAAATCAGAAAATACCTCCTGCTCCATTGAAGCCAATTCCAGCCTTTGATGAACCATTTAGTAGGGTTATTATTGATTGTGTAGGCCCCTACCAAAGACTAAGTCAGGTAATCAATACCTTCTGACAATTATGTGCGCGTCAACACGCTTTCCTGAAGCCATACCCTTGAGAAATATTAAAGCAGTGACTATAGTGAAAGCTTTAACCAAGTTCTTCACATTTGTGGGGCTCCCCAAGTCCATACAGTCAGACCAAGGATCAAACTTTACTTCTGGAGTATTTCAGCAGGTCATGTATCAATTAGGTATAGAACAGTATACCTCAAGTGCTTACCATCCAGAATCACAAGGTGCACTAGAAAGGTTCCACCAAACATTGAAAAACATGATCAGGACATACTGTTTGGAATTTCAGAGGGACTGGGATGAGGGAGTACACTTGTTGTTGTTTGCTGCTAGGGAAGCTGTTCAGGAAACTTTAGGATTTAGTCCTTTTGAGTTAGTGTTTGGACACACAGTGCGCGGGCCCTTAAAGTTGTTGAAAGAAAAGTGGCTCAATGAGAAATCAGATATCAATTTATTGGATTATGTCTCCAATTTTAAGCATAGGCTTAACAGAGCAACTGATATCGCCAAGGAAAACTTGAAACAGGGTCAGGCCAAAATGAAGCAATGGTATGATAAACATGCCAAAGAGAGAGTGTTCAAACCAGGTGACAAAGTTCTAGTACTGTTTCCAATTCCAGGACACCCATTACAAGCCAGATATCATGGCCCATGTGAAGTAGAGTCAAAAGTGGGTGAAGTAGATTATATTATCAAGACTCCTGGTAGACGCAAGAGCAGGCAGTTATGCCACATAAATATGCTCAAAGAGTATGTTGAAAGAAGTGACAGTGGCATTCCAAAACCTGTGTGTACAGTAAAACATGCTGATAATGTGAGACAAACATGCCGATGTAGACAAAATCGCCAATGTAGACAAGAGTAAAGATGACAATTCTGATGTCACATTTGACCAGGATAAAGAGCTGGAGCACAAAGAGTATAATGTAAAGTTGAACAATTCTGATGTGCTCACTAATTTGGACTCAAAGTTAGGTCATCTTTCTCAAGATCAACAAAGTCAAATTGCAAATTTGATTCACAATTTGAAATTTGACAATATATTTCCTGATACGCCAAGTAGAACAAATGCTGCATTTCATGATGTAGATGTTGGTGATACAAAACCAATCAAGCAGCATCCTTACAGAGTCAATCCATTGAAAATGGAACATCTCAAAAATGAGATCAATTATATGCTAGACAATGATATCATAGAACCAAGTAGTAGTGAATGGAGTTCACCGTGTATACTTGTTCCCAAGCCTGATGGTTCATACCGATTGGTCGCAGACATGAGAGCTGCAAATGTTCATTCAAAGACAGACTCGTACCCAATTCCAAGAATTGATGATTGCATAGACAAAATTGGGAATGCAAAATTTGTTAGCAAATTTGATCTTTTGAAAGGGTACTGGCAGGTTCCACTCACAGACCGTGCCAAAGAGATTTCTGCTTTTGTACACCATTTGGTCTTTACCAATACAAAGTTATGCCATTTGGGTTGAAAAACGCACCCGCAACATTTCAGAGAATGGTAAATCAAATTGTGGCAGACATAGAGGGATGTGAAGCGTATGTAGATGATTTGATTGTTTACAGTCAAACTTGGGAACAACACATGGAACAACTCCATCAATTGTTTGAGAAGCTGTCTAAAGTACAGTTGACAGTCAATCTGGTAAAAGTGAGTTTTGCCATGCCACAGTCACATACTTAGGATATGTTGTAGGTCAAGGTCAGGTGAAACCTATCAAAGCCAAAGTTGAAGCAATTGAGCAATACCCCACACCTGTAAACAAGAAGGCACTCATGAGATTTCTAGGAATGGTTGGCTATTATAGAAAGTTCTGTCCAAACTTTTCAGAGATAGCAAGTCCTTTGACTGATTTGTTGAAGAAAGATGCAAAATTCATTTGGTCAGAACAGTGTGAAAATGCTTTTCACAGAGTCAAATCTATACTCATGAGTTCACCAGTGCTTACTGCACCTGATTTTCAGAAGCAGTTCAAGTTGACTGTTGATGCCAGTGACATAGGCTGTGGAGGTGTTGTGATGCAAGAGGGTGAAGATCAAATAGATCACCCCATTTGTTACTTTTCAAGGAAATTCAACAAGCACCAGAGAAATTACTCCACAATTGAGAAGGAGTGTTTAGCATTGCTATTAGCATTGCTACATTTTGATGTGTATTTGGGTACCACAGTATACCCTGTGCTTGTTTTCACAGATCACAATCCCTCACCTTCATCAACAGGATGAAGAACAAAAATCAAAGACTGGTGAGGTGGAGTTTGACCTTGCAAGAGTACAATCTGGACATAAAACATATTAAGGAAAAAGACAATGTAATGGCTGATGCCCTGTCCAGAATTGCATAAGCAAACCTGACAAACAAAAATTTCCTTTAAAAGGGAAGTTGTATGTGACAAGTAGTCACTGTGTATGATGAGTTAAATACTCAAAGTTGATAATATGTTGAAGGTGATGTAAAAGAAGAAAACATTTAAGAAAGTTTTCATTACATTCGAACTTTCTTCTTTTAAGGGGAGGGTGTGATGTGCCCTGAGTAATTTGATTTAATTTAATTATTTAACTTTGTTTACAAGCTGAAAGTATTTCATGAGATGGGAAACCCCTTGTATTTTGGAATTCCCCAAATTATTGTAAACAAAGTCAGAGCTATGTTTGGAACTTGGAAAGCCCCAGTTCATTATTGCACCATCAGAAAAACCCCCAGGAAGTGATGTAATGTGAATGTGTGTAATTAATCTTGGGAAATCCCAAGATTGCAGCAATGTTGTGAAAATGTGATTGAAGTAATGGTTTATTAATAGATGATGGGTTTTTGCATGAGTACTGATATAAAAAGCTGGAGGTTTTTGTTGGGACTTTACAGAATGCCGTGGGAGATTGAGAAACTCCACATGTGTGTGATGGTCTTCGTGCTTCAGAAAAGAAGTGCATTTTAACCAGTTTATATAGCCAATAATTGAGCTAATTTTAATACAGCAACGAAGAAGACAGCGAGCACACAAAAGTGCTCTTCCTCATCAAAGGATTAAAAGTTCTTCTGTCAAATTGCTGGAGTTTGCTGGGTTTGTGAAGGCCACGCATCTGTCAAAAAACCTGTTCCCTGGAGAAAGAGAGAATGGTGAAAGAAACACCATTTTTGGAAAAAGCAGCGCAAGGAGATATATTTGTGGAGAATGCAGCGCAAGGAGATATATTTGTGGAGATAGCAGCGCAAAGGAGATTGGAGGAAGCATCATCATTTTCGTATGAGAATTTTATACGCAAGGATTTATAAATGCAAGTGTACTATGGACTTCGCAGGACAAGTGAATAAGGATATATTACATCAGTCGTCCAGAACATTGCAAGAACTCTAGGATCACCAACAAGAAGACAGCTGGTTAAGTACTGATATAGTAAAACTGTCATTGTGTGATTTTATTGTATATGCGATATTGTTATTATATGTACCAATCATACTCTGTTTTCAATTAAAGACTTAGATTTGTTAGCTTAAACAAACAGTGTATTTGTGTTGTGCATTCGTGTGAGTTCGGGTAAAAGGTGATTTTGGCCTTGAGTCAAGTACGACTCGTAACAGTATCTTCTATCCACGGATAATAAAATAAGTACCAACATTATCCATATGACGTCATTTAATATGACCTCATAATATACATTAGGTGTGGCATTCTTAAAGTTGGGAAATGCTAGGAATGTATAAAACGTGAATAACCCAGCAAACACAAAACGTTTTACAAAAAACTTCTCGGGTATATAGAGTGTATAAATATTTAACAAACATTTTTAAAACTTGATGCAAATCATTCAAACATAATGTTATTTAATTATTATTTAAATATAAGACATTTTGCCTAAACACATTTTCCAATAACATTTTGCTAACATTTAAAAAAAGTTATCGTAGTGTTTTTCATATAATACAACGTTTTATAAATGTTTTCATAACCTTTATATATCCCGACATTTAAATGATATTAAAATGGTTTGCCCAAAACTAAGTTTACAATTCGTTTATAGCGGTTTAAAAACATTTTTGTGTTTGCTGGAAGGGGTGGACGTTAGATTATCCCAAGTAATTTGATCTCTTATCACAGCGTTTTAGTGTTTGGCTCACGCTATTGGTTAAGAAAAGCTTAAGTAAGCCACTGTATCGCATTTTTTATGCCTTACTAGGGTTTTATAATACCATGGTAATTGATATTACATTCGCTACAAATGACAGTCAATTATTCATTTATTTTAAAAATGCCACACGTTCCAGATTTAATACTCGTCAACGCATCTGCATTACATTGGTAATTCTGCTTCTTAGCTCAAGTAAATCGTGCTGACATTCTTATTATAATTATTTCATAATTAATAGTCTGAATTTAAAGTGGCAGCAGCGTATCTTTTTAAAGCTTCTGCTAGCTTAATTAACCAAGATGTCAAAAGGAACTGATTTACAATTTTACCTATTCTGTCAGGCTTCATCGTGGATTGGCATGATGTGTCTCATCAGTTCGATTAATCTAATGACCGTTACAGCATCGTAGACTAAACACAATGAATAATGCAACACTGTTTATTGAATCTCTTAATCCACAGAAAACTCATCAGTTTCATGCAAAGAGCTTTTAAATAGAAATAGAGTCGCAATAGATTATATAATCTTTTGTTCGTTTGATGCCGATTAGAAGTTGCGACAGGCTATTCATAAAAGTGGTACCATTGTTTCGAATAAAGGGGTTCCGCCATTAAATTGGTCACTGATCCGGCATCATATTAACGCTCTACACAACAGGCGTGTATCAATAAGTGACCACACTACAGTCATGTGTAAGGGCAGTCATGTGTAAAGTGGTACCATTGTACTCACGTATCCCAAATGTGTGCTTGTGTGGGTCTGAAGTCTATAAGGAGGCTTTAGCTGTCGATGCAATCATCTTTACCACCCACCTGACGTTAGGCGTTTCATTTAAATAAATTGAATGCTCTTGCTGATCGATTACACATTAGAATGTATGAAGGCTGCCATGTCCAGTCCATATATCTATATCAAACTCTAATGGTAATCGCTATACGTATACATGTAAGTATAAGTATAGGCCTAGGTTGTTTTTAAGAAGGAGATTGGTATAGAAATAGTGGCGTACCCAAAGAGGGGAGGGGGTTGGGGAGGGGCAGATTCACCTCTGTGAGAAGTCTTGGGAGGGGAGGAGGGAGGAAGAGGGGTGGAGGGGATATGGAGAATGAGAGAGGTCTGGAGGAAGGGAGAAATATAATAAAGACAAGTAGATAAATAGAAATATAAGGAAAATGATGGGAATGAGAGAGAGAGAGGGTGAGAGGGGACAATGAGAGCAAGGGAGTGATAAAGTGTAGGCCTAGGAAAGAATAAGTACAGAGAAGGGAAAAGAAAGGAATGATGAATACATTTAATAATAATTATTAGGCCTATATAATAACTAAACACATAACAGCACTGGGCAGCCATTCGATGATGTCAATGCCTTTATTCGTTACGTAATTAAAACGCCCAGTCAGATGTATTTCACACCTACCAAACACAAGTCACCCAATTTCGCAAACTGGACGTTGAATGTACACTCTCATGAATATTGATTGGCAACATTTTCCAATATGTCAGCGCTCTAATCGGAAACAATAGAACAATAGACCCTGCAGAGCGTTGGTTTCATGTGCGATGGAAGAATTAATTAAATTGTTAACTTAGACAGCCAGCATAAACGGGGTCATACCTTCAGCAATATAATGCTGACTCTGATACAAAGATTCAATTGACATTCAAAGACACATTTTGTTTCCCTATCATGTGACCACTTGTCACTTGATGAAAGAATGGCTAAATGTTTTGAATTCGGTGAGCCTGGAGTTCTTGTCCATGGTAAGGAATAATACCTAGTTCTTAACCTTATCTCGTTTCTAGAAAACGCAATATCCGACTTATTCATTGCAGGAATGAGTTACCATTTTCACCAATTTTTCGGTCAACACGAAAGGCTACAGCAGTAACATACCTCTCATATTCAAAATGATTACGAGAAAAGACCGACAAAGTTGTTAAACAGCCAGGTAAAAATCTGGATATAAAAAAGTAAATACTGCTTGTATCCATGGTGGTGACAGAAAATTTAAGTGTTTGTAGTCAACTAATTGACTGGTATAAAGAACAATTGTGGCGGGTATGTGTCATTTAAACTACATAAACCAGACACACATTCCATTCGGGCGCACAGCGATATGGATCTTTAAGTCTGATCATATGTCAGCAATAATTACTACACATTTCTTGTTATTGGCAAAATACTATACGAAGAGCGATTCAGGTGCCATACCCACTAAGTGCCACTTGAGTTTTTGTAACATATACTGCATTTCGTCTTTCTTAGATTTAATCAGTTCCTCTGGGCATTCAACGGAGAATACATGGCCCGATGATTATACACACTCAGACACTCAGACAATAAATGGATAGAAGGCACTTTTGATCATTATATTCATCCAAATATTGTACCACTTGCCGGGACCACTTGACGTTATCTACCAACATCTGACACATCCTCTGCAGTCCAATATTTACTTGGTATAGTTTTCACCCTATTTATATTGATATACTCTGGAAGTTTTATTCTTTGAGTCTGAAAGACTACCTGCAAAATTTGCCCGGAGAACATAATCGTTTCAGCACAACCAACATGCTTGCAGGTGAACTTTAGGCTTTGAGAATTGATATCAAAGATCTTTGACGTGTTTGACATGACAGTGCTTTAGAGTCAACAACAACTTCTATAACGTTTTCTCTCTATGTACAGTCTTTGAGAAGATGAGACAAAATAGAAGGTAAGACAATTAAGCATCAGTACATATATTGTGTCTCTTCGTTAATAGGCGTGTGTTATTGGGTTTAGATTGATAGGCAATAAAGTTCAGATACACGAATCGATTGGGAACCAGAAGCTGTCAGGCTCAAGTGACAGCAAAAGGAGTTCGTACATACCTTTGTAAATTCAATTGCATTAAGTAAACATTCCTTTAAAAGTTGAACCACTCCTCTCTGTATTATAATAAAGTTGAAGTTATGAATTATTTTAAGAAAATGTTAACAAATGTAGTTAACTGTCACCGCATGGCAGGCGCGACTATCTGGGATTTGAACGATTTGGAATTGCTTTAATTTGTTTTAGTTGTGTTTGTGTATTGGGATCCCACACTGGAGTACTGGAGTACTCCATAATTGGACGCACAATAACTTTATAATACATGTCATTGATTTGCCTGGGGTACGAGTATAAGTTCCATCTTAAAAACCGGAGAGACGTGTTTGCTTTTGTTGCTATTCTATCTATGTGTAAGATATGGCTCCACATTGCAAAACATTTCTGTGCATTGAAGCCCATTTGCCATGTATTTTGCCAAGTTGTCAGTGTATCCAAGTCCTTTAGTAATCTACAAGCGTCCTCTGACCCAGCAATTTTGGTATACAAAATACAATCTTCAGGAAATAGGCTTTCAATGCCCTTGGGTAGGTCGTTTATGAATAATAGAAAAGCTAGTGGTCCAGTGACCGTGATAAATATACCAGATTCAACTTCAACCCATTCCGAGCACTTCCCGTCAATCAGTAAACGATGCTTTCTTTGCGCCATCCATTTGTGGACTTTGCCGCTGCTTCCATACCTCCACAGCCTTAAAAAGCATTCTCCTGTATGAATTCCATAAACCTCATCAAGCTTAAGATGGACAATTTATCAACAGTTCATCAGATGGCAAAATGGGAGATTGTCTTGAATAGACAGGTTGTTGGTACATGGTTCGAAGCGCATTTGAAGTAAAGAACAAATTATAGGATTTTGCCGTTTGCCTATCCAAAATCGTGTCATATTGGATAAGCTGGCCAATATTTTGAGTAGTGGATGCTGGCGTCGCCGGTATCCACTGCGATATGTCCCATATTGATATTAATACGAAACTATCATATGGATGTCACACAATACATCTCGGTGTGAAGCTATTCTAATACAACTTGATGAACACAGTCCTAATTTCGATATAGGGCAACATTAAATTGGGTCGTGGTGACATAAATCGCTTCGGGTTTCATTCTTCTGCTTGACACATTTTCACTACAGTCATCATGTATCATTTGTATTTATCCTATTTGTTCATGTTTTTATGAGCATTGCAAAGGAAGTCGTGTGTGTTTGGCAAGATTCGAAGGCAAGATATAAGACACGGCACTTATACTGATTCAAATATCAATTTGTTTCTCTTTTTATTTTTCTATATTACGATTACAGTATAAGAACAAATATTGGTGTGTTTTTGTTACAAATGCATGTACAACTTCAGCTTGTTTTCTAAGTCAATTGCCAAGCAAAATAGGCTATGGTTACTGCAACTCGGTATTTACTTTGTCTGATAAAGGGTTTATAAGCTTTGAAAGCAGGTTTTTCAATTTATATTGTGCACCATGTTTTGATATTATTTAGTGCCTGGTAGGCTATATCAGGTTGTTTGTGTCTATTTTCTTTTGGGTAATACTGAGTCGGGGTGTGTGTAGTCGCATGTACTCAAACATTAAGGCGCATAACTTCAAAGCTTATAATTATGTGTTTGACAATCCAAGTTTGAGTCCAAGTTATTTTATAAGTATAGGTATAATATTTGGTTGCACGAAAATGGAATCTCCTGAAATTGCTCCGGTTTACCCCCTTATAAAGGTCGGGGAGACTGATCCCGGCTGCAGTGGTTATAGTATTATGTCAAGCTCATTAGGGTACTGCATCTGTACAATACTGGCCCACGAATGATAATAAATGGTTTTTCATTTCTATAAACATCGCTGATATTTGTTTCCATTCTTTTAAAGATAATGAATGATAAAAAGAGAAATATTAAATCTCGTATTAATCACGAACGTTCGCTGTGTATTTTGAGTAGAACAATTTGAAGTAAATCCCATTAATCAGTTTCGCTATTGTCCTAGCAAACATAAAACGTTTTCGACATCATTCGCAAAAGGTTATAAAAGGTTGTCAGAAAACGTTTAAATGTCGGGTTATATAAATGGTATATTAAGAGTATAAAACGTTTTCATAACCTTAAAAAACATTTTTTGATAATCTACTGCTCATCAAACAAAAATGTTTTACAGAAAACGTTTAAATGTCGGGTTATATAAAGGATATAAAAAACGTTTTAATAACATTCCAAAAATATTCTTGAAAACTTGATACAAAACATTCTAAACAGAATGTTATTTTGGGGTTGAAAAAATATTTTGCGAAACATGTTTGCCCAAAATATTTTCAATAACGTTTTAAAAACGTATTCATGACCTTTATATAACCCGACATTTAAATGTTATTAAAGGGTTTTGAAAAAAAAAACATTTTAAGAACATTTCTGTGTTTGCTGGGTTCAAATATTTCAACATATAATATTTGGCAAAAATGTTTGCAAAAATAGTTTACAATAACATTTTTCGAAAACATATTTAAATATTGTTGTAGTGTGTTTTCATACAAAACGTTTTAAAGCGTTATCATGACCTTTATATAACCAGATATTTTAATGTTATTAAAACGTTTTTACCTAAACCAAAAGCCAAAATATAACTTATTTAAAACATTTTTAAAACGTTTTTGTGTTTGCTGGGGTGTTATTGAGTCACTATTGAATTTGTTGTAGTGTGTTGATATTATTCTTATAGTTCATTATAGTTCATAGAGAGATCAACAATTGATTTAAACACAATATGTGTAGAAGACTACTTTATCCGTGTAATACTGGTATTTGTATTTCAGATATTGCACCTGAAGATTTGCATTTATATCTACAGTTTATTGCCGTATATTTCTTTTGATTTATATTTATATTTCTATATAAAATAATACTCAGTAAAGTTGCCGGAGCAATATCACGTAATCGTATCAGTAATTATTGAATTTCATCTCATGCCCGGAATAAGTTAGGTTTCAGTTTTAGTTGTCTTCAGTCGAAATTCAATAATAAAGTGTTTACCTTAATTGATAAAAATATTTCCAGTATCTTTGCAATGTGATAAATCAAAGATAAATCTGCTTACTGGAGAGAAGAATCACTCTGACAGTCGCCGTAAGGAGCCTCTTTAAAAATATATTATCAGTACATTGCGAAAATACCAAATATCAAAAATACAAAGAATTCAATATATGGGAAATTCATGTAGGTGAATAGCATATTGAAAACTATTTATGCCAAGCGAATGATTAAATAAAGAAAAACTTTTCCAAACCACCCAAATTTCCTAATTTGCCTTATGCAAACTTCGCGTTGCTGAATGATGTGCTTGGATTTGCCCATATCACACGATACCAACCTTAAAATACAAAAAGGTAATGAAACAGTACTGTTCATGGTGTTTCAAAACTTTGAACTTCATTCCAATTATCCTGTTCTTAACTACGGTAAAAGCATATAAATCAGGTATGTAAATTTTACCCGTTTTTGTTACAAGAAAAGTACATCTTATTCCAACGTATGTTACTCGAGCTTTTCTGTGAACATTCAAGATAATATGCATCATACAATTAAACAGGAAAAGTAAGGATGCTTTTAGCTCCTTCACTTAACCCCAAACCAGTTCTAATACTACTTCAAAAAGAACTTTAACGTAACGTGATGCTCATTCACCGCGACACAGTTTGTTCTGTTAAAGAGCATTAATAAATTATATCCTGAAAGGAAGTCCGTTTTCACTCTCGTTTCGTTTGCTTAGGGGCAATTTGAGATGGTCATTTGAGATGTACGACTTCGCAGCTAATCGATTTCAACCTGCAAAAAGATATAAAAAATAAGCGTAAAGGGAAACGAATAAATATTTTGAAACAATCTGATATGTAAAGTACTCCTTAGACTTGGTTTGTTTCCGCTTTTTAAATCTGATTATACAGAATTCTGAACTATATTTGATACTTAGCATAACCACAAAAGAGCTAAAAAGTACCATGCACCTACACACGAGACCAGCACATCCAAAAAAGTTAACAGCTAAAATTAACAGTTAAATTATTTATCAACACTCCCAGTCCTGAAGCCCCATTGTCATTTCCTGTGTACTTGAAGAGGATATGTGGTTCCAGGTGTCAGGGATTTCAGTTAAATGATAATTTAAAAATGGACGGGCAATTTCGATCAATAAGATGTCGATCAATGGTGTGCAGAACAAATGTTCTTTTTATTTTGTAGTCAAAAGTCAATCACTCACATTTCAGTTACTGAATGTAAAATCAGCTTAATCCCTGCATGTATTTTGAACCTTATAATCATTAAAAACAGCACGTCTTGTATGTTTTAATTATTTAGAACAAGGCGCTACCCATATAGAGTATAACCGGTATTTTCATGCGCTATATACTGAATAAAATAGCATAAACCAGCTGAGCCTGAATTCCTATCAAAACAGAATGAGCCAGTTTGATATTTGGTTAGCACGTGTGTAGATCAACTGTAATCTGAATAATAGGCTAACATAAACATGTGATATCGCATTGTCATGTGCCTAAGGAGTATTATTCAACAGGCGGTCTCATTTGAACATTTCACTTATAAAAATGGCGATTCTGGTACCACTGAAAATGTATTTTCCTCATTGATAAGAAAACCGCATAGAATTGAACAGATGAGACGTGGTGTTGTTTAAAAACATTTAGAAACAGCATGGTAAGTCGGACAAGATGCATTCAATAGCTTGGCGAGAAACACAAATAAACTTGGAAATCTTGGGCAAACAGACCCCAAGTAATGATGTTGTAACTTCAAAGACATCCTGAGAACCGATAACACGCTTTGTAGTTTCCTGTCCTTTCTAGTTCCCTCTATTGAATACTGAGTGCAGCTCAGATCCCCAAGTGCTTTCGCCCATCTCAACAAATTTGGTAGGCATCAAACAGATAAGAAAATTGGCACTGATGAACAAACGAACTAACACAAATTAGCAGGTAAGTAGAGCTTGAGTGTCGCCATATGTGACCTTCTACTAAGTCTCAAATTGGTAGTTTCGAAACATCCTGGCCGCTGCTTTGATGTTCTTTGCTTGCACCATTCACAAAGGAAATACAGACATACTATTGGCTTCAATGGTGCGTGTATGTATGAAACAAACAAAGAATACCAACGCAGCAGCCAGAACGACGCGGAACTACCAACTTGCGACTTTACGCTCATTTCGTGGTAGCAGTCACTCATGACAATACAGACAACTAATGGAAAAATGAGTGCATTTAACGCAATACAATTGCAATGTCATAGTACAGTGTTATACCCAAAGTACAACATTTCTCAAGGGAAAAAACCATGTCGTAATGTTTTACATAGCGGCAGCTAAAATACCCATGGTAATAGTCCTAGTATACATTTTTATATATAATTTAATATGATACTTAAATGTGGCCCTACTTTAAGTTTACAAATAAGTAAAATAATTTATACCCGTAAGATGCAGAAATATTTTCTGACTTGAAATTGACTAATAAACTTAATTCTTAATACTCAACCAAGTCCCAATTCGCTATGTGGATAAAAACAAACAAATGTCAAATGCACGCCTCTAAAAAACAAAAATGACAGCATGGCGGTAGCTGCAATCCAAATGCATTCTTATTGCTTGAATTGAAATTTGCAGTACTTAAAAGTGTGTCTTTTCCTATGCACACCCACACAAGGTCATGACAGCCTCATATCGTAACTTAAAACATTTTTATTCAATAAATTATAAGAGGTATTTATTTCTAAAAAGCAACACACGTACATAGGTTGCTTGTGGAAACATCGCAATGCCGTCTGAAATAGTATTCCGCTAGAGGTTATAAACAAAACGTGTTTTGATCTGGAAAATGTATGGAATCATACCTCAAACTTGAATAGTAACTTGGAATAACATTTACATTTTCTTGAAGAATTTATTATACTTGAGATATAAATTTCCCGGAATTAATTACATGTGCGTATTTGTCACGAATCCATGTTTAACATTGAAAGGTCTAAAGACAATTTGATGTAATAATTCACCACAGAATGTAGGGCCACGGACACGTTTTATTATCGATATAAATTATGTACTACGATTTTTACCATTTGTATTTTAGCTCTAGTTGTCTATGTCCCGGGTGCTTTAGACAAGCGGTGAAATTTATTGACGGTTAGAAATCATATATCAAAATGAATATATGATCTATATGCATGTCATTTTATTATACATGTAGTTTACTCACTGACATAATTATTGGTAAGTAATATTTAAATATCATATTCAAAAACTTGCGAACTGCGGAAAGCACCTACCACGATTTATCTAATGTGTTTAGTACATCAGAACTGTTCATGACAGATTATTATTTCTACAACTAATCCAATAAAGTCCACTTACCTGCAGACGTTTCGAAAACTTAATGTTTCCTTTATCAATGCTATTGTTGCAATAACGATCTATGTACAGCTGATTTTTTTTTCTGCTGCTTGGCAACAGAGTTGCCAGTTGATTTTCCTTCAGAAACCAGATCGTCAAAAAAACATAACATAACATAATAATATTATTTTACCAATCTGATCGTTAATTAAAATAAACTTGTAGTTTGTTTTATTGAGACGGTCTTTAGAACATAAACAAGGGAACTTTTACTGCAGCCTTATGTTTCCACTAGCATGATGTGAAAGACATGGCGAAAAGCAATAGTCGATAGAGTGGATTTTCCAATGCCAGGGTGTACAAACTGTACGACCATTACACGGGTTTCTTGGCTTCCTGAAGAGAATACAATGCTTTTAATTTGGAGAAACGATTAAGCATCAGTAATGATCTCCTTCACTTGTGTACTTGCGTAATATCTGTTTGTGTGTATTGTATACCATGACTGCTATAACATTAGACCCAGCTTTAACCACCGTTTATCAGTGGGAGCTGGTAGCCTAATGGATGGGGCGTCCGTCTGGAGGTCGGAAGGTCGTGGGTTCGGTTCCCATGCCGGCATGTTCCCTTGCTTTTTTTTCAAGTTGGGTTGTGTGCCGGTCGGGAATTGTGTTTATTTGTTGTCCTGTTTAATTGTAACACTTTGGGTTGGTTAAACTGTTAATTCTGTCTTATTAAATATATTCAGTTTCCTCTTGTAGCGAGCAATCGTTCCCCATTGTGTTTATTTGTTCTTGTGCAGGATGCGTATCCCCATTACCTACTTTACTTTTAATTTGGTTTGAATCATGAATTATTGATGATACAAAGTACCTCACAGTACTATGATTGGGTTATCTAGCGTCTCGTGGTAAATTCTATACATATTTGTAACCGTTTATAAAAATAAAAGTTATTTTTCCAATACCCGGTCAGGCAACAGAGCGATTCAAGAGTCTTTTAAATAGTTTCCCGAAGAGCGCTTGCTGGGTGTTTTTTTTAACCCAACAAACACAAAACGTTTTAAACAGGTTATATTTTGGGTTTTTGGTTTTAGTAAAACATTTTAATAACATAAATTGTCGGGTTAAATGAAGGTAAAGGAAACGTTTTAAAACGTTTTGTATGAAATACACTACAACAACAATTTTAAAAGGTTTTCAAAATATAATTGTAAAATATTTTTGACAAACATTTTTCCAAATATTTGTAAGGATTGTGTTTTTGTTAATTCTTGCGTCTGTTCCTGTTTTTGCTAAATGTTTCTTCTACCTTTTTTGTCCTCTTACAACTGTAAAATCACTGCGTTTGACCATTAATAAGAACACAGTGGCCATTGTTGTGAGCCGTGTAAATTGCAGTTGCATAACATGTAAATCACAGTTTCAACACTTTCCTTACAGTAGCTGACAGAACACCTTGCCGAATTGTTTAGTAATCGTGTGATTGCTTTGAAGTGGAATGGCCCCTAATAAAGCAAACATCTAAAAGCAAAGGTTTTACAAGTCCTCCTGCACAGTGCCATCGCCCCGAAATCTTCATGGCAGAAATCGACATGGTAGGTTGAATCCACAGCCACGCATGGCCATTTTGTTCCGACCTGTTTAATAGTATTGAGACGCACAATGAGCCGAGGGACATCCGACTAAGGCTACTGACAATAGCCTGGTAATTGACCTCTCTGTGTGTGAGTGAGCATGTATACGCCATGAGGTCATATGCCTCCACGAGTTAGTGCAGCTAGCCTACGCTGCGCTATAGTTCGGCACATATAAAATCCTTTCTCAATACGCAAGCTAACGACTATCATATCCTTTCAACACATATGTTCAAGTGCAAGGAAAAAAGATGGCTTCTTTAGAATAAAACAATTACGGGAGATATTCATCATTTTCTACCCCGGTATCCAAAGATTTATCGTCTGAATATCAAATCGTGCATAGCACATTCACGTGTATCGATCCCGTGTATTCATTTTAATGTCTCTGCTGTACAATGAAATTATTAACCAGGCGATGTCGGTGTGTCCTCCAGACCTTTATGAACTCCAGAGATACATAAAAGCAGAAGGACAGACCTCTCACAAGGCGTGATGTCAATGCCATTTTGAGAAGAGCTGATATCTGCATACAGAGGAATGGTGGCCATTCCCTGGTGGCCATGTGGAAGACTAAGACTATTAATTACTGCAAAGAAAGTGGTTAAACATGTGAATTTATGTTGCTTTGATTTTAATTGATTTCGCGCAAACATTAGCGTGACGGAAGCACTAAAACGCTGTGATAGGAGACAAAATGACCCTCTATGAATGACATTTTACGAACTGTTTAGCTATGGGTCTCTTCTATCCACGGATGTTAAAATAAATTATTCATGTGAGGTCATTTACATAAAGCGGGCATTCATAAAATGCTAGCAATGTACAAACATTGGCCATTTTGTCTCCCATCAAAGCGTTTTAGTGCTTCGCTCACGCTATTGTTTAAAGGAAGTCTACGGCAATCACAACATTATGCCTTTATATATGTTAGTAAAATAGTCAAACACGAATCACATAGTTTTATCTAAAACAAACCCCATGTTGACAATAAAAACGAATAAAAACATAAACATCCGTCTCTCAACACGCGATATTCAAAATGCTGGGCGCCATGTGATTCGTGCTTGATAATTATTTGTCTAACACATAAGGCATAATGTTGTGATTGTCGGAGACTTCCTTAAAGAAATAAATCATATAAATATCATGGTAATTGATATGCCACTCGCTCCAATGGACAGACAATTATTCATTTATGTTCCGGATTTAATACTAGTCAACGCAAAAGCATGTAATGATTCTTTGAACCACATTACCATGATTTTTCTGCTTCTTAGCTCCAGCTAGCTTTAGATTTCACACCACCAAATAAATCCCCATAGAGATATGTACTAAATATGCCTTCAGAAAACGTCATTTTTTCTTCGCAGGAGCGACTCAGTTCTTAGCGACAGCTATGATGGTTGAAATTAGCCCTAGCCTGATCCCTCTGGGTGGGTAAAAATATCTAGGTTGACCGTCATTATTTTTTTACGACTGGCCCTCGAAGTCTATGATGTCTGGGAATTACCTAATTTACAGGCAAATCATTCCAGTGTTTCTATATAGAAAAGGCTGCTTACAATCATTAAGAAATACTCGATCTCTCCTATCTGTGATATTCTTGCAGGAAATAATGTTACTAATCATAATCAATCCAAATTTGGTTAAAATTATGCAAATTTCTGCTCATTTTAATGTTTACTTTGGCAATGTAAGAGTTTTTCTGAGAAATGAAATTCAAGGGCGCACAACATACAATACTATTTGGTGGTGTGAAATATTTCGCTGACACAATACTCTGAATGTAGAGTGACAGCAGTGTATCTTATTAAGGCTGCTGCCAGTTCAATTGACCAAGGTAACAAAAGGAACAGATTTGTAATGTTGCCTATTTTATCAGGCTGCATCATGGATTTTGCATGATTTGTCTGATTAGTTTAGTTCATATAATGACTGTTCCAGTGCTGTAGACTAAAGACAATGAATAATACAACACTATTAATTGATTCACTCAATCCACATACGACTCGTCAGTTTCATGTACGATGAAAGAATGTATTAAATTGTTACTTTAGACAGCCAGGATAAACGGGGCCATACCTTCAGCACTATAATGCTGACTCTGATACGACGATTCGAATTCGACGAGCCTGGAGTTCTTGTCCATGGTGAGGAATAACTTCCGAGTTCTTCTTATCTCCTTTCACCGTTCAAGAAAACGCAATTTCCGACTTATTCATTGCATGAGTAAGTTACCATAGTTATACTAATTTGGCGGTCATTGTCCACATGCACAAAAGTCAACATGAAATGATTCAGCAGTAACATTTCTCTCATGTTCAAAATGTTTTATGTTGAAAGACCGAAGACATTTAATATTAAGGCTTATCACGTGTCAGTAATAATTACTATACAATACTTGTTATTGACATCACAGAGTCAAAATACTATACGAAGAGCGATTCAGGTGCCATAGCCACTAGCCACTTTTTTTGTAACATACTGCATTTCGCTTTTCATAAGTTTAATCAGTTCCCCTGGGCATGCAACGGAGAAAAGCCCGATGATTATATACACTCAAATTCAAATGAATTTAATAAATATTTTGTTAACATCGGACCTAAATTAGCTTCCAAGATTACAACAAATGGCAAGAAGTACTATGATTATTTAAAGAGCCCATTAAGCAGTAGCATGTACATGAAACCAATTGTTAATGAAGACGTTATAAAAATAATACATACATTTAATCAAAAGAAGAGTGCTGGTCACGATACTATTGGTAATTACGTGGTAAAAAGGATTGCAAAGGAAATATCGATTCCATTAACTATTATATTCAACCTGTCTATTACTGCTGGTGTAATACCAAATGAGTTAAAGATCGCAAAGGTAATTCCCATTTATAAGAAAGAAAATCCAGAAGTTTTCTCAAACTATCGTCCAGTTTCTGATGCATACATTACATTGATAAATATGAAATTCTAAATGATAAGCAATTTGGCTTTAGATCTAAACATTCTACCTATATGGCTATCTTGGAATTTATTTACAAAATTAGTAATGCTGTCGAAAACAATGAGACAATTGTTGGGATTTTCTTAGATTTGTCAAAAGCCTTTGACACTATCGACCATAGTATTTTATTACATAAACTGGAACATTATGGTTTTAGAGGAAACGTTTTAAAATGGTTTAAATATTACTTACATAATAGAAAACAGTATGTGTATTACAATTCTTGTAAATCTGAATAAAGATATAATATGTGGAGTACCTCAAGGCTCCATCCTAGGCCCATTATTGTTCATTTTGTATGTTAATGATATCATAAATACTTCCACCATTCTAAAATTTGTCTTGTTTGCCGATGATGCTACTATAACTTATTCACATAAGGACATTGTGTCCAAATACGATCTTATCAGTTAGAAGGCGACTTTGTTGGTAGATGGTTTATCTTCCGCAGAGCGTCGTTTTTTTCGATTAAGTAAATTTTACACTTACATAATGACACGACTGAAACGTAAACGGTGTTTTGCACATGACAACCTTACCTACAACTTTGTCTGCTATGTTAAAGTTCGTGGTTTGTGTTGTCATTAAGTGAGCAGTGATCAGCGGTTTACTCAACATTTAAGCTTCTATGTACGTAATCTAAACGATTTTTTATTGAGGCGCCTATTATAGTGTTCAGCTAGATTTGTTGGGTAATTTTTCTAATGAAACGTCTAGTTTCTCTTCTGAGAGTAAGTGAAAGTATATATTGTCACTATATTAATAATCGAAGCTAAATGAAGCCCAATCTAATTATACAACTTTTATATTCTGTTCATGATGGGCCAGGTATTTACTGCTTTAATTTTTTTTCTGTTCACTATATAATGTTTTAAGTAATATTGTGACTTTAGGTTTCAAACAATAAACAAATAATAGTTTAAGTCACATTCATTTCTTCACGAAATTTACTCTGTTTACAGTTATATCAAATAAAATGGAAATATAACGGCAAAGGGCGAGGTGGATTTATTCTGCACTTCACGCTGATTAAATCAATTATTGTAAAAGAGAACACACGAGCTCAAATCAATCAAACCTTATTGTAGATACAGTGTGTAAAATCAAATCAATTATAATGCAAATACTCTTCTAAAAATAACACTTGATGACATTTTGGTAAGGATTGTATTTTTTATTACTACGTTTGTTGCTGCTTTTACTTATACGAGTAAACATTTGGTCTCTTATTCTGCGTTATAATAATTTTAGATTTATAAAGCGTATTTTTCCTAGAGGACTCAAAGCGATGTAATTTTGCTGCCACTGGTGACTATGCTGGTGATGGTGACTAGACTGGTTGCAGCCGAAACCGGCGCAAACCTGTCTGCACTTAGATTATAACACACACCAGTTATCTGAGCACCTCCCCAAATTCCATTGGGTATAAGAAGTCTTTGATATTCAAACAACTAATCACCGATTTTGAAAGCAGGAGGAAACCGGCGATCCCTGATAAAACCTGTAAGGGCGAGCATGGATCGGATAAACCAAGTCCATATTCAGTCCTTGTGTATGGCCGGGGCTTGATCTCGGGACTCAGTGGTACAGGGCGAGGAAACAACCGCTCACTCTCTCGATCCCTTATCTGAAATTGATATTGAGGTTGAGTGGTTAAGATAAAGTTGGTGGATATGAAAATGGTCATGCTTCTAGTTATTGTGGACATTCTACAGAGGATTGTCTGATTTCATCACTTTTGACGCATTGATTTAATTACCTTGCGTTTGATCCATCTCTTCTGAAAGCCACAAATCTTTGTTAGCTTGTTCCATTAAATAAATGTGATAATATGGATTAATCAACTATAGACAACATTTTGACAAAACAGGAAACTAGGTTATGGTAGACGAAATTGTACACACACACAAAAGGATAAGACAAATTTAACAATAAAACATTTCAGTGATAATTATTTGTCAAAACTTCTGTTTATAATTATTTTTTCTACTTTAGAAACATCAGTCGCCCCCAAGTAAAAATAACTAAGTAAGTAAGTATGTAAGTAAATAAGCAAGTAACATAATTCATACTTACGTATATAGGCTGATACCATTTCATGGTTCAGCAAAATCTATCACCGATTTGTTGACTAATGAAGAGTTTAAGCTGCACTGATATATTTTCTCCATTTGGAACAGATCACCATTTGTGGAATATAGTATTCCGCTTAGCTAATATAGTATGTACATTGCGAAAATACCAAATATCAAAAATACAAAGAATTCAATATATGGGCAATTCATGTAAGTGAATACCATACTGGAAACTATTATGGCAAGCGAATGAATAAGTAAGGAAAAACATTTCCAAACAACACACATTTCGCGTTGCTGAATGATGCGCTTGGAATTGCCCATATCACACGATACCAACCTTAAATAGGTAAAGAAACAGTACTGTTCATGGTGTTTCAAAACTTTCAACTTCATTCCAATTTTCCCGTTCTTAACTACGGTAAAAGCATATAAATCAGGTATGTAAATTTTACCCGTTTTTGTTACAAGAAAAGTACATCTTATGGATTTTGGTGTCTCTCCAGCAAACATGTGAACATTAATGGAATTAAATTATTCCAACGTTACTCGAGCAATGTTACTCGAGCTTTTCTGTGAACTTTCAAGATAATATGCATCATACAATTAAACGGGAAAAGTAAGGATGCTTTTAGCTCCTTCACTTAACCCCACACCAGTTTTAATACTACTTCAAAAAGAACTTTAACGTAACGTGATGCTCATTCACCGCGACACAGTTTGTTCTGTTAAAGAGCATTAATAAATCATAACCTGAAAGGAAGTCCGTGTTCACTCTCGTTTCGTTTGCTTAGGGGCAATTTGAAATGGTCATTTGAGATGTACGACTTCGCAGCTTATTGATTTCAACCTGCAGAAAAATATAAAAAATAAGCGTAAAAGGAAACGAATAAATATTTTAAAACAATCTGATACGTAAAGTACTCCTTAGACTCGGTTTGTTTCCGCTTTTTTAATCTGATTATATAGAGCAAAGAGATTCATTTGGTAGGATTGTTGAGATCATAAAATGGTTAATTATGTTAGCCAAATCCAATAAATATTACTAACATAACTGAGCTTTCGCCATCTTGGCTGATGGCTTGATCACAGATGAACTGGTCCACTGCTTTTCCCGCGAAACTTGGTTGCTATAGACGCATCCTCGTTACCCGGAAGTGATGTTGATTTAAGCAGTGGGTCATATTTCTCATATGAAGAAGAGAAAGAGGGCAAAATACCATTCTTGGACACATTACTCATCCGTAAACAAGATGGTACTGTCAAACTTCTTGTGTATCGCAAAAAAACCCACACCGACCAATATTTAAGCTTCAAATCTCAACACCCCTTCACCAGAAATTAGGGGTGATCCGGACATTAATGGACAGAAAAGACAAGATTGTTACGGAGGAAGACGACAAGAAAGACGAGGAACAAAGAATCAGAAAGGCATTGGCGGTTTGTGAATACCCCAAGTGGGCGATGGACAAGGTGAAACAACAAATGAAGGACAAAACAACAGCAAAACCTCAGAAGAAGACAACGGAGACTCCAATCAAAGGCATGGTGGTTATACCATATGTGGAGGGTACCTCTGAAAAATTGCAAAGAGTTTTCCGCAAGCATGGTTTTACAACAGCCATGAAGCCAACCAACACTCTAAAAAGTGTCCTTGTCCACCCGAAAGACAAAAAGACATCGATCAGACTAGTGAAGTTGTTTATGACATCCCGTGCAAAGGGTGTAATAAATCATACATAGGTGAGACTGGTAGACCATTTGGGGTAAGGAAGAAGGAGCATCAGAAAGACACTGAAAAGATCGCCACCAAAAATTTCACCAGAGCCAGCAGAAAGCTCTCTACCACTGAACAGCACAAGTCCGCAATAACCGACCACGTAGCACAAGAAAATCACGTCATCGACTGGGAGGGGCCAAATTACTGGATAGAGACTCCAACGCCTTCTCAAGAAGAGTCAGGAGGCCATCCAAATCAGAAAAAAGGGAAGAACTCACTTAACCGCGACGAGGGTGCGTACTTTCTAGATCATGTATATGACCCACTGCTTAAATCAACATCACTTCCGGGTAACGAGGATGCGTCTATAGCAACCAAGTTTCGCGGGAAAAGCAGTGGACCAGTTCATCTGTGATCAAGCCATCAGCCAAGATGGCGAAAGCTCAGTTCCGTGAGTAATATTTATTGGATTTGGCTAACATAATTAACCATTTTATGATTATATAGAATTCTGAAATATATTTAATAGTTAGCATGAACCACAAAAGAGCTAAAAAGTATCATGCACTTACACACGAGACCATCACATCCGGAAAGTTAACAGCTAAAATTAACAGTTAAATTATTTATCAACATCCCAGTCCTGAAGCCCCATTGTCATTTCCTGTGTACTTGAAGAGGATATGTGCTTCCAGATGTCAGGGATTTCAGTTAAATGATAATTTAGTAATGGATGGGCAATTTTGATCAATGAGGTTAAGCGCTTCTGGTGCGCAGGGTAAAAGCTCTTCTTATTATAGCCAAACGTCAATCACTCACAGTTCAGTGACTGAATGTAAATTGAGCTTAATCCCTGCATGTATTTTGGACCTTATAATCATTAAAACAGCACGTCTTGTATGTTTTAATTATTTAGAACAAGGCGCTACCCATATAAAGTATAACCGGTATTATCATGTACTATATACTGAATAAAATAACATAAACAAGCTGAGCCTGAATTTCCATTAAAGCAGAATGAGCCAGTTTGATATTAGGTTAGCACGTTTGTAGATCAACTGTAATCTGAATAATAGGCTAACATAAACATGTGATATCGCATTGTCATGTGCCTAAGGGGTATTATTCGACAGGCGGTCATTTTGACATTTCACTTATAAAAATGGCGATTCTGGTACCACTGAAAATGTATTTTCCTCATTGATAAGAAAATCACATAGAATTTAACAGATAAGACGTAGGTGTTGTTTAAAAACATTTAGAAACAGCATGATAAATAGGACAAGATGCATTCAATAGCTTCTCGAGAAACACAAATAAACTTAGAGATCTTGGGCAAAACTTAGAGACCCTAAGTAATGATATTGTAACATTCAGAGAACCGATAAACACGCTTTGTACTTAGCTGTACTTTCTAGTTCCCTCAATTGAATACTGAGTGCAGCTCAGGTCCCCAAGTGCTTTCGCCCATCTCAACACATTTTGTTGGCATTAAACAGATAAGCAAATAGGCACTGACGAACAAACACAATAAGCAGGTAAGTAAAGCTCGAGTGTCGCCATCTGTGACCTGCTGCCACAAAATGAACGTAAAGTCGCAAATTGGTAATTTCGAGACATCCTGTCCGATGCTTTGATGTTCTTTGCTCGTCCCCATTCACAAAGGAAATACAGACATACTATTGGTTTCAACAGGTGTGTGTATGTATGAAACAAGCAAAGAACACCAACACAGCAGCCACACGTATACAGACAACTAATGGACAAATGCGTGCATTTTACGCAATACATTTCCCATTTAAGAATTTTGGCAATATCATAGTACAGTGTTATACCCAAAGGAGAACATTTCTCAAGGAAAAGGGCATGTCGTAATGTTTTACATAGCTGCAGCTAAAATACCCATGGTAATAATCTCAGTATACCTTTTTTTATATATAATTTAATATGATACTTAAAAAGGTGCCTGTGGCCCTATGTTAAGTTTACAAATAAGTAAAACAATTGTTTTAAATTCACACCCGTAAGAAATGCTGAAAGTTTTTCTGACTTGAAATTGTCCAATAAACTTAATTCTATAAAAACAAAAAAAAATGTCAAATACACGCCTCCGAAAAATATGCTTCAAGTCAAAATATCATTTTCTATGAAACCATGGAGTTCAAACATACAAAATATTACACTTGATTTGATACAAGGTCAGATATATTTGCTGTATTTAGGTCTAATTTACCCATTATATCAAAGTAACCTTGAACAAAAATGACAACATGGCGGTAGCTGCAATCCAAATACATTCTTATTGACTGACTAGAAACAGCACTTAAAAATATGTTTTTTCCTATGTACACCCACACAAGGTCATGACAGCCTCATATCGTAACTTAAAAATAGTTTTATTCAATAAAGTATAAGAGGTATTTATTACTAAAAAGTAACACACGTTACACGTACATAAGTTGCTTGTGGAAACATTGCAATGCCGTCTGAAATAGTATTCCGCAAGAAGTTATAAACAAAACGTGTTTTCATCTGAAACATGTACGGAAGCATACCTCAAACTTAAATAGTAACTTGGCATAACATTTACATTTTCTTGAAGAATTTATTATACTTGAGATATAAATTTCCCGGAATTAATTACATGATTTGTCACAAATCCAATCACCGTGTTTAACATTGAAAGGTTTAAAGACAATTTGATGTAATAATTCACCACAAAAAGTAGGGCCGTAGACACGTTTTAGTATCGATATAAATTATGTACTAGGATTTTTACCATTTGTATTTTAGCTGTAGCTATTTATGTCCCTGGTGCTTTAGACAAAAGGTGAAATTTATTGATGGTTAGAAATCATGTATCAAAATGAATCTATTTTAATTTCCATGTCATTTTATTATACATGTAGTTTACCCACTGACATAATTATTTAGTAAGTTATATTTAAATGTCTTATTCAAGAACCACAATTTATCTAATGTGTTTAGTACATCAGAACTGTTCATGACAGATTGTTATTAAATTTCTACAACTAATCCAATAAAATCCGCTTACCTGCAGACGTTTCAACAACTGAATGTTTCCTTTATCAATGCTATTGTTACAATAACGATCTGTGTACAGCTGACGTTTCTGCTGCTTGGCAACAGAGTTGCCAATTGATTTTCCTTCAGAAATAAGATCGTCCAAAAACATAACATAACATAATAATAGTATTTTACCAATCTGATCGTTAATTAAAATAAACTTGTAGTTTTATCATATTAGGAACAGGTAAATTGTTTTGGAGTAGTGCTCAATTGAATTTAATTGCAAGATACAAATGTCCTTTGATGTTTATATCACACAGTTTGTCAATTAAACAAAGAATTACCTGATGAAGCGCATTACAATGGAAGGATCACACAATCCCAACACTTTTTGGCGGTCTCTAGCAAACTATATTGTTTAAACAAAAATTTAAACTCTCACTATGACATGTTCAGATAAGTCTTGCTTGAGAAAACACAACTCAATATTTGGTGTATCTACCCTTGTCAGCTCAAGGTCATGCACGCGACGTGACATTCCCTCGACCAGGTTTACCAAGGTTCCTTGTGGAATTTCTCGTCAGTAAGCAATGAGGGCGTGTCTAAGTTCCTGCAGGTTGGTTGTCCATGTTACCTAACCTGCGGGATACTTCAGCCCATAAGTTCTGTATAGGGTTCATATCCGGGCTCAAAGCTGACCAGTCCAAATGTTCTACATTCTCATTTAAGGACTTTCTTCGCGTGTAGGGCTCTGTCCGCCGTGGTGCTGTCATCTTGGATCACGAAATTGTTCCCGAAGTCTCTTCTTGCAAACGGAAGCATAACTGTATCAAGAATATGCAGGTATTGGTCCTGGTTCATGTGTCCTTCTAGCATGTAGAGGTGTGATTTCGACCTACTGTGAAATGCTCCCCATACTGTGATTCCACCACCATCTCCTGGAGTCTAGGCAGGATACAATCCTCAAGCAGGGCTTGACCAACCTGTCTTCAGACCTTGAATTGGCCATCTTGTCTGTAGAGGAGGAACCGGGCCTCGTCAGTGAAGATCACATTACGCCAGTGGCCTACTGTAAAATTCCCATGTCCCTGTGATCAAAGTAAGCGCACATGCCGATGTCTTTGCAGAAGTATTGGCTTTCGTATTGGTCGTCTTGCGCGAAAACTGCACTAATCAGTCTATTTGTCGCAAGTTTCCTTCCTGTTAACAGGCGCATTTATGGACCTCAGCCATTCTGTTTGTAGCCGAGATGGCTTCGTGCGGCCATTGCAGCATAGTCTCAGGAGAGATCGGTCTTCCCTGGCGGTTGTCTTTCGGGGCCGACCTGACCTTGGTCTAGGTGTAGTAGTTCCGGTCTCTCGACGTCTCTTCAAAATTTTAGAAACTGCACCTTATGTAAATCCTAAAGCGACACCAATATCCTTTTGATTTTAGCCGTGATTACGTAAGTATGTCTACGCTCAACTCGCACCCCATGATCAGAAATATCGTATACAACAGACAGATGCAATAAAGTAAAGCTGGTTTCTTCACACGGTAATGCAAAAGCCAATGTTACCTTATGAATCATATCGCTAAAATAACTGCGGAAAGGATGCCCGATGGTTCATTGGTCAGGCATAAGCCATTGTCCTACATTACGTATTATGTGATATGGAATGGTACCTAAGACCTTGCCAGATACCCGTGATTCATTTTGCATGGCTGACGGGTCATTGATGGTAAGAAATCTGCACTTAAAAACAGTGCTATGCCAAAAACTAAAAATATTCCAAACTTTTGTCCATGACTGTATTATCCTCGTTTTCCTCCTCATCGTCCATCAAACTAAATCAGCGCTGATACAATTGATCAACTTTTGCAAATATAAATCGAGTCTAGGGCTGCGCAGACGTACTAAATTACGAAATATGAGCATTGCATCTTCTCGTTTGAGAACAAGGAGAAACAAAACTAAACAAGCCAAATAATTTACTTATACCCGGTTTACAGTGTTTTTCATGTTCACAATTACTACTGTAAGGTACATTTGTGACATCAGTATTGTCACCAAAAATCTATATTAATTTGTATGTTACATTCTTTTTTCCAGCTACCATATAAATGGGATCTTTGAAGGTGAATTTACTTCATGCTGATTAAATCAATTATTCTGAGAGAGAATACAGGAGTTCAAACAAATTCAATTTTGACGCAAATACAGTGCGTAAAATGGAATCGATAATATGAAAATAAAATTTATTATAATGTTGATAAGGATTGTTTTTTTTTTTTTAATTCTTACGTCTGTTCCTGTCTTTGCTAAATGTTTCTTCTAATTTTTGTTCATCATCTCAATTTACATTTTTTTTAAATTTAAAATTTAGCCCTTAATGTTCGGGCTAAGTACGAAGTATTTGGTCAAATACTTTAATTGATAGCTGAATCAACATCTTGTCCTCCCACAACTGTAAAATCACTGGCGTGTGACCATTAATAAGGACGCAGTGGCCATTGTTGTGAGCCGTGTAAAATGCAGTTGCGCGACATCAATTAAAATAACATGTAAAACACAGTTTCAATTCTTTGTTTACAGTAATTGACAGAACACCTTCACGAATTGTTTAGTAATCGTGTGATTGATTTGAAGCACCAAGTGGAATGGCCCCTAATAAAGCAAACATCTAAAAGCCAAGGTTTTTACAAGTCCTCCTGCAGACCTTGATGAACTCCAGAGATACATAATTGCACCGCATAGTGGCCATTCCCTGGTGACCATGTGGAAGACTAAGACTATTAATTACTGTAAAGAAAGTGGTGATTTTATGTTGCTTTGATTTTAATTGATTTCGCGCAACCATTAGCGTGACGGAAGCACTAAAACGCTGTGATAGGAGACAAAATGACCATCTATGAATGACATTTTACGAACTGTATAGCTATGGGTCTCTTCTATCCACGGATGTTAAAATAAATACAAACATTATTCATATGAGGTCATTTAACGTAACCTCATAATATACACAAAGCGGGCATTCATAAAATGCTAGCAATGTACAAACATTGGCCATTTGTCTCCCATCAAAGCGTTTTAGTGCTTCGCTCACGCTATTGTTTAAAGGAAGTCTACGGCAATCACAGCATTATCATTTATATATGTTAGTAAAATAGTCAAACACGAATCACATAGTTTTATCTAAAACTAACCCCATGTTGACAATAAAACGAATAAAAACATCCGTCTCTCAACACGCGATATTCAAAATTCTGGGCACCATGTGATTCGTGCTTGATAATTATTTGTCTAACACATAAGGCATAATGTTGTGATTGTCGGAGACTTCCTTAAAGAAAAAATCATACGAATATCATGGTAATTAATATATGACTCGCTCCAATAGACAGGAATTTTTTCATTTACGTTCCAGAGTTAATACTAGTCAACGCAAAAGCATGTAATGATTCTTTGCCCCACATTACCATGATCATTCTGCTTCTTAGCTCCAGCTAGCGACTCTGAATGTAGAGTGACAGCAGCGTATCCCTTTTAAGCTGCTGCCGGTTAAAAGGAACTGATTTGTAATTTTGCCTATTCTATGTGAGGCTGCATCATGGATTTTGCATGATTTGTCTGATTAGTTTAGTTCATATAATGACTGTTCCAGTGCTGGAGACAATGAATAATACACCACTATTTATTGATTCACTCAATTCACGTCAGTTTCATGTACGATGAAAGAATGTATTAAATTGTTACCTTAGACAGCCAGGATAAACGGGGTCATACCTTCAGCGCTAAAATGCTGATTCTGATACAGTGTTTTACAAAGATTCAATTGCCATTCAAAGACACATTTTGTTTCCCTATCATGTGATCGTAAGTAGGTCACTTGATGACAGAATGACTAAATGTTTTGAATTCAATGAGCCTGGAGTTCTTGTCCATGGTAAGGAACAACTGCCAAGTTCTTAACCTTATCTCGTTTCTAGAAAACGCAATATCCGACTAATTCATTGCAGGAATGAGTTACCATGGTTACCAATTTGGCGGTCAACACGAAATGCTACAGCAGTAACATACCCCTCATATCCAAAATGATCACATAAAAAGACCGAAAAAGTTATTAAGTCTAGTCATATGTCAGCAATAATTACTATACATTTCTTGTTATTGACATCACAGAGTCAAAATACAATACGAAGAGCGATTCAGGTGCCATAGCCGCAAAGTGCAACTTGATGTTTTGTAACATACTGCATTTCGCCTTTCTTAAGTTTAATCAGTTCCCCTGGGCATGCAGCGGAGAATACATGGCCCGATGATTATGCACACTCAGACACTCAGACAGTAAATGGATAGAAGGCACTCTTGATATTCTATCATGATTATATTCAGCCAAATATTGTACCACTTGACGTTATCTACCAACATCTGACACATCCTCTGTAGTCTAATATTTACTTAGTATAGTTTTCACCTTATTTATATAGATATACTCTGAAAGTTTTATTCTTTGAGTCTGAAAGACTACCTACAAATTTTGCCCCGAGAACATTATCGTTTCAGCACAACTCAAATGCTTGCAGGTGAACTTTAGGCTTTGAGAATTGATATCAAAGATCTTGACGTGTTTGACATGACAGTGCTTTGGAGTCAACAACAACTTCTATAACGTTTTCTCTCTATGTACAGTCTTTGAAAAGATGAGACGAAATAAAAGGTAAGACAAGCAGAGATTTATCAGTACATACAAGGTGTCCCATAAAAAGGTTACATGTAGAAAATGAACCGCATTTTGTGATGGTACAACAAAATAATGTAATTTTTTCAGATATTATTAATTGATCCTTCTTGTAACTGTTTGCTAAGTTTCAATTCGGTATCTTAAAAACATCTTAACTTATGAGCTCAAGATGGCAGGGGTGTCAAGAGTGGCTAACCATCAAAATATTGCACAACTTTGTTTTTAGATTTTGTCTTTATTACTTTTTATGTTTCTCTAATTTTTCATTGTTGAACTTATTGCACAAAAGCATATTAAAAACTTAGATATTGTACACTGAAAATAATCAGTTTTAGAACTTCTTGACTCTTGGTGCTAACAAATAAAGCAAAATGGGCATTAGAGAAGAACACGATTTTGATGAAAGCAGTTCTGCACGCTGTATCTCCTGTCATCATCACAAAATGAATAACATTTTTTTTTGCATTTAGGCCTTGTTTGGATTTGGTTGACTTGAAATCGCTGCTGTTTGTTTTTACATTTCTGACTGAACTCTTGAAATAAAACTGAACAGGTTTTATTCTTTGTTTATCAGAATAAAATACTGCATCTGTCATGCTATGGCTGTGCCTATTCAAATACCCCGCCAAATGCACAATGACTGTGACGGTGATATAATGAACCTCGTGTTGCATTATCACGTATCACGAGCTTGCTCAGGAATGCTTGGAATGCAGACTAAGTACGTGGGTTGTGAACTTGACATTCACATGGGTACTGGTAGAGGGTACATAGATTATGTCATGAAAAGGATATTTATGTTTGCTAACATTAACTTAGATTATTTTCAAAAATCTACATGTAACCTTTTTTTTTTTTTTTTTATATTGTGTCTCTTCGTTAATAGGCACGTGGTATTGGGCTTTGATTGATATGCACTGCAGTTCAGATACACGAATGACAGCAAAAGTAGCTCACACATACCTTTGTAATTTCCATTGCATAAAGTAAACATTCCTTTAAAAGTTGAAACACTCATATCTGTATATAATAAAGTAACATATGTGACTTCATGGACTGCCCATGGTTATATTAAGCAACAAAAAATCATTTGCTTTTTTTAGCAATTAGCATTTTCTTCTTCTTCTTCTTTTTGTGAATACTGTCCTTTTTACAAAAGGAGTCAACCGGCCAGAATACTGTTCCCAAATTGCTAGTTTCTGGCTGTTGCTGATTTGAGATATTCTTTAACTGCTTCTTTGAAGTTTTCCCTTGTGGTTTTCCATTTAAAAATCGTGTCTGACGATTTGGAATTGCTTCAATTTGTTAAATTTGTGTTTGGGTATCGGGATCCCACACTAGATAATAGTACTTCATCGATCATTGGACGCAAAAGAACATAAATAAAATAACTTCATGTGTCTTGGGCAGGAGTATAAGTTCCTTCTTAAAAACCGGAGAAATCTGTTTACTTTTGATGTTATTCTATATATCTATGTGTGAGATCTGGCGTGCGTAAAACACATTACAAAACATTTCTGGGCAATGAAGCCCATTTGCCATGCATTCTACCAGGCTGTCAGTGTATCCAAGATTTTCCGCAATCTACCAGCGTCCTCTGGCCCAGCAATTTTGGCATACAAAATACAATCGTCAGAAAATAGGCTTTCAATGCCCTCAGGTAGGTCGTTTATGAATAATAGAAAATCTAGCGGTCTAGTGACCGCGCCTTCTGGCACACCAGATGCAACTTCAACCCATTCCGAGCACTCCCCGTCAATCACGTCAATCACTGCACGCTGCTCATTTTCAGCAGCTCATTCGATGGCATAATAGGAGATTATCTTGAATAGTTGGGTTGTTGGTATATGGTTCGAATCGCATACATACAAGCATACAACCAAAGATAAGACTTTGCTTATGCTTACCCAACATCGTGTCATAATGGATAAGCTGGCCAATATTTTAAGTAGTGGATGCTGTACGTCGCTTGTATCCAATGCAATATTATTCATATTGATATTAATACGAAACTATCATATAGATGTCACACATTACAACTCGGTGTTAAGCTATTCTAATGCAACTTGATGAACACAGTCCTAATTTCGATATAGGGCAACATTAAATTGGGTCGTGGTGACATAAATCGCTTCGGGTTTCATTCTTCTGCTTGACACATTTTCAATACAGTCATCATGTATCATTTGCATTTATCCTATTTGTTCATGTTTTTATGAGCATTGCAAAGGAAGTCGTGTGAGTTTGGAAAGATCCGGAGGCAATATATAAGACACGGCACTTATGCTGATTCAAATATCAACTTGTTTCTCTTTTTCTTTTTCTATATTACGATTAATACAGTATAAGAACAAATATTGGTGTGTTTTTGTTCCAAATGCATGTACAACTTCAGCTTGTTTTCTAAGTCAATTGCCAAGCAAAATAGGCTATGGTTACTGCAATTCGGTATTGACTTTGTCTGATAAAGGATTTATAAGCTTTGAAAGCAGGTTTTTCAATTTATATTACATTGCAAATTGTGCATCGTGTTTCGATATTATTTAATGCATGTTAGGGTACATCACATTGTGTCTATTGTCTTTTGGGTAATATTGAATAATCGCGCTGCATGTAGTCGCATGTACTCAACTTCAAAGCTCATGTTCTTGACGATCCAATTTTGGATCGAGATTATTTTACATTTTTGAGATCCTTCGACCCAGACGAATAATCTGACATGCTTTTTAGTGATCATGTTTAATTTTGGCCCCTGTAAATAAGCACAAAATAAATCCAGTCTATGAAGTCATTTAGTTAGAAGGCGACTTTGTCGGTAGATGGTATAAGTAAATTTTACACATACATAATGACACGACTGAAAACGAAAACAGTGTTTTGCACATGACAACCTTACCTACAACTTCGCCTGCTATGTTAAAGTTCGTAATTTGTTTTGTCATTAAGCATGTTAAGTGAGCAGTGTTCAGCGGTTTGCTCAACATTTATGCTTACATGTACGTAATGTAAAATATGGTTTATTTAGGAGCCTACAGTGTTCAGCTAGATTTGTTTGGTACTTTTTGCTCACCATTCGTTGGGTTTGACATACTGCTGTGATGTGCCCTGAGTAATTTAATTTGATGATTTATCTTTGTTTACAAAGTTACATGAGTGATGACATTTTGGGGGAATTCCCCTCTCAAATTGAGCAAAACAAGTTGAATCATATCTAATTTGGAATATTTGGAAACCCCCCTTCAGATTGTAAAGATATGACATCATATATGGGATTCCCCTCAGGAAGTGATATAATGGGATTTCCCCTCAGGAAGTGATGTCATGTGAAAGGTTAATGTTATAATTAAGACTTTGGAATTTCCCAGATTGAGCATAATGTAATGATAAATGGCCCATAATAGAATGGGGTTTTTCCCATGCTTGATATATAAGAAAATGTAAACATATTTCTTCACAGTTGATAGTGTTGATCTGGGCTAGCTAGCTAATATGCTTACAGTCCAATTCCTTCAAAGAAAGGAAATTGCAAACCAGAAATATTTTATGTAGTCAAAGTACTACTATTTGCCAGTGTTGTCGGAGAAGATCTAGAATACGTCAAAGAACGTTATTCTTCCAAGAAAGGAATATATATTCTTCTGTCGACTTGCTGAAGTCTGGTGTTTTGATTCAACGCAACTGTCAAAATAAGTGGGGACAACTGTATCGCAGTCCTGCTTCCTGAATATATTGTGTGAAAGGTGGAAATAGCACCAAGTTTGGAGAAAGCAGCGCAAGGAGTTGAGTTTGGAGCAAGCAGCACAAGGAGTTAAGTTTGGAGGAAAAAGCAACGCAAGGAGAAAGCAACGCCATTTTTGTGTGAGGATTTCATACGCAAGGAGATTCATAAACTCAAGTGTTCATTGGACTTCGCTGATTTTCGCAGGACAAGTGAATAAGGATATATTACATCAGTCGTCCAGAACATTGCAAGAACTTTATGATCGCCAAGAAGAAGAATGCTGGCTAAGTACAAAATAGATAAAGAGTGATTACATTTGATTATTGTGTATGTGCATTTGTTGTCATATATTATACCAATAATAACGTGCTTTCAATTAAAGACTTAGATTTTGTTAGCTTAATCAAACAGTGTATTTGTGTTGTGCATTCGTGTGAGTTCGGGTAAAAGGTGATTTTGGCCTTGAGTCAAGTACGACTCGTAACACTGCCAACAGTTGGGTAAATTCATTGTACCGAATACAATATCTAGTTTCATTTCTGAGAGTAAGGGAACATATATTGTTACTATATTAATAATCGAAGCAAAAATCCAACTAAATCAAGCCAAATCTAATAAAATTTTATATAATGATGAGCCAGGTATTAACTTCTCTTCACTATATAATGTTTAAGTAATATTGTGACTTTAGAGTTTAGAGATACAATGAACAAATAGTAGTTTAAGTCATACTAATTTCTTCACGAAATATACTCTGTTTTCAACTATATCAAACAAAAAGGAAAATTAACGGCAAATGGCGAGGAGAATTTATTCTGCACTTCACGCTAATTAAATCAATTATTCTGAAAGAGAACACAGGAGCTCAAATCAATCAAAACTACTTGTAGATGCAGTGTGTAAAATCAAATCAATTATAATGCAAATACTCTTCTAAAAATAAAACTTGATGACATTTTGGTAAGGATTGTATTTTCATTACTACTTTTGTCGTTGCTTTTGCTTATAAACTTTTGGCCTCTTATTCTGCGTTACAATAATTTTAGATTTATAAAGCGCATTTTTCACTGTAATTTCGCTGCCACTGGTGACTAGGCTGGTAATGATGACATCAACTAAGCTGTTTGCAGCCAAACCTGGCGAAAACCCATCCGAACTTAGATTGTAACACACACCAGTTATCTGAACAGCTCCCCAAATTTCATTGGGAGAAGGTAACCGGATACCCCTGAGAAATCCTGCGATGACGAGCATGGAGCGAATAAACCAAGTGCATATCAGACCTTGTGTATGGCCGGGGCTTGAACTCGTGACTCAGTGGTGCCACAGGGTCAGAGAACAACCGCTGTCCCAACTCGTACACTCTCTCGATCCCTTATCTGAAATTGATAATGAGATTGAGCGGTCGGTCAAGATAAAGTTGGTAGTGAATATAAAAATGGTCATGCAAAGTAAGTAAGTAAGTAAGTAAAAGTAAGTAAGTAAGTAAGTAAGTAAGTAAGTAAGTAAGTAAGTAAGTAAGTAAGTAAGTAAGTAAGTAAGTAAGTAAGTAAGTAAGTAAGTAAGTAAGTAAGTAAGTAAGTAAGTAAGTAAGTAAGTAAGTAAGTAAGTAAGTAAGCAAATAAGCAAGCAAGCAAGCAAGCAAGTAACATACTTATATAGGCTGATACCATTTCATGGTTCAGCTAAATTTATGACCGATTTGTTTAACCTGCACTTATATATTTTCTCCATTTGGGACAGATCACTATTTTTGGAATATAGTATTCCGCTTAAAATATGTTATCAGTACATTGCAAAAATACCAAATATCAAAAATACAAAGAATTCAATATATGGGCAATTCATGTAGGTGAATAGCATATAGGAAAATATTTATGCCACGCGAAAGTTAAGTAAGGAAAAACTTTTCTAAACCACCCAAATTTCCTAATTTGCATTATGCAAACTTCGCGTTGCTGAATGATGTGCTTGGATTTGCCCATATCACACGATACCAACCTAGGTAAAGAAACAGTCATGGTGTTTGAGAACTTTCAACTTCATTCCAATTATACTGTTCTTAATTACGGTAAAAGTATATAAATCAGGTATGTAAATTTTACACGTTTTTGTTACAAGAAAAGTCCATCTTATGGATGTGAACATTAATGGAATTAAATTATTCCAACGTATGTTACTCGAGCTTTTCTGTGAATATTCAAGATAATATGCATCATACAATGAAACGGGAAAAGTAAGGATGCTTTTATCTCCTTCACTTAACCCCAAACCAGTTCTAATACTACTTCAAAAAGAACTTTAACGTAACGTGATGCTCATTCACCGCGACACAGTTTGTTCTGTTTAAGAGCATTAATAAATTATATCCTGAAAGGAAGTCCGCTTTCACTCTCGTTTCGTTTGCTTAAGGGCAATTTGAGATGGTCATTTGAGATGTACGACTTCGCAGCTAATTGATTTCAACCTGCAGAAAAATACAAAAAATAAGCGTAAAAGGAAACGAATAAATATTTTGAAACAATCTGATATGTAAAGTAATCCTAAGACTCGGTTTGTTTCCGCTTTTTAAATCTGATTATACAGAATTCTGAAATATATTTAATAGTTAACATAACCACAAAAGAGCTAAAAAGTACCATACACTCACACACGAGACCATCATATCTGAAAAAGTTAAACAGCTAAAATTAACAGTTCAATTATTTATCAACACTCCCAGTCCGGAAGCCCCATTGTCATTTCCTGTGTACTTGAAGAGGATATGTGCTTCCAGGTGTCAGGGATTTCAGTTAAATGATAATTTAGCAATGGATGGGCAATTTTGATCAATGATGTTAAGCGCTTCTGGTGCGCAGGGCAAAGGCTCTTTTTATTTTGTAGTGAAAAGTCAATCACTCACAGTTCAGTGACTGAATGTAAATACAGCTTTTGGACCTTATAATCATTAAAACAGCACGTCTTGTATGTTTTAATTATTTAGAACAAAAGCGCTATCCATATAAAGTATAACCTGTATTGTCATGTATATACTGAATAAAATAACATTTATAAACAAGCTGAGCCTGAATTTCTATTAAAGCAGAATGAGCCAGTTTGATATTAGGTTAGCACGTTTGTAGATCAACTGTAATCTGAATTATAGACTAACATAAACATGTGATATCGCATTGTAATGTGCCTAAGGAGTATTATTCGACAGGTAGTCTCATATTATAAAAATGGCGATTCTGGTACCACTGAAAATGTATTTTCTTCATTGATAAGAAAACCGTATAGAATTGAACTGATGAGACGTGGTGTTGTTTAAAACATTTAGAAACAGCATGGTAAGTAGGACAAGATGTATTCAATAGCTTCGCGAGAAACACAAATAAACTTGGAGATCTTGGGCAAACAGACCTTAAGTAATGCTTTTGTAACTTCAAAGACATTCTGAGAACCGATAACACGTTTTGTACTTAGCTGTACTTTCTAGTTCCCTCCATTGAATACTGAGTGCAGGTCAGGTCCCCAAGTGATTTCGCCCTTCTCAACACATTTTGTAGGCATAGATAAACAGATAAGCAAATAGGCACTGACAAACAAACGAACAAACACAAATAATCAGGTAAGTAGAGCTCGAGTGTCGCCATATGTGACCAAATTGGTAGTTTCGAGACATCCTGGCCGCTGCTTTGATGTTCTTTGCTTGTCCCCATTCACAAAGACAATACATACATACTATTGGTTTCAACAGGTGTGTGTATGTATGAAACAAACAAAAAATACCAACGCAGCAGCCAGGACGTCTCGAAACTACAAACTTGCTACTTTACGCTCATTTCGTGGTAGCAGTCACACATGACAATACATACAACTAATGGACAAATGCGCGTGTTTGGGAACGTTTCCTTTCTTGCTCACAGTTCGTCTCTTTAATGCGTACCCTCAGTCATTGCTCCCTTAAAGGTCAGGTCTATTGCAAAAACAAGTTTATCTCTATTCGAAGAGAATAATTATTACATTACAAGTTGACACTCGTTGCAATTTTTATGCGTATTTCTCCTGAAAAAGAGAAATTGTGTGGGTAAATTCGGGCTTGTACGTGTTCTTACCCCGTTTGAAGCGAAATTAATTTTGAAGCGGACACTATATCATGCTCTCATAAGGGAGCAATGACCGAGGTACGCATTAAAGAGACGAATTATGAGCAAGAAAGGAAACGTTCTAAAACACCGCGGGAGATAATTTCACTACTTTCCGGAATGACAGGGCACTCAATAGTCGCACATTAATCAAACTCACCAAACATTTGTCTTCTAAACTAATTCCTGATTGTGTTATAATTCATTAAGACAATATTCTCTCTTAAATCATCCTCTCCATCAAAATGAACCAAAATTACACACAAAATTACTTCACTACTCTACTCTAAACTTCAATTCTCTACTGTAACCGCATGTCAGTAGCCAAACAGTAATAATAAAACTAAAGGAGACTCGCTATTTTAGCAGTTGGTACCGGAATGATAAGCTCAAGTATGGTTGTCATGTCTGGTTCATGCCGCATAGCCAGCGCTTCTATCCCGAGCTTATATCATGGACTGGTATTAACTCCATAGTATTCACGGCTTTTTTGCATCGTTTATTTTGTGTGTTTTGTGGCACTTGTGACTAGAACGAAAGAAAAGTAACACCTTTATCACTGATCTGTGGTACTCTCTTAAAGAAATCAAGAATTTAATGGGATGACGCTAGGCATTGATTTTAAATCCAGCAAGCGCTCTTCATAGAACTATTTAAAAAACACTCTTGAATCGCTCTGTGTGTATTTGCCTAACCGGGGTTTGGAAAAATAACTTTATTTTTTTATAAATGCTTGTAGGTATAGACTTTCACAACGGGATGCTAGATAACCCGATTATAGTACTGTGAGGTACTTTGTATCATAAATAATTCATGATTCAAACCAAATTAACAGCATTATAATCTCTCCATGGAGCTAAGAGCCCTCGAAACCCGTGTAAGTGGTCGAATAGTTTGTACATCTAGGCATTGGAAAATCAACTCTATCAACTTTGGTCTTTTGACAGTTTGACATGCGTCGGGTATCCCGTCGCTTACTTTATTACCATGAATTTTGTTTGGAATATGTGTTAACGAAGCGGTATACAAGAGGAATTTTTTCTGCGTTTTAAAGATGCAAGTCACTTCAAATAATTTTCAGGGGTGTGTGTGAGTTTTAAATTTCATCGTGAGGAAATTATACCCAGAATTTAGACTTTGCTGCTTCAAGAGCGCACATCCTAGACATTCCACAAATTCCACCTTCGCAACAAGGATCAGCTCCCCGACTTTCGTACGGGTTACAACGAGACAAATTAGCAGTAAGTTCCTTGTCCAGGGGAATTTCAAGCTAACTCAATTTGTCCACGAGGGGCGTACTAGGCACCGCCAGGGTTCGAACCCGCAACCTCTCGCACCATAGTCGAACGTCTTATTGATTGAACTAACTTAACTGCTAGGACACTGGTATTCTATCCACTGGTGTACAGCATCTCATAATATTTACTTGCTTCATTTGTGAAACCCGCTTTCCGCTTTCCGCATTCTGCATTCATATGTGTCTCAGATAGAAGATCTGCAGTAAGTAAGCTACAACACCAATATTGGAATTTACATGTGATTTCACACCATCTATGAAGATAGCCTGGCCTTGATGATCGATAATCTTTCAACGTGCACTTGGCCTCTTCAGACGAGCTATTGAATCTAATTGTCTTGTTATACAATTATATACGTGTTTTGGGTACAAAGGATACGTGCTTTAAACTAATGTTAGACGCGGTGATTAATTTTGTTACAAGTACTCACGTGTAACTTTATTAATCCAGAAAAAATATATAATGTTATATCATGTATAAACTCTAAAGATAATTAGGTTATGTAAAATGTTAACGTATGAATCTAATATGCGAATGCAAGGGTGTGTGTTGGGGATTGGTATATTTGATTGATAAGCGTGTGGGTTAATCTGTTATGGACGAGTGGGGGTGCGTCTGGAGACATTCACAAACTTCAGAAAGCGATCTTCGTGTATTGTAATTAAATATCTCCTCAGTTTCTCGAGGTATTTCATTACAGGTAGTACGATTCACACACACAAAATACCAGAGCTTCTGGAATGTATCGCGCACAAAATTTAAAAAATGATTTAACCCGATATATAGGTACATAATTATGTTTATGTGAGTATCCTCACTGAAATAATACTCTTGCTACTAAATAGCATTTGTATAGTGTGCCGTATACCTCTATAGTATTCGGCATTCTATCATTCGAATACACTATTTCTATTTTGAAATTTGAGTAGGAAAGACTTTCTGGACGTTTGGAATATTTTATTAAATAGCTAAATCTGACCAGCGCTGATAAAATGCCCATGGAAATAGATTAAACGTCTTGAAAAAGTAAAAATGAGAACACGGGTTTATCCATGAGTGTTTGGATTGAAAGATACTTGCTATATTATATACTGCCAAGCTATTGAATACGAATTGCATCGCTTGAAAGAAAAACATTGTCAATAGGATTATTCTATGGCATACATTTACGGCGACTTGAGAATGCCACAGTACTTAAAAGAACTATGCGTTTGTGTGTCAGCACGTATCGGAGTGCGTATTGGCTTCTTTGATTAGTTTGTTGCCTTTAACATTTGTTGAATTAGGATTCTGGATAAGGGCATACATCAATGGAGATCTTTACTTAATATAGACAGTACATTAAACCTTGGTTTTCAGGAGTACCACATCCACAGTACGCATAGATTACGGATAATTGAGGTATGATTCCGTACATTTTCCAGATCAAAACATGTTTTGTTTATAACTTCTTGCGGAATACTATTTCAGACGGTATTGCAATGTTTCCACAAGCAACTTATGTACGTGTGTTACTTTTTAGTAATAAATACCTCTTATACTTTATTGAATAAAAATGTTTTTAAGTCACGATATGAGGCTGTCATGACCTTGTGTGGGTGTACACTTTTAAGTACTGTAAGTTTCTACTCAGTCAATAAGAATGTATTTGGATTGCAGCTACCGCCATGTTGTCATTTTTGTTCAAGGTTACTTAGAGAATAAATGATAGGATTTTGTCTTTTGCCTATCCAATATCGTGTCATAATGGATGGGCTGGCCAATATTTTGAGTAGTGGATGCCGGCGCATTTTTATTCAGTTTGAATGTAATTTTTGCGAGAAAAACTGCCTTTTTTCAGAAAAAAAAATAAAGTTACTTTTGTGAGGACATCCCCGTTGTTTTAAATGAACGAAAACATCACGAACATCTAAGCCGCCGAATCGCGTTCTTGGTTCTCGCACGTGTATTACGCGAACGCATTATCGCGCGATCATTGAGGAGCAACAAGCGTGGCCGCCCGCGCCCTGACTAATATCACTATCAACTATTGTGAGATATTATACACCCGAAAACCAATCAAATTACGTGAATTCTTTACAAGACAAATTAATAGATCTAAATACAGCAAATATATCTAACCTTGTATCAAATAAAGTATAATATTTTGTATGCTTGAAATTCCTAGTTAATAGAAATTTACATTTGTTTGATTTTATCCACAATATATCGAATTGGGACTTGGTTGAGTATTAACAAATTAGTTTATTGGACAATTTCAAGTCAGAAAAAATGTCAGCATTTCTTACGGGTGTTAATTTAAAACAATCATTTTACTTATTTGTAAACTTAACGTAAGGCCACAGGCATCTTTTTAAGTATCATATGTGACCATCCTCCACAACTGAGCCCGGATGTCGCCAGTGCCACTATTGAGATATGCTCCATCGAACTTAACAATAAACAATAGGAAACAAAGGATTTATTGACTGTTTTATTGATTTTCACTACTTAAATGTCAAGTACTATAGACATGATATACATCATTTTAAAGCTAATTTCAAGCAGAATATTTTGGTTGAATATCTCAAAAATGATGATTGGCGACTTCAGGGCTCAGTTGTGCTGAGGGGTCACATATTACATTATATATAAAAAGGTATACTGGGATTATTACCATGGGTATTTTAGCTGCAGCTATGTAAAATATTACGACATGGCTTTTCCCTTGAGAAATATTGTACTTTGGGTATAACACTGTACTATGATATTACCAAAACTCTTCAATGGGAATTGCATTGCGATAAATGCACGCATTTGTCCATTAGTTGTCTGTATTGTCGTGTGTGACTGCTACCACGAAATGAGCGTAAAGTCGCAAGTTGGTAGTTTCGAGACGTTCTGGCTGCTGCGTTGGTGTTCTTTGTTTGTTCCATACATACACACACCTGTTGAAACCAATAGTATGTATGTATTTCCTTTGTGAATGGACACAAGCAAAGAACATCAACGCAGCGGCCAGGATGTCTCGAAACTACCAATTTGCGACTTTACGCTCATTTTGTGGTAGCAGGTCACATATGGCGACACTCGAGCTTTACTTACCTGCTTATTTGTGTTTGTTCGTTTGTTCGTCAGTGCCAAATTGCTTATCTGTTTAATGCCTACAAAATTTGTTGAGATGGGCGAAATCACTTGGGGACCTGACCTG
Organism: Amphiura filiformis; assembly: GCF_039555335.1. Lineage (NCBI taxonomy): Eukaryota > Metazoa > Echinodermata > Ophiuroidea > Amphilepidida > Amphiuridae > Amphiura > Amphiura filiformis. The sequence goes on from NC_092644.1 coordinate 14,761,038, forward strand.
CACTCAGTACTCAATGCAGGGAACTATAAAGTACAGATAAGTACAAAGCCTGTGTTCGGTTCTCTGAATATCTTTGAAGTTACAAAAGCATTACTTAGGGCTCAAGATCTCCAAGTTTATTTGTGTTTCTCGCGAATCTATTGAATGCATCTTGTCCTATTTATCATGCTGTTTCTAAATGTTTTTTTAAACCACAGCCACGTCTCATCTATTAGATTCTATGAAGTTTTTTTTTATCAATGAGGAAAATACATTTTCAGTGGTACCAGAATCGCCATTTTTATAAGTGAAATGTCAAAATGAGACCGACTGTCGAATAATACTCCTTAGACACATGACAATGCGATATCACATGTTTATGTTAGCTTATTATTCAGAGTACAGTTGATCTATAAACGTGCTAACCTAATATCAAACTGGCTCATGCTGCTTTAATAGAAATTCAGGTTCAGCTTGTTTATGTTATATAGCGCATGACAATACCGGTTATACTTTATATGGGTAGCGCCTTGTTCTAAATAATTAAAACAAACAAGACGTGCTGTTTTAATGATTATAAGGACTCTCCGATGTATGTGGCGTGACAACCAGCACATGCAATTTTGTAGACTGTTCCCGACTGTTTCAACTTGTCTCCCTTGTCTTTCGGGGAGACCAAGGTCTGACGTAATGTCTGATGGGGTTTAAATGCGGTGTTGAATGTTCTACGTAGACGTTCTGAGATGCCTTCAATGTAAGGCAAGGTGACAATGAAGGCCCTACTCGCGGACTCGGACAAGAACATGTAAAAGCGAGCAAGAACACGCACCAAATAGACTGGGACAACGTAAAAGTACTGGAGAAAGAAACAAAAGAATTTCCCAGGAGGGTCCTGGAAGCTATCCAGACCCAGTGGGCACACCCGACGTTGAAATCACGTTGAAATTTCGACGTTGAAATCACGTTGTATTTGCAAATCGACTCTAACCTGATTTCAACCCGATTTCAACGTTGATTCAACGTCGAAATTTCAACCTGAATCCCACGTTGTATTAACGTCGAAATTTCAACCTAATTTCAACCTGAATTCAATCCGATTTTAACCTGATATTTATTTAAATAATTATAATTTGTATAGGCCTATAGTAATAAATTTATACATACCCGTGTAGAACCTCACCGCTGTGGTCCGTCTGGGAGAATATTATCATGAATTCATGATTATAGGCTAGGCCTGGTATCGCCCCTGGGTAACTGGTATCGCCGTCGTTGTCGGTGCAGAGGGCCGGTGCAGTCGGCACCCATACGCGGGATGCAACCGGGTGTGGAGTCGTGGTGAGCCGCGCGCAGTGGTCACGCCGTCGTTGTCGGTGCAGAGGGACGGTACAGTCGGCATCCATACGCGGGATGCAACCGGGTGTGGAGTCGTGGTGAGCTGCGCAGTGGTCACGCCTCGTTGTCGGTGCAGAGGGCTGATGCAGTCGGCATCCATATGCGGGAGTCAACCGGGTATGGAGTCGGAGGGCCGTGAACGGCGGTCATGTTTTTGACTAAAAATCACATTTTAGATCCAAAATCACATTTTGACCAAAATCAAATTTTGACCAAAATCAAATTTTGACCAAAAATCACATTTTGACCAAAAATCACATTTTGACCAAAATCACATTTTTGACCAAAAATCACGTTTTTGACCGAAAATCACGTTTTTGACCGAAAATCACGTTTTTGACCGAAAATCACATTTTGGACCAAAAATCATATTTTTGACCAAAATTAACATTTTTTACCAAAAATCACTTTTTTGACCATAAATCACATTTTTACCCCTGACCAAAATCACATATTTTGAAATAAAACACATTTTGACCAAAAATCACATTATTACCTAAAACACATTTTGTCAAAAATCTAATTTTTGTTTCAAGATGGCCACCACTGAGTAAACATGCAACTTTTTGGAATCTTCTTGGTATCCGATTTTGCTCATTTCTCACCTTTTCATATCAGTTTATCGTAATAGCCTCAATTTGATGATTTGACCTATTTTTACCCTTCAAATCCTAAATAGCTTTCCATAGATTTTAGGTGCAAAGTAAGCGTCGCGTTTTAGGCCATAAGTCGAGTTACCTTGAACTTTGAAATTTATATATCATCATCATATCAATTTTTCAACGTCGTCGTAGATCCTTCAAGTTGAGTTGCCCAGCAAACACAAACATTTTACAGATAACGTATTATTGTCGGTTTATATAAAGGGTATAAAACGTTTTAATAACGTTCTAAAAACACTTTTGAAAAATAGATGCACGATTTTAACATAATGTTATTAAAGAGTTGACAAAGCATTTTGTTTACCTTTATAATGCGAGTAATACAGCAATAAATACTAAACAATTCTGGTTTATTTTTTCAAGATGTGCCGCCATTTTTAAAATGGCCGCTGCCTTAACAACTGCCTGAAAACAACAACAACAAACACATGTACATACAGGACACCTCTTTCACCTTTTATTGGTATAAAATCAACCAGAAATATTATAGTGCTCTAGCTGTAGAACAATTTTGGGTATGAGGTAATCCATTATTTTTTTCAAGATGGTATAGCCAATTTCATAGTGGCTGCCGCCTTAGCTGGAAACACCAAACAAACCTGCATATTTATGTTCTAAAGATTCAAAACTAGAAACAGTTCTCTCAACAATTTTTGAATAATTTAAAATATGGGTTAAAAAGGATCAAAAATTGGGATATTTTAAGGTCCTTATCCAAAAAAATTTCAAGAGTTTGATAGTGTGTCATAAAAAAACATAGATATACAATTTCAATAGATTTTGAAATTCAGTGTAAGTTGTTATGATTTCATATTATAAAACATATTATCATACACATCGCAAATCCAAAATAAAATCAGCTCCGTCCTTTTGATTTTCAAGTTACTTTACATGTGTCATACTTTGATACAATTTGTATGAAAACGCATCCTAAACACTTATACCCCGTCTTCAACACTCTAAATGCTAACGTTTAGCTATTAAAGCGACATATAAGTAACAACATCATAGGACTTCTTCTGATGACGATGTGTGTCACACATCGACAATTCAAGGTTACTTGGATATTAATTTGTGCTGAAAGTCAGTTTAAACTTTTAGAAATTAGATATGTAAGCTTTTTATTTGTGATTTGTGATGTTTAGGAGTTGGTGTTGCCAAAAATACCAATCGTTTCGTGAAAATGTGGAAAACAATATTTCTTTTATTCCTAAGCACTTTAATGAGTCTCCGGCAATCATAATATCATGCCTTATAAATGTTAGAAAAATAATAATCAAGCCCGAATCACATGGTCGCCATGAGTTTGTTTTAGATAAAACCATGTGATTCGTGCTTGATAATTATTTTTCTTACATAGGGCATATTGTTGTGATAGGCGGGGCCTTCCTTTAAAAAGTGTGTATTTGTTTAAAAAGTGTTACGAGCTGGACATTTAGAACCTAAACACATTAGATTTGTGATGGTTCTCAAAAGAACTCGTTAATTTTCAAGAAGTATTTGATGTTAAAGTGTGAGGGTTATCCATAGGCCTATGTACTAGGAGGACACTTTAGAACTTGACCCTTTTGGAACCTTTTAAGAATGTACTGGATGCAAAGTGCCCATTATACTTGATGTTAATATACTTAATGTAAAAATCTTGAGTAAAAATCTCAAGTTTTTCTTCTTTTCACGTTACAACTAACTTAAAACTTCTGATACCATGTAAGGTATCTTTAACATAATTATGGTTTCTAAGTCCTGACTTTTGATACACTAACATATAACTAAACTGGAAATTGTTGATAGATTATATAACTGAATACTTCTATTTTTCTCATGGAAGAACTTCACAGAACTTTCTTAGACTGATATACAGATAGTGTGATCAATAGCTTTGGATTCTGCGTTTGCTTCTGCTTCTGCTTTGATACTCCTCAACGCTACATTTGTAACCAGACGAGGAGAACTCTGGAACCTAGAGTTAATGAGTGTATTTTTGAACTACAGTCAACAGTACCGGGGTGATCCCCTGCAATCCACCCTTCAATGTATTTAAAGGATCCTTGTCGTGCTCAGTTTTAGCTGAAGGAGATAAGCATCGAAAACGTCAACCCTACCAGTAGGCTTATATCGCATTGATGTCATCAATACCAATATTACTTGAAGAAAATCTAGACCAGAATCTGTATTTGCTTGCTTAGTTGTTCAACTTCTTTCTTTCTATGTCAAGACACATATCAAGGCAATAACGGCTGTTATCATGAAGCTGATGGGTTTGCACATTTTTGACCAAAACACTTTTTGAAGTTGGTCCGTTTCACAGTTCCTGGAATGTGAGGCGTGAGTACATTCCATCTGCGGGCTATATGGAATGAATAATGACTAACAACTTGAGTTAGATCTTGAACGGATGAGTAGTACATGTACGTGGCAGCAACTGCTTTACGATGGACCCAAAGGCAGAATTTGAAGGAGGGTCGATCTGTGATGTGAATGACCCGCCTCTGAGCTTTATTCAGTGTAGGAGTTGCTCCATGCCATGCCGTGTCAGTTTACTCCATCTTTGATGTGACCATGCTCTTGTATTAAAATTATAGCTTTCTGAATTGGCCAGTTCATCCAAAATCTTTGGCTGCATCTAAACTTTCTTAAGTTAAATGTCAATTTTTTTGATGCTTTATACATTGTACATTGTCATGGACTATAGTCTATTGCATGGCCAATCTTGTTTTGATTCCATTGTCACGTGGCACAACAACACGTCAGCTGTAACGACAAAAATAACAATTTCGGGATTATCATTTGAAAATACATTTATTTCCATAATTTACACATACAGAAACATTATATTTGACATAGACATGCAGTACGATTAATACGCTTAATGTAAGATAGGCATACTGAAGGTAGACCAGTTACTCCTGACTGTTTAGGGTCATTCTGCTGAACAATTCTTAGGGCAATTCTTCGGACCAAACAGAGGGAAATTGTAAAGTATTTTTGCTCTAGTTTCTTTACATGTTTAAACTAGAGCGATTACCGCACCATAGCTGAACCATGGGGCTTTGGCAGTATATTGTGGTACATGTATATATCAACCCTTTATGACCCCTTAATGACCTTAAATGAATTTTAAAATATTTTAAACATGTTTAGAATGTCATAAGGATCATTCAGGGACTGTCTTTTTGAATTAGCAGGAGAGCAATAAGTAGCTCTTCTGGAGCCTTGAAGGAGAGCTGTTTAGAGCATTTGCAATAGAATGTAAGGAGAGAATGGTCAACTTAGGAGAGCTAAAATCACTCTCCTATATCTGATTTAAGGAGAGCAGTAGAGAGCAATAATTGCTCTCACTCTCCTCAAAAGACAATCCCTGATCATTGCATTTAAATATCAGCTCAATTGGAGCATTTTTGAAAACATGACCTTTGACCCCCATTATGACCTTAAATGAATATTAAATTATTTTAAACATGTTTAGAATGTCAGAATGATCATTGCATTTAAATTTCAGCTCAATTGGAGACTTGACATTTGACCCCTTTATGACCCCTCAATGACCTTAAATGAATTTTAAAATATTTTAAACGTGTTTAGAATGTCATAAGGAGCATTGCATTTAAATGTCAGCTCAATTGGATTATTTTGAGAACTTGACCATTGACCCCTGTATTGACCCCTTAATGACCTTAAAATGAATTTTAAAATATCTTAAAGATCATTGCATTTAAATATCAGCTCAATTGGAGCATTTTTGAAAACTTGACATTTGACCCCTTTATGACCCCTTAATGACCTTAAATGAATATTAAAATATTTTAAACCTGTTTAGAATGTCATAAGGATCATTGCATATAAATTTCAGCTCAATTGGAGCATTTTCGGTTCAAATGACCTTTTTTGACCCCTGTGACTCCTTTATGACCTCTGATGTTAGGAAATATTTTTATTATATTCTTTACTCCTTCCTCTTTCATTTGACATCACTGGGGGTTCATGATTTGATTCATACCTTCGTGGCATTTAAAGTTATGTCCATTTCAGACCAAAAGGTTAGTTAGTAACCTAGTAACATACACTGTTATATAGGCTGATACCATTTCATGGTTCAGCAAAAAGCAAAAACAAAAACTGAGTTCGCTGAGCTGATTTAGGCTTTATACATTGAATGGCAAGACAGACTAATCGAAGAAAAATTCCAAACGTCTTTAGTTTCGGAACCGGGGTGCAAGAAAGAAAGAAAAAGAACTGACCAAAAACACTAATGACCTAGCACATGAGCATGACTAGACCTGTAGCCGAGAAAAAGAGATAGAGAAGCGACACTCTGTACAAACTGCCTATACCATGCTATACAGCAGTTGAAGACATGCAATTCGCAAGCGTCGTCGCCGGCCAAGTCTTACTACGAACGTGTAATGAGAAGATACCATAGAGTCCTACATAGAGATCTGAGGAAGAGACGGTCCGAATTGACCTAGTGACCTATAATTTATTAGAGAATCACATTTTTAGAGTATAAGTCCGCCCACCGCTGTCAATCATTCTAATGAACAAATGAAACAAGCTCTGGCATTCTGGCAATGACGTAATCCTAATTATAAATGAGAAAATCACATTGTACATGTAACTGTCTGCTGTACTTCATGTCTTCCAACAAGTGCCGGAGTGTCGCGGCCCTGCCTGTAGTCTAGGGGTTCACCTATGCTCCCAGCAGCACAATCCAAGCAAGACCTTGCTGCACGATATGACTAGTCCAGGGCTCGGCCTAGGGCCTAAGTTTGTTAATTATAAAATAAACATTTGCCACCCCCCCTCAAATGACAAAGGCCCAAAAAGTCTTCTTTTTTTAACCCCAAAAGTCCCCCTTTTTAACCCCAAAAATCTCCCCTTTTAACCCCTGAAGTCCCATTTGCGAGCGCATGCTTTCTTGGTCAAAAATGTCCAAATCCGCCCAGTCCAAAAAGGTCAAAATTTTGAAGAAAAAAAAGTCCATTTTTTTTTATTTTTTACCCCCCAATAAATCCAGACTACGGGCCTGATTGCCCCAGCAAATATTACAAACTGGCATGACTGGGTCTTCTACGAAATACAAGTCATGTCACAAGCATGTCAACTTCAAAGCACTGTTTCGTGTCTCTCGAATGGTGCATTCATGATTGTATATATACAGCATGCATGTCATGTGCAGCAGGCATGTAATTTTTAAACTGCTCAGTAAGCTTAACTATTTTAACATATCCTGATGATACAAAATGGAAAACCAAGTTAAAATATACATCCAGCAATGTGTCCAAAAGTCAAGTAGACCTTTAAAGAAAATTTAAATGTTTACTAACCTGTTTTATTTGCAAATTTAGGCCTCAAGTTTATGTACGTCATACGTACGCGTGCAACTCCTTTTGCTTGCTGCTGTACATTGGGCAATATCCACTCTGGAAAAGTGTTGGGCGAAAGCGATATCGTACTACTACAATTTTAATCCAAAAATATAATTTTCGAATTTCCAAACATATGGTGGATCTAGGATTAAAAACCTGTTTTTTAGGTCAAAATGCGACCAGAACTAACGAATATCCAAAAATTTGAAATTGTTTTTCAACATGTTTCAGATATAGCCTAGGCCGACTAGCCCTGAGACAAGATGATCCAGATCCAGATCCTACATCAAGTTCAAACAAACGGACACATTCAAGGCATTTGGCTGATGCGCCATCCCGCTCGCGGCAGTGGCATAAGTTTTGCACTCGCGTGTGCGTAGGCCTACCCATAAACACTTGTGAAGGCACGTGCGTAGGCCTACTCACAAACACTCGTGCACACGTGTACGTACCTGCAATAATTTGCAAATGCGCGTGCGTACCTGTAAACACTTGTGAACTCGCATGCGTACCCGTAATAACTTTTGCGTACCCATAAACACTTGCGAACTCGCATGCGTACCCGTAATAACTTTCGCGTACCCATAAACACTTGCGAACGCGCATGGGTACTCGAAAACACTTGAAAACTCGACTGCGTAACGCAATATCTTGTGCACGCACTCGCGTGCGTACCCGCAATAACTTTCGAACACAAGTGCGTACCCATAAACACTTGCGCATGCGCTTGCGTATTTGCAAACACTTGCGAACGTGCATGCGTACGCATAAACACTTGAGAGCGAGTGCATACACGTAAACAATTGCGAACGTGCGTGCGTAGGCCTACTCGCAAACACTTGGGAACGGGCATGCGTACCCGCAATAACCTGCGCACGCACGCGAGTACTCATAAACACTTGCAAACTCGCGTGCCTACCTGCAATATCTTGCCCGCACGAATGCGTGCCCATAAACACTTGCGAACGTGCGTTTGTACTTGCAAACACTTGTGTATGCACATGTGTACTTGCAAACACTTGCGAACGCGCGTGCGCACCCGCAATAACTTGCAAACACATGTGTGTAGGCCTACCCATAAAGACTTGAACATGCACATGCGTACCCATAAACACTTGCGCACGCGCGTGCGTATTCGCAAACACTTGTGAATGTGTGTACCGGCAATGTACGCAAGCGTACCCATGAACACCTGTAAACGTGAGTGCGTACTCGCAAACATTTGCGAACGCATGTGTGTACCGGCAATTTAACACTTGTGCACGCGTGTACGTACCGTACCCACCCACAATATCACAATATTTAGAGAGGTCGTGCCCACCGACCTCGATCTGCACCTACTGACGCCGCGGCGATACCCGGGCAATACCCCGGGGCGACATCACATGATCGGGTTAGTAAAATAGTTAGAAGATATGCGAAGTTCCAATAGGCCTATTAGGGACCACTCACAAACACTTGTTGGGGGGGGGGGGGTGATGCAAAAAAAATCATCGCCAAAGTTTTTCGCCTCCCCTTTCAGTTCTCAAAAAATTCAGGGCCGCCCTTTTTGACATGAAAATTATGAGTCAATCCCATAGAAAATCATATAAACTCAATTTTCCTGGGAAAATTTTAGTCATTTTTTCAAGGCCCCTGCCCTACCCATAAGAGGGTCAAAACTAAAGCCCCACCCCACCCTTTTGCATCAACCCCCCCACAAGTGTTCACAAGTGTTCACCATGTTGTAGGAATTCCCATAATTATCAACATCAGCCCGTCAATTGAGCGGCGACGGGGCCGTTTAGCATACCCCGTACCACCCGGTGTTTTCGGGTAAGTCATTGGAGGTAGTGCACGCCGTGCGCCACTTGAAGAAGGGAAACGGAAGTCCAGTTTAAATCGTTAGATCATGCGGCCTGGATATATAAAATGAAATTTGGGTAAAATCTCAATGCTGTCGACCTTTAAACATGTCAATATACTAGGCAAAGGCATATTTCGTCCTAATAATATTTTATGTAAGGTCATTAAGTTGTGCATTGAAACATTGGTTGAAATCAGGTTGAAATTTCAACGTTGTATCAACGTTGAAGTTTCAACCTGATTTCAACCTCCTTAATTTTTGCATTGAAAGTTGGTTGAAACATGGTTGAAATCAGGTTGAAATTTCAACGTTGTATCGACGTTGAAATTTCAACCTGATTTCAACCAATCTCTAGGTTGAAATCGGGTTGAAATCAGGTTAGGTTAGATTTCGACGTTGTATCAACGTTGATACAACGTCGAAATCCTAACCTGTGCCCACTGGGAGATCAAGCAGCAGGGACCTTCATTGAACCGAGACACAGGATTGGAACTAGATTCTGTGTGGGACAACCTGATCAAACCAAGCGGCACCAGGGGCAGGAAACTACGGTGACGTCATCAAGTGTGATGTCACCTGATCAGGTTGGTCCTTAGCCGTTTCCAAGAAAACATCAGAGCTAAGAACATCGGCTGATGACGAGGAAGTTCCTCGAAAGCGCTCCCGGTAAGCGAAATAAACAAGTAGTGTTGAAGTCTAAATTAATAATTTTCATTGTTATTACCACTACGTATGAATCTGCAATTCTATATTATCAACATTGTTGGGAAGAAAATTAACATTTAACAAAACTATTTGACAACTAACAGTAAAATTAGGACATTTAGATTTTCATCACATACACTGTACTGGTGTTGTATGTTAATGTAACATAATCAAAAAATGCCGAAACTTGATCGAGATTAAATCACGACTCGGCTAGGGCAAATTCCCTTATTTTACCTCACTAAAAGTTTATAGTGACTCGACTCAACTTAACCCCTTGCCCCAAATTAAGGCCCTGCTCCGGAGGGTACAAAAACAGTCAGGTTCGACATTATTGACGACAAGTCAGAAAAGAAGTGGATGCGAAAGGCTATAGGGTTGTCATGACATTCCATACCAAGTGGGCGGACGCTGTCGATCGAACGGACTTGGAACTATACTTTGTTCGGCTTACAATTGGGAAAGAGTCGTAACACCGTGGATTTGTATAAATGCATTACAATGGCGTGCGCAGCACTGACGCTAGTTACGTTTTGCGTAATTCATTACTGGCGCTTATGTGAATTTACACCAGCATAAGTTGGGACTTTGACGCGCGCAGTCATGGCATGTATGATCGACAATTATAAAGCGAATCGTTCTTTGCGAATGACAGCTCTTGAACATTCTTTTTGAGCGTTCGTAACAAACGATACTTATGTTCCCTCAAGTTCTTCGCAGTACAATAACCATTGCGTATAACCTATCAAAATCAATTCAATCAAATGTGAATTGATAAAGAATGACCATAATCGGTGATGACTTTCCAAGAATTTCTGCACAAATAATAATTGTATTAAATCTCTATGACACTGACTATTAAAATAAAAGGACTTTTTTATTTGCTTTTCTTTGTTTATTTTTTTCAAATGTATCAAATTTGTCATTGCATGCTAGCTCAAACACGATCCACTTAATCCACATCCAAAAATTGAGAAAGACTTTCCAAACAAATAGATGGATCTAGAGATAGAGACGTGATGGAGGTAGGAAATGCTTGCTAATTGAACATGTGCGGATACCTGTATTGCTATATTATGATAAAATCTTCTGCAGTATTAAATAGCAAGTTTTGATTGATTTTTACTATTAACCTTGAATTGAAATTTTAGCTCTTTTTGATTTTCTCAAAAGGATTAATATTTTAAAATTCAAACCTACAGAAGACGACAACCAGCTCCATTATCAGCTTAAATGATTTGGTCATAGACGTCTGTGCTTTTACGGCCAATTGAATAACACTTTACAATCAAATGTATCCCTATTGACCGTGAAGACCCATGGCTTTTTACTGTCAGTTTCATTTCATTTGATCTTCCTAGCTGTTAATTATTAACAACAATGTGATAGGTGTCCGCTCTAGAAAGTAGCATTTTTTGTCTTTGTATAAGCAAGAGAGAAGCGTCTGTGGGGCAAGGGATATAGCTCCCTTTAGTCGAATTCATAACTGTTATTTTTATTATTTATATGTTTTTAACACAATTCGTCGCCTGTATTCCATAGTGGCGTATAGTGGGGCGCCGCGAATAAACAACTTTGCGAGAAAATCGGGTTTGAAGAAATGCCAATTTAAAATCGAGTTGTGTAAATCAGACATTCATTATACTTTGTAAATGATGTGGAATTTCTGCAGTAAACTAAATAAATTTTATTCTTATATAATTTTCAAAATAAATAAATACATAATATTGCTGGCAAACTAAAAACAAAAAGCACACAACCATACGTCACTATGGAAAACACGCAAAACGCAATACCCTAACCTTACGCCACCTCGGTCGCCGTGTAATCCCTATGGCGTTACTTTTCGTCGGCTTCATTTCATAGTGGCGTATAGGTCCGTAACGTCACTATGACATGTAGAGAGTTGTACGCCACTATGACATACAATGTTTTTTTTTCATTTTTGCCGATATTTCATAATTATAAAATGTGTATAAAAAGTGGCGTATGGTCGATACGCCACTATAGAAAACACAAAATTTCACTATACGCCATATGTATTTAATTAATTACTAATTAATTAGCTAATTTTGACTGAGGAGACTTAGAAAAATGAAAGAGAACATCATTAAAAACATATCTGCCAATTTTCAAAAAAATTGGCATCTGAAATACGTAAAAAGCACTTGCCCGGATCGGTTCAACGAATGCTACACAACTTGTCGATTCGGATTTCAGTCAGTATCAGCTTTCTACGATATTGTGTGACCTTTCAGGTAAAGAACGGAGTTTCTATAAGTAAATTACATAACATGTACCGGCTTTTTATTTGGCGTGTGCTTTTGAAAAAGTTTTAAAAGTAGAAATACAGTAGACTCATTTCTTCGTGGTTTACATGTATTCGTAACGACTAAAAAACCTACCGTTGGCGCAACTTTTTTTTTATTAATCATGCTCCAAAGTAAATAGAACGGAATTATGCTTACTGAGCCATATTTTGTAACACGGACTATGAAGGCGTTGTTTCAACTCCCTACCCTAATTTTCTGTTATAAACGTCATAGACCATTATATTTGGTACCAGCGCATAGCTAAGAGTCTCTTCTATTCAGTGATACCAAAGTAAGTACAAACATGCCCCACATAATGTCGCTATGACGTGATAATGTGAGCACGCCCATGCAAATTTGGAATATTCTGGCTGTGTACAAAGGTATGGGCTAAATTTGATGTTGGCTCAAGATTCCACGAACATGCGATTTTCATTGAATTTTCTCCTAAAAAATAAAAGGCAATGACTATTTTAACCTAACTGACAAGTAAAAGGTCAGTAGCTCTTGGAATAATTTGGAAGAGCAAAATGAAAATCACGGATTTTACTGTAGAAAGCAACGGTGGAAATCACCAACCCCCCTATGGTAATTTTTGATGGCCGGTCCTACCCCGAGTAAAGTGCTGGGGTCTACGATTAGCGTAGGTCCTCTTTTTTATGACGGATAAAAATTTTAAGGTACAATCTTGGTATTAAACCAATAAGGGAGCGCGCTTTCCCAGTACAACAAAAGCACTTATTGGCTAAAACCAAGTTTATCCTGATCAAATCCCTTTAGCCGTAGCCATTAATGTAGGCAGAACAGCCAGTCTAATCATAATACCAATTTCTGAGTCCTGACAATTTATTGTCCCATTTTAAAGCGTTTTTTTATTATAGATTCTCAATCTTTTTTGTTTAAAATGTTATTTTGTTTGACAGTGACATTTGGAATTTGAATGATGAATGCAAGCAGCTATTGCATATATTACACTTACAGGTTGTATTGCACTTAGTAAGCAACTTAAAGACCCATCAAGTTGACCAGACAAACTTACAAGGGCATCTCTATTAAGTAGGCTTAAAATATAAGCAAGTCAATGTTCACCTCTATACCACCAAACTTCACACAGCTCCCAACTTAATGTGTTTTCCAGATATTTGCAGCGGCCTTTAAGTATCTTCACGTCAGCTTACGTGCTATTACTGTAGCTGATATGTACAAGTAAGTGGCGGGCTAATGGCTTGACTTCTTATTAAATAAACGATTCATTTGATTAGACCAATGGGACAATATTGTAAAGCTGCATATAAAGTATTATATGAGTGTGTTGACGTCTGATGAGAGGCTAGATAACAATTTACTAGATTTGTCTAAAATGTGTTTCAGCAAAACAAATTCAACTAACCCTAAATTTTCGATTTTCTTCATCAGAAGTCTTATGATTTTGCGTTGAACTTGCCCTCTTGTTGACCATTGGCGAATTTTGGTTGAATGAGATCGTTGTATAAGGGTGGCTCAGTGGCGGCGCCAAGAATTTTTTCGGGGGGTATTTGAGGAATTGGGGTAAAAAAACTACACAAAATTGCCGCAAAAAGATTTTTTTGGTAATTTGGGGCTTTTTACCTTTAAAATGGGGGGGGGAGGCATTTTACTGTAGAAACCTTCAATGTATTTCATCCCCATGGTAAATGTTGATAGTCCGCCTTTTAAGGTGGACTGTCATAAAATATGCTAATGAGCGCATAAGATGGATCGTCTACGATTAGCTAAAGTCATTTGGGTGTAAAAATAGCAGATTTTTTACACCCCAAATTTCACACGACAAAGTTAAATATTAAGCCCGCCAAATCAGTTATTCTGGGGTGAACCAAACCTGCCTGGTTATCAAATTAATCAGTGACAATGTTATTTATGAATTTAACAGTATGCTAATTGATGTTTTAATGTTATTGCATCAATTAGCACCTGTCAAAATCAGAGATAACTTTGTTACTGATTAATTTGATAACCAGGCAGGTTTGGTTCAGCCCAGAAGAACGACTCTGGCGGGGCTTCCTCTTAAGGCTTTAAACTCTCACTTCAAAAAACCTCACAGTAATAAATATACAAAACTCTGCCACCTTTAAAAGTTTTGTTAGAAATACATCCGAAACTTTATTCAAGACCACGTATAACCAAGGTGTGTTGTTATTATAACAACGGATAATTACATGGTGGCCAGATAGTATTTTGAAACTCAACAAATTATCAATTCTACTTTGATGGCAATGTTAGTAAAAATAATATACCTGATACTTATAGTATGTTATAAGTAGCTTTCAAAACACCTGTCTGGGAATTTACTTCATGTGAAGGAAATGTGGTAGTGTTGAACGAATGACCGCGGTAAATAAAGCATTTCCTTAATATATGGTTAATATAAAGTTTTAAAACAATAAAAGACTAGTGGCAAATGGTGGTCATAGACCACAAACCTAGCTGGGCGCGTTGGTGTTGTGGATGTATGTTAACCCTGCAAGATGTTCCAAAATGTTCCCCTGGTCATGATGTTTGTTGCCACCAAGTTTGAGTCCCGTACTCCTTACAGATGTCCAGATAGTGCCATTTTAATATTTGACCCACATGACCTTTGACCTGACCCCCGAAAATGTTCCAAAAATTTTCCAGATAATGAAATTATAAGATTTGACCCCAAATAACTTTTGACCTGACCCTTACATGTGTTCCAAAATGTTTGTTGACACCGAGTTTTAGCCTCGTAACCCCTACAGATGTTCAGAAAATGCATTTGTAAAATTTGACCTCTGCATGACCTTTGAGTTTGAGCCCCATACCCCTACAGATGTCCAGATAATGCAATTGGACCTTGATAACCGTTGACCCCAAATCTGTGTACAAGTTAGAGGCACTGGGTAAATCCAATGCATATGTGCAAGTGGCGTCATTGTGCAATATAATTTGTGGCAGAAGAAACATTTTGAAGGTATTTGGTAATATACCGGAAATGCCTCTTTAATGACCTTTGACTCCAAATTCGTTTATATCCTATGGGTACTGGATATAGCCGATACATGTGTGCAAGTTACGTAAAAAGCAGAATCGGATAGCATTATAGTACCTAGGTGGGGGTGTAAACTCCCCACCTAGGTAATAATATCTGAATGATAATTATAAACTTACTAAGCCCAGCACATTTTATTTTGATCGTTTTAAAAGTAAAATTAACTGAATGCGGCAACAAACCTGGAGTTTTTTACCTTCAGAAGTTGCATTTTGACCCAGTGAGCCGGCAGATAACACGATGAAAATTACAATGGGTATTGAGATGATGAACAGTAGTCGTGGTAGCAGGATCAAAAGCTGGAGAAGGAAGAAAAACTAGATAAAGTGGAATGCTTAAACATCACATTGTTTAACCATTTAATGGATTGAATCAAACCCAGTTCACTGACAGATATACAAACATAAACCTTTCATTAATGCGGACGCTGTTTCTATTTTTCTTCTTAAAATACTATGTGAAATAATAGCGGTCCAGTAAGTAATTCTGTTGTTGTTGTAAATGATCACCCAATCATAATTACGTTTTATCAAGTTGGTCACTCTTGTTTTGTTGATCTAAGCAATACAATGTCAAGCGCACGTTCTAAATCTAATAAGTCAAATTTATAACGGAATGCGTGACCATGAATACATATAATTTATAATACATTGGCTTTTTTCTTTTGAATCAGCGCAGTTAATATTCTGTTTCTCTCCATATTTTTTTTTTTTTAGAATCTGTCAAATCGGTTGTCAGCCTATAATATTTAGACTGTTACTATTGTTCGTTCCACATCCATTTAACCTATAAACTTGTCAGGTGTTGTTATTAACTAAGTGGATGTCTGCTCTCAAAAATATGTAGTAATATGTACTCTCCAAAATTGAGGTTTCTTGCTAAAAGCAACGCTCAAACGTTCAAATTATTCGGAGCCAACATAATACTAAAATAATATCTGGACCATTTGTCAACTTTGTGTTATCTGCTTTGTAAGTAGTTTTATGTCAATTTTCAACTTTCAGAAGCACATATCATTTCCCTTATAGCACACTTACATACATAACATAACAACATAACAGAAAATGTTGGTGCGCTGTTCCTTATGACAAGCTCGTAGCGCTTACAAAGTAAAAATAAAAACATCTTAAAGTACACAAACAAAAGCCATAAATAAATAATGTTATGGAGTACAAACCTTAAATTTACATAATACAAGGCATAAAATAACACAGGTCAACTAAGGAAATCAACGGAAACATATCATGGAAAAAGATAGGTCTTAATCGACTTTTTAAAACTCGCGATAGAAGAGGATTGTCTTATAGTGATGGGAAGTTTATTCCATTCCCGTGAAGCACATAGAGTAAATGTCCTGTCGCTTGCTCTAAGGTGAGCCTTGGGGTAATCCAAACGAAGAAAATCATTGACGGATCTGAGATTACGGGTTGGATGATAAATATGGAGACAAGTGTTCAGATAATCTGGTGCTAAGTGGTTTAGAGTCTTGTAGACGTAGAGAAGCAGTTTGTAAATAATACGCTGTTGGACAGGAAGCCAATGAAGAGCAGATAGCAGTGGTTGCGAATCGTGCTTGCGAGGTACATTAAAAACAAGTCGAGCTGCCCAGTTTTGTAGACGTTGAAGACGAAGGACATGTTTATGTGGAATTGAAGACAAGAGACCATTACAGTAATCCAAACGGGACAAAACAAGTGAGCGAGCAGCATGATTACAAGTATCTTCATCAATATATTTTCGTATTCTAGTTAAATTACGTAGATGAAATGTAGTTGTCTTGCATAAATTAGTGATGTGCGTTGTCATAGACATATTTGTATCAAAAAATGAACCAAGATTACAAACTGACTCGGATGGCAAGATGGTTGAATCTTCAATTTTGAGTGCAACATTGTTGATAAAGCGTGAGTTATGAGGAGACGATGCAATGAAAAATTCAGTTTTATCATTGTTGAGTTGTAATTTGTTTTGGATCATCCAAGTTTTGATTTGATAAATACAGTTTTGAAGTTTTGCGATAGCTTTGTCTAATTCACCAGGTATCTTAGGATTACAGGAGACATAGAGTTGGGTGTCATCAGCGTAGACATGGTAGGACACGTCGTGTTTACGAGCGATATTGCCGACAGGTAATGTGTATATTGTGTAGCCAATAGGCCCAACAATTGAACCTTATGGTAGTCCAAATGTTGCAGTTACTGGTTGTGAAAGTTCACCTGCTACATCAACGCGAATGGACCATCCAGTGAGGTAGGACTCAAACCATTTGAGAGCAACACCTTTGACACCGAGGCGATTTGAAAGACGTGAAAGTAATATTCCATGGTCGATGGTGTCAAAGGCGGCAGAAAGGTCGAGAAGCACCAATAATACAACTTGGTTCGAATCCAACGCAAACATGATGTAATTTTTTACCTTTATCAAAGCAGATTCTGTGCAAGAATGTGATCTGTAGGCTGATTGGAAGGGATCAGCAAGGTTGTACAAGTTCATATGATCGGTTAATCGTGAACATGCTATCTTTTCAATAATTTTTCCAATGAATGTCAAGTTGGCAACAGGCCGGTAGTTCTTAAGGACATTCCTGTTGAGTGATGGCTTCTTCAACAGTGGTTTGATTATAGCATGTCTTGCTGCATTAGGAAAAGTACCAGTGGAAAGCGATGAGTTTATAATGTTGGTGATCAGAGTAAGAAGATGTCCGTTGCTCAATAGTTCTTTTAAAAACCATGTTGGAATTGGGTCAAGTCTGCTAGTTTTGCTAGGAGATTTGCCAATAAACATTCTAACTTCCTCTTCGGTGGCAGGTCTGAGCGTTGAAAGTGCATGAAAATCGGAATGATTATCAGCAAAAGTCACATGATTAATTGTAGTACTTGTAGTAGTAACATTACTATCCAGATTTGAGCGGATTTTCACAATTTTGGAGACGAAGAAATTTGAAAATTGATTGCTAAGAAGACTTGGTGAATCATGAATAGGTAGTACTTGTGAAGTTTTGTTCAGAAGTGTATTGATTGTGCGAAAAGCATCCTTGGTTGTACACATACTTAATTTATCCTTGAAATATTTCTGCTTAATATCAGTTAAGTACTTAACATAGTTTTTAGCCTTAGTATATTCTTGTCGATCTGCAGATAGTTGAGATTTTCTCCATTTTCTTTCAGCTTGGCGTTTTACTTGACGAGCATTGTGTATATCCTGATTATAATATGGCATTCTGTGTTTGACACGGCGAGTTTTGGTGACAGATGGTGCGTGCTTGTCAAGAAGAGACATTGTTCCATTATTGTAAAATTCCAGAAGATCATTTGTATCATGATTCTTTGAATCAGGACAACTAAGAAATTCAGTTAAATCATCATCAAAAGAGTTCTATCAATATTTTTGTAGTCTCTGGTAGAAGATTTGATATAAATTGGAGGTGGCTTAGGTGTATCAATTATCAGATTAATTCCACGATGATCAGACAGTTTGGAGTATTGAGTAGAAATACAATCATCAATAATTGGATCCAAGTAATGATCAGACAATAAAGTGTCATCAGTAGTACAATTCTTAATAATTGGATCATTAGATTGAGTGAAGACTAAATCAATAGTATGACCAGACTTGTGAGTGGGTCCATGAACATGTTGAATAAAATCAGCAGAGTCTGTCATGGTGATAAATTGACTAACATCAGATTTGTCTGGTTTATCCCAGTGTACATTAAAATCACCTAATAATATCACATGTCCTGAAAGAGAAGTCATTTCGTTAACAAAATCATCAAATTCATCAATAAAGGTAGTGTACTTAAAACCATTGGTAGTTGAAGGTGGAGGTCTATATACAATAAGAAAATTTACAGTACACGATTGGTTACAAATATGAGCATATTCAAATGTTGTACACTTAAAACTACCATCATCATTACTATTACTCTTAAGTTGCATTTTCATAGATGATTTATAAATCATAGCAATCCCGCCACCATATGTTAAAGACATACGAGGAATATTAATAAAGGTGTACCCCGGAGGTGTACACTCACCAATTACAACATCATCATTATTCAAGAGCCAACTTTCAACTATTATCATAATATCTACATCATGTTCATCAATATAGTCAGTAAGTTCAATGTTCTTATTCCGGATAGAGCGTGCATTCCAAAGACAAACTTTAGTGTCAGAAATTATTTTGGGATTATGCCTTGGTATGGGCTTAAGATTACATAGATCAGCACCATTAGGTTTGTCGTGATCATTGTTTCTATGTTTATTTGGAAACGTAGTCAGAACTTCTATGGGATTTTCAGTTGCTTCATACGTAGGCAGGGAGTTCCATGGTTTACGAAGACCGCCTCTCTTCCTTCGACGTCTGATAGGTAACCTGTTGATTTTCAGAGTTCTGATGATATTCCATGTTTCATTCATGAGATGTGGTGGCGATTGGTTTGTATAGGGATTGAGTGATCTAAGCTGATGAGCATCATAAACAAGTGAGCTGATGCTGATGAGCATCATAAACATAAACGCACTAAGCTAGCCATACAGTGGAACGGTCGGAAAGGTAGCTGCCCAATTGAAAAGAAAGAAGCGACAATACTTAATTAAGATATTCTCCGCCTAATTAGTGGTTCATAACAGGCTACTTTTCAAGGGATGGAAAGAGGACCGGGGAGGGAAGGGAGAGGCAACCCATTTAATAATATAAATAGAACGATGAAAAAAACCCACTTTAAGACAAAAAATGATACTGGCGTAGTTGCGGGAGAATGAGTGTATACTGCATGCAAAATTTGAGCCTCCTTCCCTATGACTGATGTTATATCAGCTAGAGCTCGGCATTTTTTCACTTGCTTGCAACAAGTCAAGATACGAAGACCGTAAACTTGTCATGTTGCTCCAAACTGGCGATATACTAAGTTGCTTCAACTTATATTAGGACCTCATATTCCGTATGTTACTTGACGCTAATACGCTCCGTCGAAGTATAGCCTAACTGTTCACTATGATGAATCAACATTTCAGTCAAACTTTTCATCCTTGACTTTATTTCATTCCTTTCAAACAGCAAATAGAGCAAAAAACTCATGTGCATGGCCTGGCCAATTATCACTTGTATGCAAACGCACTTCAAATTGACATTTGTATGGAAGAAACTACTTTGCAAATCCTATTGACGATGTTTATTACATTTTGACAGCTATTAACATTTGATTTTTCCTATTAGAATTACTAATATAGCTTTGAATTTGCCCAAAATACAATTAACATATTACCTTTCTTTGAGTATGGCAAATTAGCTGCCAACAGTTAACTTTTGTTTATGAGTGACAGGTTGTTTTACTATTTCAATGAAACAAATATAAATAAATTTTATTTTTTAAAATATTCTGTGAGAGTCAATTTGGTATGCTTTAACACATCCTCGCTCAATATACCATGTTTGGATTTATGTTTAAAATGTCCCTTATTACATTAACATAGACAGACACACAAATTGATATCGCATTTGCACAAATTTGA
The DNA here is from genome assembly GCF_039555335.1 of Amphiura filiformis. Taxonomy (NCBI): domain Eukaryota; kingdom Metazoa; phylum Echinodermata; class Ophiuroidea; order Amphilepidida; family Amphiuridae; genus Amphiura; species Amphiura filiformis. The sequence continues at coordinate 14,781,862 of NC_092644.1, forward strand.
ATAATTTGGTTGAGTAATTGTGAAATAGCAACTGTTTTTATGAAGTTAACTTCGTCGGCCGTATCACATACTGACGTATTTGCAAAATACGCATTTCGAGAAAATCGAACTTTAAAATCTAGCGTTTTTCATTTGCTGCATAATCTTGATTAAAACATATTTTTGTCGATATTTCAAATATAATTCACTTATCACTGTCAGAGCATATCTTATTCTTCAAAAACATCAATACTAAATAAAATACGTCACTATGTGAACAGGACTAATGACAATTTCGCTGTTCAAATGACATATACGTCTCGCAAATACGTCACTATGTGATACAGTTGCGCAAATACGTCAGTATGTGAAAAGGACAAAACAGCAATCACCGCGAAAAGTCGCGCAAATACGTATGCAAATACGTCAGTATGTGAAACGGTAAATTCTTCAAATTGCAGATACGACATACTGGGCTTGCGCAGTATAGGTGATCGAAAAATACATCGTTATGTGATACAGATATTTCAATGTTTTGTAAATACAACATAATAAAATTAATTAATATCTTACTAATTAAGCAACTTTGAGGCATGGTTTTTGGTGAATATATAGAGTCGAATATAACAAACTAATATACCAAATTTCTCAAAAATGTTAAAAATGTCGAATACGTCCGTATGTGATACGGCCGACGGATTATTTTACATTATTTTACTTTTACAAGAATCATTAATAGGTTAAGATGATCTATCTTGATATATATATTTCTTTTCCGTCTTATCATAAGGCGTTAGGGTTTGTCTGGTATGGCGTAAAGTTTGTATCCTCATGTGGATATTACTCATGCGTCTTCGTTCGAGGTGGCAAGGATCTCCAGACAGGTATGACATTTCCATCGATTGCCCAATCACTCAGTAGCGACAAGGCATCCCATTATTTCGAATGTATATACAGTGTCATTGCTCTCATATTTGCCATGCTAGTTATTAGTATGCTCTAATTGGAGCAACTACAAATGCCAAAACAGGTTTGAACCTGGTAGCACAAAGAGTGTCTGCTAATGAACATCAATATTAGATTACGCGATCATGGTAAGCTTATAACCCATGGACATGATGGAGCTGTCAACACGGTCAATAATACAAACTACTCTAATATTGTCTAATTTTTTTGTTATCATCTTTGTTCAGTCTCCCAAAGGAAATCATGTTTATTTCAAATATCTTTCATAACCAACACTCACTCTTCAGAAGGACGATAAGCCATACCCCTGTCAAATTAGACGTGACTTAATGAAGTTATCGCCCATCAATTTATTTTTTTTGTTTATGTGACATTTTCCTTTTGATACTTCTCTAACAATATCTGGTGATACGTATCGCCCCCTTCAATTAAAGGACTTCTCCACATTTTTCATCCAAGATGTTTCAAAAATATCCTTGCTATCTTGTGTAGCGCAGGGCAGCTAGGTTTGTGGTTAGTAACTATAACTAGCATTCTAAATGATTTAAATTGGCCCACACTACAAGAACGCCGAAAAAATATCCGTCTTGCAACTATGTATAAAATCCAATCAGAAGATATAGCAATTCAAATTCCTGATTATATTTACAGGCAAACCGTCACAAGCACCAGAGTTTACATCGGCAGAATAATAGCACAATATAGAATGTCAATTTTTAACGTTAGCTATTATTTCCCCTCGAAAACATAAACCTTTAAAACCATAAAAGTTTAAGTTTAAGTGTAAGTTTAAGTTTATTTTAATGTTGGTGACATGACCGAAACTTTACATGGCTATTTACGCATCTAAAAATTTAATCTGAAAACCCTGTCGCCTAATACCCAGTAAGCTAACTTTTCGGTAACGGCCAAGGAAGTATCGTAACATAGGCCTACATGTACCACGCGAGAAGCAATACAAACACTCTTTACTGTCTGGAAAGACAATTATTTAAATGTAAGACATTAATTAATGGAAATCTTGATTGCCTTGGTGTGCTATGACATTAATTTAGGTGTTGTTAATTAGATTTTAAGCTAACAGGAATGTTTTATTTCGTGCATATGCATGAATGTTTTTAAAATTCCTCTCCACTATGCATTAATTATCTATTTTTTTTTCCAACAAAATGGTTCCTTCAAAAACGCCTCAATTTACATTTTTCATTTTCATAGGATAAATAAATATGAACAGTCACTATTCATAATTTCACAGTAATATTTTCAACACTCGACGCATTTCGTATTGTTCTCAATAAATACTCCAGCGCCCACTCGATCGATAATATTTTACCACTTACAGTAAATTAGGACATTTAGCTCTTCAACACGTTCACTGTATTGAGTCTGTATGCTAATGTCACATAAGAAAAAAAATCTGCTAAAACTTTCTACAGATTTAATTTACCATTGACCTTGAATTACCTTGAGGTCTTTGATGCTATTCTCTTTCATGAAACAAGATAAAATTCTTCTTTTTATTCAATATTATGACATTCAATGCAGCATTATTTCATCCACCATTTTCATCATGAATGTTTTAGTATTGACAATTTTAAAATTAAAACTATGAATGACGACAACCGCCGCCATCATCCGCTTAAAGGATTTGGTCATAGACGTCCGTGCTTTTACGGCCAATTGAGTAACAATTTACAGTCAAATGTATCCATATTGACCACGACGACCCTTGGCTTTTTACTGTCACTCCATTTTATCTTTTTAGTTGTGAATTATTAACCAGGATGAGGCTGGGTATCGGTTCTAGAAAGTAGCATTTTGTCTAAATTATATAACGACAGAAAGACGTGTCTGCAAGGTAAGCTATAGCTCCCTTCAGTCGTGTCCACAGATGATGTATTTTATATTCGTTTAATTTAACTTCAATCTGGGGAGCGTATTCAATCCTCAGTATTCAATCATAGTACCCAGAGAAGCTTTTCATATTTTAACGCAATTGAGATTTAAATTATTAACCTTGACAGCTAAAAAGACAAAATGCTGAAACCCTCAGAGCGCCAGGAAGACCCTATGATTGAAAGTAAATTAATGATGGTGCAATATCCTTCTTCTGTTGATTAGACCGTACCTCTTTGGTATTAAAGTAACCGTTCCTTTCGTAGTTCAATGTGCTATTTATTCATTCACAATATGGAAGAATACGCTTAGATTTTGATGTGTCAAACTGTCTTCAGAATTAATAAAACATGAGTTCTAAAAGATTTTTGTCAAGATCCGTCCAACGAGCGCTACACAACATGAGGATACCAGACTGTAACGTTATTGTAACATTCTGACCTTACAAGTAGAAAATTGTATAGGTAAACAACTAACATATCACATACCGCTTTTTTACTTTGGACGAGCTTTAATTTCAAATTACTTTTCAATGTAAGTAACAAATACAGCATCTATCTATATTACAATAACCTAGGATATATTGCATTTCTAATCCAGAGGCAGATTTTATATTTTTAATTCTGCCTGCTGCAAAGTAAAATGCAACAAAATCTGCTTTAATGGACAAAACGTTTGCGCATATGTGCTGAGATGAATTGTCAAAGTTTATCTTGATCAAATCCCTTTCTCCGTTACCATTACATCTAATGTAAGCAGAGCCGCCAGTCTAATCAAAAAGACGAATTTCTGGTTCCTGACAATTTATTGTCTTATTTTTACGGCACAAAGTGCTTTCCTATTTAGGTACTCAATCTCATGTTTTTGTTTAAAATGTAATGTTGCTTGACAGTGGCATTTGGAATTTGAATGCTGAAAAGGATGTAGCTGTTACATGTATTGGACTTACATAAATTAAGTATCTTGCAAGCTTACGTGTTATTACTGTGCCTGGTATGTCAAGTAACGGCAGACTAATGGCTTGACTTCTCAGGAAATATAGGTATTCACTTACTTAAACGGATGGGACAATATTTGAAATGTGCATTGTATTAATAACATAAAGAGTGCAAACAGCTTGAACATTTTGACGGGGGGGCACATCCCAAATTTTTTGTAGGTATGTTCCTCCGTAATTTTGAGGTGGTGGGTCTTTGGGAGCTGACGGCGTACCGGTAAAAGTGGGTCTTTTGGAGCTGCGAACAAGTAAAATTCTGACTTTTGGAGATGCAAACAGTCAAAATCAAGGGTCTTTTTTGGCTTGGCTTTCTGGTTGAAAATCGCCTGAAAACCAGAAATATGAGCAATGAGCAATTTTGGGGTCTTTTAGAGCTGAAATGATCAAAATCAAGGGTCTTTCGGAGCTCTATACTTTGGTCAAATGTAGGGGTCTTTCGGAGCTGCGAAATCCAAAAAGGGGGTCTTTCCGGAGGAACATACCCGTATGGTCATTTGTCTTAAGTGCCTCCCCCGGGCATTTTGACGTCTGAAGGGTTAGATACGAGCTTGCTAGATGTGCATAAAATATGTTATTGGAACAGTCGGTGATAGATTTCCAGGTAATAAAATCCATCGCTCCCTTTCATTTCCTTGACTTTGTTTAGGCTAGATATTGTATGAACGATAAACATTGCATCCTGTTTAATCTGAAAGTCGTTATTTCATTCCCAGTATACTCGTAGCTTCGTTACATTTTATCACATGCAAGCTAGGTGGGGCAAAATACTTTACAATATTTCTGACATATGGTGGTTAATTATTAAATGCATACAGTACATTTAAAGGCCAGCTATTCCGAAGATCCGGTATCATTATACTGACGATACGCTACTTACGAATTCTTTGTAAAGCGGGCTTTTTACATTATTTGATGACAATAATTTAGTATTTCATAGTATCAAAATCTGCTTTAATGGACAAAACGTTTGCGCATATGTGCTGAGATGAATTGTCAAAGTTTATCTTGATCAAATCCCTTTCTCCGTTACCATTACATTTAATGTAAGCAGAGCCGCCAGTCTAATCAAAAAGACGAATTTCTGGGTCCTGACAATTTATTGTCTTATTTTTACGGCACAAAGTGCTTTCCTATTTAGGTACTCAATCTCATGTTTTTGTTTAAAATGTAATGTTGCTTGACAGTGGCATTTGCAATTTGAATGCTGAAAAGGATGTAGCTGTTACATGTATTGGACTTACATAATGTCTAGCACTCAGTAAACAATTAAGTATCTTGCAAGCTTACGTGTTATTACTGTGCCTGGTATGTCAAGTAATCGGCAGACTAATGGCTTGACTTCTCAGGAAATATAGGTATTCACTTACTTAAACGGATGGGACAATATTTGAAATGTGCATTGTATTAATAACATAAAGAGTGCAAACAGCTTGAACATTTTGACGGGGGGGGGGGGCACATCCCAGATTTTTTGTGGGTATGTTCCTCCGTAATTTTGAGGTGGTGGGTCTTTGGGAGCTGACGGCGTACCGGTAAAAGTGGGTCTTTTGGAGCTGCGAACAAGTAAAATGCTGACTTTTGGAGATGCAAACAGTCAAAATCAAGGGTCTTTTTTGGCTTGGCTTTCTGGTTGAAAATCGCCTGAAAACCAGAAATATGAGCAATGAGCAATTTTGGGGTCTTTTAGAGCTGAAATGATCAAAATCAAGGGTCTTTCGGAGCTCTTTATTTTGGTCAAATGTAGGGGGTCTTTCGGAGCTGCGAAATACAAAAAGGGGGTCTTTCCGGAGGAACATACCCGTATGGTCATTTGTCTTAAGTGCCTCCCCCGGGCATTTTGACGTCTGAAGGGTTAGATACGAGCTTGCTAGATGTGCATAAAATATGTTATTGGAACAGTCGGTGATAGATTTCCAGGTAATAAAATCCATCGCTCCCTTTCATTTCTTTGACTTTGTTTAGGCTAGATATTGTATGAACGATAAACATTGCATCCTGTTTAATCTGAAAGTCGTTATTTCATTCCCAGTATACTCGTAGCTTCGTTATATTTTATCACATGCAAGCTAGGTGGGGCAAAATACTTTACAATATTTCTGACATATGGTGGTTAATTATTAAATGCATACAGTACATTTAAAGGCCAGCTATTCCGAAGATCCGGTATCATTATACTGACGATACGCTACTTACGAATTCTTTGTAAAGCGGGCTTTTTACATTATTTGATGACAATAATTTAGTATTTCATAGTATGGAGTGACGGCTCTGAGACATCCATGCCAGCTAAGAGTCGACTGGGGGGCACAAGAAGTTCGCTTAAGTAGTCCGGGGATGCAATGTTAAAAGCTCTCAAAATGCAAAAAGAAGCCGGAATCGCATTTTGACCTGTAATCAATGGACCTTCTTCAGGATTTGAGTGACTGTATCGCGCTTCCTTGCACCAGTTATCAGCTTTGCAACAGCGGTCTGACTCTTATGTAACGTATAATATGAGCAAGTCGGGCAAAATTCACAAAAGCGTGAATAAGTTATTCAGCGGATGCACGATCCACATTTTGTATGATTTATCTTATCGCGTATGATGCAAGCATTGTTCATGTGCTCAGTGTCTGTCAGATGTAACTACAAGGTTACAAACTGAATCAGCAGGGCGATGTAACTTTGCAAATCATTTCATACCATCTCCTGTGATGTAATATCTACTTTTCAAATGATTAAGCAAAAGAACATGACTATCAAGTCATCAAAACAAATCATTCCGGGTAGATAGGAGTGTGGTTTCTGTACTGTTCTGTTTCTGTAGAGACGGTTAGCATCAATGCATGTTTGAACTCCGTGGTTTGCAGTTGTTAAAAAGCTACACTTATGACTGCTTTATACAAAAAAGACATGTAGAAAATCGGTCTATAGTCCAATAACCACGCGTGATCAGCGTGTATTTTTTGATGATGGAAATAATGTGGACTTTCTACATTCAAAGTGGCGCATACCCTGTTTCAATGAAAAATCCTTTTGATGGCAGGTAACAGTTCATCAAACCTAGAATTACTGAGCCATACTTTGCAACACGGACTACGAAGGGCGGGTGTTTTTGCACCCCCTAATTATAAACGTCATATACCCTTATATTCGGTATGTTTAGCTATGTGTCTCTTCTATCCAGTGACACCAAATAAATACGAACTTTCCACACATAATATCGCTATGATGTCATAATGTGAGGGCGCACATGCAAATTCTGGCTATGCTCAAAAGTATAGACAAAATTGATTTTCGGCTAAAAATTCTACAAAAATGCAATTTTCACCAAATGTTCTCCTAAATGTAAAAGGAAATCATTATTTCGACCCAATTAACAAGTAAACTAATTTTAAACTAGCGAAAAGAAAACCATTGAACTTACTCTAGAATCCAATGGTGGGCCTCACCAACCCCATCCCCCATGGTCATTTTTGATGGCCGGTCCTACCCCGGCAAGGTGCTGGGGTAAAAGATCTATCACTAACATGACGGCTAAAAAATCTTAGGGGGGTTGTGTTGGTACAACCCCCACCCTCCTCCTCCTCTATAGTTCTAGGGTTAATAATAATCACAAAAATCATTATTAATTTCAATCCGATCACCCACAGGTTATAACTGCATTCGTCTTAAATGGATGGCTTTGCTGTCAAGTTAGCTCAATCGTTAAGGCGTTCGACTATGGTGCGTTCGACTATGGTTCGAACCCTAGCGGTGCCTAGTATGCTCTCGTGGAAAAATTGTATTAGCTTGAAATTCCCTTGGACGAGGAACGTACTGCTTATTGTCTCCTTGTAACCCTTACGATACGTTACCCCCAATACGTACAAATAATATTGCTCAAAAATGAAGCATTGTTGAAAAATCACCCATGCATTGTTTTGTGTTCTTGAACTTTTAAAGTTTACTATGATTCTGAAAGAATTTCATGAATTCTTCGTGGTTGTCATTTTGTCATTCCTGAGACCAAACTTGAACACTTTATCGGAGAATTTTTGGCATTTTTTTTTCTTAACACCCTACAGTGATAATTCATAACTCTACCACCCTTGGAAAGTTTTTGTAGAACGATATCCGCAATTTGATTTAATACCCTTTTTATTACCATGTATAACTAACGTAGGTGTTCTGTAAGTTTATATTTCGTATTAATCATAACAAAGCATAATTGTGTGATACCCATGCAGTGTTTTGAAAGTCAAACACAAGTTTCCTAAGCCCAACATGTTTTACTTAACCTGTTTTAAAGCCAGAATTCACATAATAATTGCGCCAACACAATGCCATATAAACACAGCCAAATTATAAAGTCTCCAGTAGTCCCATCCCCATTTAATCAGAGTCTGATGACTTTATGGCAAGATAATTTGTATAATAATTTTCTCTATACACTTTCCTTCGAAGGTTGATACCAAATTTGATATCAAAAGTTTAATCATCGTGTGCATAGGAGCCGTTGTTTGTAAATTCGTGCAATTTCAAAAATGACAAATTACGAATTGACCACGCAAAAGTCAATGCATGGTATCAGCTTATTATGTGGCCTGAAGCAACCCGTACAGGAATCATTGTACACTTGCCTGCGCACAATTGAAAGAGCGGGGTATTTGATTTGCATTTTGGCATGCATGGGTAAACCTTTAACCTGCCGGCCTATTCAGGCGACGTAATTCTTGGCACTCACGCTAGTTCCGCTATGTGATACAATTCCCTATGTCATTTTTAAAATTCCAAACAAAGGTTCCTCTGCTCACGATGGTTAAACTTTTCATATCAAATTTGGTATCAACCTTCGAAGGAAAGTGTATAGAAAATTATTATAAAAATGATTTTGCCATAAACTCATCAGACTCTGAGTAAATGGGGATGGAACTAGTGGCGACCTTTTAATTTGGCTCTGTTTATATACATATTGCAAGGACCATCAACCAAACCAAATCCTGTCAGTTGATATGATATGAGCGGATTCATTTGGCGAATCAAACTGCACACTCTGTATTGACGATGGCAATAGTTTGAATGATATTTTTGGAACCAGCCCACCTCTCATGAATGATGTACATACATTCATTGCTATCCTCTGAGCCTATTGATACGGTCTTTTAATTCGAAAACATCCTAATTCAATTATGCCATACATGGTACATATTTTGGAAGCTGAGGTAGGCAGTTACTGTTTTGTAACTTGTTCACAGCAAACAGAAGATAATAATGAAAAGGCAATGACGATGACAAAGACATTGTATATTAAGATGGGGAGCACTAGGTATGGTGGCAGTAGTAATAGCTGGAGGAGCGAAGAAATAAGAACAGGTTGACAACGCTGCTTAACTATCACATTGCCTACGGGTGGATGCGGTATTGTTGGTTGAAGCATTGTCTAAATTAATACATTATTAAAATATAACACTTTAATGTTTTGCAAAAGTTCAGATACTTACAAATCATATACTTTGAAAACTTGCTTGTTGCAAATGAGTTATGTACGTTTTACAAAAGTGTTGTTCTTTCAGCCCTCTTTACAACATAACTCAAAGCTTACTACTCTTCGCAAGATGATGTGAACTACCAAATCGCAACAGTTTAAAATAGTTGCAAACCTTAAAATTTCATTAACAGTTAGCAACCTGGACAACCGATTCTTTAGAAATGCTTAGTCGCGCTAAAAGTCGATCGATACATGTTAAAATCAGCACAATTCAGAGATACACCTTTTTGCTATGAAATTAATTTTCTCGGTCAAATATAAAGCAATATTTTTTTTTTCTTCAGTAATGTCAGTTAAAAACTTGGTGCTTGGATATACATTTTTTTTACAAATCCTGGTGTTAAAATTAAGCATCAAATTGTGTCTTTTAGTGTGATATTTTTGAGTTTTATAGGCCTTCAGTTCGCCCGCGAGCTTTTTACGGAATTCATTTTTAGCGTCTCAAACTAATATAGTTTGCTAAAGAAAGATATTTCCCACCTCTGTAAAGCACATCGTGTGGGTCTATATATTATAGTTTTGTCAGAATTTCCGTTTTTGTTTTACCCTTTTTCCCTTCATGCTCCATGTTGTTTATCCAGGTCAATTTTCCATTGAAAGCAAATTGCCCGACCAGCGATTTGGTAGCCCAAATCCCCAATTGAGTGTTCTGGTTAAACATGATCAGTAGGAGCGCTATAGGCCTGGGAATTTCTTTGCTATATTGAAGTTCTAGCAACACTGTAGCCATGCCGGTATTCCTATTTTAACCCAGGGATGAAAACGCAAATTCTGACAAAACTATGATATATCGCTCACGGTGATGTGCGTTAGAAAGTTGGGAAAAATCCTTCATTAGCGAACTATCTTACTTTGAAAAGCTAAAAGGTTGATCCAAAAAAAGGCTCGCGGGCAGAGTTTAAGCCTATCAAAATCGAAAATCTTACACTAAATGACTAAATTTCACGCCTAAGTTTAACACTAGAATTTGAAAAAAATACAGTATCAAGCACTACAATTTTCCTGACATTTACTGAAAAAATGAAAAGTATTGCTTTTCATTTTGCCTACAAAATTAATTTTACATCGAAAAGGTGTAACTAAAAAATTTAGCTCATTTCAACACCAAATTCGATCGTTTGTATTGCCTCATTAAATGACTGAGTGAGCCTTGCATAACAAAAGAATCGGTTGTCCAGGATGCTAACTGTTAATGCGGACACCCTTCCCCATTTATTCTTCTCAAAACACTATGTGAAATAATAACAGACAGGTAAATAATTTTGCTGTATCACTCAATAATAATTGTATTAGTCAGGCTTGCCTTGTTGACCTAAATAATAAAACCGACGTTCTAAATCTAATAAGTCAAATTTATAAGGGAACGTGTGACTATCCATGAATGTAATTTGTAATATAATGGCTTTTTCTTTCCTTTTGAATCAGCACACTTGATATATTGTGTTTTGCTCCATGCCAATGGACATTTTATGCGGTATTAATTTTCTTCAGAATCTGATAAAATGATTTTCCTTGTTGCCGTTGTCTTGGCATTATTTTCATCATATTGACTGTTATTAGAATTATGTAATATGTAATATGTACATTTATTAGGTGTTGCTTATTGACTCCACTATACACATTACTAAAGGCCTATAATAATTAGCCATTCATGGGAAGATGTTAATTACATGTATATTTATGTTAATTCCATTCTCTGTTCTATTTCTGGAACGGGCGAGGTCCAATGCTCGTTTACAATTTCCCACCTCTATGATAATATAGAATTTACTATAGTATTCTTCCGTATGTATTTCAAAAAGGAATACGATGCACTAAACTACACCAATCATACCAATTTCAAAACTACATGGTGATATACTCGTATGTTTGACTCGCAGAGAACATAGGAAATAATAACACTTCAAATATAGTTTCGTTCAGTTGCCTACAGCTGATGGACATGTCGGCAAAATTAGTTTTTAACTCCTTTGATGTCAACCATGCTAAGTAAACAAATGTAATGCTACTGATTTACCCCTAAGCATGTAGCAATGATTAAAATGACGCATTACATTTTTTCAGTATTTATTGGGTCACTGGTATTCAGTCTCAAGTAATAGGGGTGGGAAGAGGTTCGATAAAGAAAATGCAGCCTTCATATTTTCGTTATAGAGCCCACGCAATTTGCCGCTCTCTCACTTTACCGTTTATAATTGTTATACCGTTCCTCTTTCAAGATTGTCCTGTACGGTATCTGTTATGGTATCGAGTACGATGTTTATGATATCGCCCTTGCCTATATTGTATATTCATGTAAGGTCAGAGTTCACGTAATAAATGGTCTCTTTACGTTACCACAACAGCATCCATTAATGTTTTACAGTTAGACAAAATGAGTCTTAAAAGCATAACAATTATATTATGCAGAAAAATATAAAGCAACTGTTTCCATGTCAACGGGTGAGGAAAACATTTTAATACGCTAACCTTTAGAAAAGAATACGGCCATATAATTTAGTTCAGATTAGGCGGTTTATATAAATATTTTCTGTATTATTTACATGTTATGGCTTTTGATATGTGTTTGTTGCTTATCAAATATACTAAATATTATTTTAAAAGTGCTCGTTTAAAGCCACGTTCATTCAAGTGTTTTTGTCCAACTGCTTCCGGAATTGGTCAATAAACACAAGGAGTTCCTTGTTCCCGGGACAAAGGATACTATCTGATAGTTGTCTCATCTGACAAAGTTAAATCAAACTTTCCGACTTATTCATTCCAGTGGTCGGTTGCTAGTCTATGGGGAAAGTATGGGGGAAAAGAAAATAATATCACATCCAATTTGTTAACCCAATCTGTTAATCTCTGCCTTCGCAAGTACGAAAAAAGAATCTTACTTTTTCAATTTCTAGCAGATACTTTTTTTTATTTAGGAATCAAACCAATTCAAACATTCTGTCTAAGTAAAAAGAGGTCATGCAGAACAGGTTGACGATTGACACTTTAACCTTCTGACGATCATTCACCTTTTCGTTTGAATTTTACTTCACTACTTCGCACGTTTGCGAGAAGAATATTTGTCAATTAACTTAATTAAAGTTTAAAGGGTCAGTTGTTTTTTATGACACAAGCGTAGAATTTATTATACTCTAACACTCTTATTTATTACAAAATAGAAGCAGCAAGTACTCACAAGAATGAGTATGCATTTCTCCGATTTTCATTAATATAATAGAATGTCTGCATCGATTTAAAATTGTAGGTTGGTTACATTTACTAGAGGTGATAATACCTAAGCTAAAAAAAACCTCGGAAATACACTAAGCCAAAAAAGAAACTTATAATTTTTCACAAGGTCATATCTTAAAATCCTGTCTATCAAAATTAACTAAAATTACACAGGATTGCCTCAATACTCTACTCAAAACACATGTCAGCAACCAATCAGTTGGCCAACTGACACAACCGCAAAATGCACTGATATGGAACAACTTCCTGGACCACATTCACAGCCCTATTGGCACCCAGCAAAAGAAATATGTGAGAATGATCTTGAATCACAGGTCACAGCCAACAATTTTAACAACATTAAGTTAAAAACATTAAAGAGAGCCAAAACAAACTTACCAGGATCATCATGTCACATGTCCAAACAAATAATGAAGTCCTTTAGTAACGGGAAGCATGGGGCAATCTTCGTCAGGAACTTGGTTGGAAGCATGAGAAGCAGGTGCACAGCATGCGTGCAAGCGCACGGTGGACATACCCGTTACTAAAGGACTTCATTATTTGCTTGGACATGTGACATAATGATCCTGGTAAGTTTGTGACCTTTGATTCAAGATGCCGGGTCAATCTGGGTGCCAATAGGGCTGTGAATGTGGTCCAGGAAGCTGTTCCATATCACTGTATTTTGCTATTGTGTCAGTTGGACAACTGCTTGGTTATTGACATGTGTTTAGAGTGGAGTATTGAGGCAATCATGTGTGTCATTTTGGTTAATTTTGATGGACAGGATTTTAAGATACGACCTTGTGAAAAATTATAAGTTTCTTTTTTTTTTTAGTGTAGTTTAATAAACCAAAAATCGATTCTTTCCAGTAGCTGGTTAGACTGTTTATATTATGTAGTAATTATAAAATGTGAAATAAGGTATATATGGCATTCTGGAAAGATGGATCAAAATTAAAGCTATTCAAGCTGAGCGACATGTATTTTGTACAATGAAGTGTGTTACTATGACTATGACGTCATAATATACAAGAATATGAAGGAAAGTTTAAAGTATGGGCCAAAATTTGATTTGGAAACATCACGCAAATATGTGTTTTTGAAAGTTATTATTCAAAGCAAATACATAATAGAGAGAACATATCTGTAAGCACAATTAAAATTAAGGGGGCAAAAATACCAATCACGTGGTTTGAATGGTCTGATGATCGGAATTACCTTATGGAAAGAAATCATGTTATTGTTTTCAAAAATGAATTCAGCAGTAGGTGTCATAATTACGCCAAGCTATTTGGTGCTATATCTGTGCATATAGATTATAATTATAATATAATTGAATTGGCCAAATCTGTGATGTGCTTTTGGCGTGTTTCAGTTATCTATTTTGGAAATGTTAGCAATAATTCCGTGACTTTTGCACGCCTTTCCCATCAGTGAATCCATTAAGGAAGTTCAGAAGACCGACACCACTGAACGCTGCTGAAGTGGTTCACTTAGAAAAGAACACTCGTCGGCAGCCGACCTTTAAATTTTCATCCCATCAAAATAAAAAATAAAAAACTGAAACGAAATAATATTGCATTTGCAAAACATATACCTATTTGATGCAGTGTAGCCAATTTGAACTTGTCTCGATGCCTTGAAGCTTAACAGTATATGGTAGCATGAGCATTTTTAACAAAAGTGAGCAGAAGCCCGCACATCAAGACATGTGGAAAATACGGTCAGGTAAGTACTTGGTATAGCGACATAAAGCATTAGAGTAAACGTAAAACGAGGTTAAGCAAATGAGCAATAGATAGTTAGACAGTGGGAAAGGAAGGAAACGAGGAACGGCAAGAACAGATGAAACACTCAAATGCAGAATTGGAGTACGAGAATTTAGGAGCAACGAATGAGGGTTCGTTTTTAAGACAGCAAGTCTATAATGATTCCAGATCACCACGGGAAAAAATGCATTCCTTCCATTTTGTGTATCAACCCATTAAACTTGTACCTGCTTATGTCTGAAAATCTCTGCAACTGTTTGAACTCAACATCAATATTTTGTAAGAGCACAATTTAATGTGTGCTTCGCCACCCCTACTCTCATAGTTTGATCATCCACACAGACTACTCTACCCCACTACCACCTTTTAAGGTGCTATAGGGATGCTCACAATGTTAATACAAGATAAGTTAAAATACCCTTGATTATAATCCTCCTACACCTTTAAATCGCTACAGAAACTCACCTTCAGCCCTAACTTTCGCTCTGGGATTTGGTGAAGTATTGCATCAAAATTGTCTAGGTGTTTCCTTGCGTACTTTACACGTTTAAAGTTTAAACAAGATGATTAGGTTTGTGACAAAAGTCCACGTGTACTTAATTACAGACAATTTCTAATAATTCGGAATCAAAATTGAAATATTGGGTTACATTATCTCTTCAAATATATCTAAAAGAGGCTTCTTGTGAAATATTATTATGAAAAAAATTCATTAAAACGTGTGTATTATGCTTTGTTGGTCTAAGTAATAAGATGTCAAACCCACGTTCTAAAACTAAAGTCAAATTTATGAATCGTACCTTTGATGTTTGCTTTTATCGAATTGGAGCAAAGTTATTTCGTCAACATGGTATGTGTGGACTTTTAAGGGTAGAAGCTGTAATTGTTGGTCGAATCATATACCGTACTTTGAAAGCTTGCATGATTTATTGTTGTTAATGAGTTATGTACGTTTTACAAAAATGTTGTTCCAGCCTTCTTTACAACATAACTTAAGAACCACAAGACCTACAAAAGTATATCTGTGATATTTGAATTCTTCTACACACTCGCTATAAAATGATCTCAATACAATTTTTGCCAAAGATGATATGAATTACAAAATCGCAATAGTTTTAAATAGTTGCTAACCTTAAAAAGGCATGTACGGCAATACAAATTAGTTTTAATACCATTCACCGGATGTCCAAAGCTGCAAGGTGTTTAACCGGTCATTGTGATACAATCCACATCTTTCTGCAATGCCCCACTGTCACAACTGCGCAGGAAAAGACTTTACGCTTTACGCTCGGTCTTTTTTTCAAGTCTTACATTAATACTTATAAGTGAATAAGATAAAGCGATCGTTTAACGAGACAATAAAATAAACACCATATCCAATTTGTAAATCCATAACAGCTTGATGATTGACTTATTTGCCCTTCTGTCGACCATTCACCTTTGCCGTTGGAATTTTAATTAATTCGTACGTTTACGTGACGATGTCTGTCAAATACCCGGTCAAATAACTGCAATCAAAAATTGAACTGGATAAGGGCAAGACATTTTGAGCGAAATTGAAAATATTGGTAAGTGCAAACATTTTAAGCTATTTTAACTCTTAAAAGGCATTACCGGTAATTACATTTTAATTATGGATGTCTGATTTTCTTCAAAGAGTCAACTATGCCTTTAAATAAATAAGTAAGATCTTCAAGGCTTTGAGCAAGAAAGTCTCAATTGTATATCATTTCGATAACTTTTATAATTTAATATTTATCATTAAAGTTTGTAGTACGAAATAAGAGCATTTTAAGCTGCCGGGTGTAGACCTTTTTGATAGCATGAGCATTTAAATAAGTGAACAAGGGACAAGACACATTTTAAAGTAATAAAGCAGAATATTTTTTGTAACTTAATCACAGATTATTCGTGATTGACATCTTCTGACGAGCATTCCCCTTTCTCGTTGGAATTATTTCATAAGAGGAGAATATTCATACTTAGGTTAGTATAAAAGTAAAAGTGGCGAATCTGTAAACGAACGAAGTGTCAATCTCCCTTTCATTCGCGCGATTGGGTCACAATCCATAATATAATGTTGTTGTAGGGGGATCGCCACACTTCTTCAGTCTAGAATGACAATAACCTTACATTTGGGTAGAGAGGAGAAACTTAATGGCAGAGCACACATGCATCTTCTATATATGCTTAGAGACGCACCATTAGATTCTCAGGGGGGTAGGAAGTTGTGGTCGGGGAAAATTTAGAATGACAATAACCATACACTTGGGTAGGGAGGAGTAACTTAATGGCACAGCACACATGCATCTTCTATATATTTATTTATTTATTTTATTTATTTATTTCTTATTTAACCTGGGGTGACCAATCAATGCACTGGCACTGTTCTCCCTTTGTTCCCAGGTGAAAATATGCTTAGAGACGCACCATTAGATTCTCAGGGGGGTAGGAAGTTGGGTCGGGGAAAATTTAGAATGACAATAACCATACACGTGGGTAGGGAGGAGTAACTGAATGGCACAGCACACATGCATCTTCTATAAATGCTTAGGGACGCACCATTAGATTCTCAGGGGGTAGGAAGTTGGGGTCGGGGAAAGAATTTTTTGTTTAATTTCATGCATTATACACAGTTAGGTGGGGGAAGTTTTTTGTTTTTGTTTTTTTTATTGTTGGTGGGGAAAGTTTTTTTCGCTCTTGTAGTGGGTGAAGTTATTTTTTTCAAAAACTTCCTACACCCCCCCACACACACACCTGAGAATCTAATGTTGCGTCCATTATGTTATGAAACTTATTGGACTTCATGCACCCCATGATTGCAGCCTTCAGTTTAACCTACTCTCAGCTGCACCACTGTGCATGTACATTGTTGATGCATTATTCATAAGATATCACAAATATGATCAATATTTATGCTTGCCTATCTATTATCGATTAAGCTTTACAACCCATTTTGATATTTACTTCATAGAAAGTAAGTTCTTACATGTGTAGTTTATAAACTTATTAACTGAATCACTGCCTTTAAGTTGCCAAGATTAAGTGTTTACCCTGCATCGGGTTGATTACATTTCAGGTTGGGTACAACTTTAAAATTGACTACAATGCCGGCGGTAATGATTATATGCATAGGTAATGATATTTTCTTTCAGTCTAAGCCGAAATTTACGGTCATGTCTATATTATCTTTGTGATAATCACTGTGATACGAGCCATTAACGGATAAAACACGCGCTCTTGGTTATGTTTATTCTGCCTAGGCTATTATAGGATCACATTAAAGAATCCTCTTGCGTATTTTAAAACCAAACACTGATTTTCTACAGTTGTTGTTTAGGCTTCTAAGATAATTCAGTAGTTACAATACATATTCGTTTTCTTATTTTAAAGGAAAGTATTTGTTGGCAGATGGGAAAAAATTTACCGGTATGATGAAGTGGAGTGGAGTGATGCAGCTTCGGTTCATCTGGATTTTATAAAAAAATCATCGGGCTCATATATCCGGCTATCCTGTGCTATATTATAGTGTGAGCACACCATCACATAAATGGTGAATTGCAAATGGAACAATTGCATTGCAAGTTTAGACCTTAACTTGACTTTTGATTTACAAGGTCGAATTAAGCAAGATTTTTAGCTAGCTTAAAAGAGAAATGGTTATATAAATCTAAAACCAGGTCCATAGTATTTGTTTTTTAATAAAAGCAAAGATAAACGTTACCCTGCTTCACTAATACCCTCACCCATCCTTGAGGTTATATGATTGACCCCTGAAATGATCATGGTCATACAAAAAGAAACTATTAAATTTCACAATGTTATATCTTAAAATCCTCTCCATCAAAATGAGTTGACCAGTTGCTCAACTGACAAAAAAGCAAATTGCACTTACATAGAACAGCTTCCTGGACCCCGTGTCACAGCCCATTTGATGTATGTGTATAGTAATTGTTACAGCAATGTGGGCTTTCCTGTCTCAGGATTGCTTCACAAAAATAACACTCGTACCCAACAAACCAACACTCTCTCACGAATACCTTCATTTTATTTTGACTTCTCACGTGCCTTAAACCCTATTTTGCAGAATTGCGGTCCCATGCCAGTTCGTTTTCAGTTGTGTCAGTAATGCACATATCAAATGCAACCCCGGCCCCTGGGGACCCGGGGATGGTCCGGGACTTGACATCATGTGACCCGGGATTTGACTCAAAATGTATCCCGGGGAGCCGGGTGTTGGCCGGGACTGGTATAAGACTTGACGTCGGCCAAAACCCCGGGAAAGTGGGCCGGGACTTTACCCGAGCCGGGCCGGGATTATGTCGTAACTTACCCGGGGTTTTCCAACCAGTAAAATGGGCCGTGGTTTGCTAGCAAGGATGTCCACATTTATGGGTCAGGGAATCCTATCACTTGGCCGTACTTGAGCCGTAGATGTATATTAATAATCCACTGAGTCGCCACATTAATGTTACTGTTCATATAAATCCATTCCAAAAACAAAATCTTGGCTGTTGTTTCCAAATTTTGCCATAGTAGTTCATGTATCTGCTATTTAGCGGGGCTCTAAAGTTAACATGTTTAACCAGACCACACTGGCTTCTTGACATGCACGTTCAAACGAGAGCCTGCTATACGCTTATTTATGTTTTAACCACCCGCCGAGAGTTAAATTATTAGGCCTACACTCAAAAACAAAACTGACCGTTATAATAAAAGAATCCATGATACTTTTGTGACATCTGCGATCGACTGCTACATGGCCATAATACTTAATAGAAGACTAGATACTATAGGTAGTGTACATGTTCTATATAAACTCTCCAGCTGTATTTTTCTTCTTTAAAAAATAATTATAGGTGTTAATATACAGATATCAAAACTATATTATATTTTCATGTTGGAGCGTCAACAATATCGTTAATCACAAATCGTTGAAAGGATGTTTTCAATATTACCCAAAATGACAACCTCGTGAGCAAACAAAATATTAATAACTAGTGCGCCAAAAATTTGATAGATGGTCATTTGATTTTAAACATGATACTAGGTAGGCCTATTTGGATGGGGTATGGGCCTTTACAGAATAGCCTCATTATAATTATTGAAGTTGCATTTTGGATTGACATAAAAAAAATCATATATAGGCCTATAATATTATGTGCTTAAAATGTTCATGCAAAGATCGAACATTCGCCACTCCCGTATAATCGTGGACAGATGTAAATGCAGTGATCTGTTTCTTTCATATCTTTGATGTTTTAATCATATAGACCTACATCTAGGCCCTCTATCAATACGATATTCCTGGTTTATTCCCGGCATTTTCCGATCCACCATTCATGCCTCGTAATATATTTAAAACAAGCATGCATATTAAATATAGCACTTGATGGCACACAGGGATCCCCCTCTTGTCCCGTTCCCCTGCCACTGTAAAGCATGAAAAATACACGAAATGACTAAGTGGGAAAGTCGGGTGACTGGGGTCCGACATTGATATATGTAACGTAAAATTCCTTCGACGGTGTGCTCGTCCGAAAAAGGGTCATTAAACATAATTAATAGACGTTAGTCCGAAAGTGGAAACAGTAGGCCTATATCTGAGAATTGCGCTGCTCTGCACTAGTGACGAGAATCTAGGTAGCCTAATTTCGTTATCGTTTTTAGATGTTCCGCAACAAGGTGAGTAACTGACGCATTTGCAATGGAACACAGTGGCCTATATTTGAAGCGTTTGAATCCTCCCAGCATGTCCAGAGCTCGGCAGTCCATTTAGTGAAGACATACCTGAATACCGAATTTTGAGCCCGCGATATTAAAACCATATGTAGATCCAGGCCTATATCCGATGCTCAGGGCCGGGAACTTGGGCCGAGGAATACCCGGGGTTTGCATCGGATATTCTCCCCGGGGGCCGGGGAGTGGCTGAGAGTTGTGCCCAGGTGGGTCCGGACTGGCCAGGTGTTTACCCGGGACTTGAACTTTTAAACCCAAAATCCACGGCCCACGACCCGGCCATCCCCGGGTCCCCAGGGGCCGGGGATGCATTTGATATGTGCATAAGGTAACCGTTTAGGTATTGGTATTTCATTAGAGTAGAGTATTGTGGTAATGTTGTGTGTACTTTTGGTTGATTTTGATGTGCAGATTTCCAAGATATAATCATGATAAATTTCTTTTTGAGCCCAGTTTACATTCACGTAATGAACACAGAGCATGGTTCTACAATTACGCCGAGTCATTAGGTACTATTGTAATGTAATTTAGTGCGTCGGTGCAACCATGGACCCGATTATTGGGCAAGGGTTAATCAATCAGAACTATTAGCGCTGATTTTGTTTGATTGACCATTTGAAGGTAAACGAAGGACAATAGATAAATTAACTATCAATTTGAAACACCCGATATATATCTTAAGGTTTAACGGTAGGATAGCAGTTAGCATTTTGAAAACAAGGGCATGAGGCTTGTGGAAAATGCGGTCACAGGTAAATACCTGGCAGCAACAAAGGCAATAGAGTAAACCTGAAAAGAGGTTAAGCAAAGATGCAGTTGATAGTCAGCCAAAGGGAAAGGAAGGAAATGGAAACATGCGAAACAGGCAGAACATATAAAGCACTTTCATATAGAATTAAAGAACGTGGATTTAGGGGGCATTGACTGAGGGTACGCATTAAAGGGACGAATTGTGAGCAAAAAAGGAAACGTTCCAAAACACTGCGAGAGATAATTTCACTTCTTTCCGGAATGAAAGGGCACTCAATATCCGCACATAAATCAAACTCACCAAACATTTGCCGTCTAAACTATATGTTATAATTCATTCAGACAATTTTCTCTCTATTATCATTCTTAAGAAAATCATATCTTAACATCCTCTCCGTCAAAATGAACCAAAATTACACACAAAACTACTTCACTCCTCTACTCTAAATTTCAATTCTCTACTCTAACCGCATGTCAGTAACCAAGCAGTAATAATAAAACTAAAGGGGACTCGCTACGTTAGCAGTTGGTACCGGAATAATAAGCTCAAGTAAGGTTGTCAAGTCGTTTCATGTCTGGCTCATGCCGCATAGCCAGCTCTTAACCATTTTATCATGGACTGGTATTAACTTCATAGCATTCATTAAAGAAATCAAGAATTTGATGGGATGACGCTAGGCATTTATTTTAAATCCAGCAAGCGCTCTTCATGGAACTATTTAAAAAACACTCTTGAATCGCTCTGTGTGTATTTGCCTATAACCGGGGATTGGAAAAATAACTTTATTTTTTATGCTTGTAGGTATAGACTTTCACAACGGGATGCTAGATAACACGATTATAGTACTGTGAGGTACTTTGTATCATAAATAATTCATTATTCAAACCAAATTACCAGCATTATAATATCTCCACAGAGCTAAGAGCCCTCGGAACACGTGTAAGTGGTCGAATAGTTTGTACATCTAGGCATTGGAAAATCAACTCTATCAACTCTAGTCTTTTGACAGTTTGACATGCGTCGGGTACCCCGTCGCTTACTTTATTACCATGAATTTTGTTTGGAATATGTGTCAACGAAGCGGTATACTAGAGGATTATTTTCTGCGTTTGAAAGATGCAAGTAACTTCTAATAATTTTCAGGGATGTGTGTGAGCTTTTAATTTCATCGTGAGGAAATTATGCCCATAATTTATAAGACACTGGTATTCTATCCACTGGTGTACATGTACAGCATCTCATAATATTTATATATTTTTTCTACACCAAAAACTTGCTTCATTTGTGAAACCCGCTTTCCGCTTTGCGCATTCTGCATTCATATGTGTCTCAGATAGAAGGTCTGCAGTAAGTAAGCTACAACACCAATATTTGAACACATGACATTGAAGACTTTCTTTTACATGTGATTTCACACCATCTATGAAGATAACCTTGCCTGAAGCTCCACAAGAGTAGGGACGTAAATAGCTACAGTTAAAATACTCTTGATGATCGGTAATCTTTCAACGCGCGCCCTTGGCCTCTTTAGCGTTTTGAGAGGAGTTATTGAATCCAATTGTCTTGTTATACAATTATATACGTGTTTTGGGTACAAAGGATACGTGCTTTAAACTAATGTTAGACGTGGTGATTAATTTTGTGACAAGTACTCACGTGTGACGTAATCCAGATAAATTATATAATAAATTGTAGGTTATGTAAAAGTTGACGTATGATTCCAACATGCGAATGCAAGAGTGTGTGTTGGTGCTTGATATCTGTGATTGGTGGGATGGGTTGATGTGTTATGGACGAGTCTGTGTACGTATGGAGACATTCACAAACTTCAGAAAGCGATCTTCATGTATAAATATTATAATTAATGATCTCCTTCCAGACATTTTCTCGAATTATTTCATTAAAGGTAGTACGATTCATACACACAATACCAGAGCTTCTGGAATGTATCGAGCACAAAATGATTTAGCCCGAAATACTACATGGTGTCCCAGAAAACATTACCGAGTGAATACATTTGAACGTATATAGATCAAGAAGTATACATCAGAATCAAAAAATCTAAAAATAAATTTAACTAAAAAATATATCTAAAAGTACCGAGCATCATCTTACATGCAAGCTTCATTTTCAATGTCGTGCAGGTTTTCAAAAATGAACAAACCTAATTTAATGTTTTGCAAGAAATAGATTGCTTAAAAAGAACAAAAAGGATTTCACAAAACAAAACATGAAGCCCATTGTCAGTTAACAACTATAGTGGGCATTGTGTTGAATGATCTTTCTTTCAAACTTGGAATGAAGTGAATTGACGCATGCGTTATGTAGTCGCTCATTTCTTCGCAATCAGTCAACCGATTCCAGTAAAATTGACGTATAGGATGCATAATAAGATGGGTTACACGCTGATGTTTACATGTTTGGATTCTAATGTGTATTTCTCGACTTACGTCCAACTTTATGTGCCTGGTAATTTTTTTCTGGGACACCCTGTATTAGACGTCAGGGGCCCTTACCGTGAAATTCGATTAGTCCAAGTATCCAAAGTTCACGTATTTAGTTTTAAGAATATGCATAAAGGTGAGTAACTGTTGATCTCCAGTTATGTATGACATGTCATATTCTATATAAAAAAGCTTATAGGGTCAATACGCCTATTCTCGGTCACACGCCTATTCTCGGTCAGTTAGCGATTTGAACAACCGCTGACGATCGTTGCTTTAATTTCAGCCGTGCCTTCCGAACGAATCATTTAGCCGTACCGGTGCTGCAGATTTTGGTGACTTTTTAATATCACGGCAGCACAGTTTACCTCAAATGATAGATTTTGAGATTGTATGGTGACCTGAAATATCGGCATTTAAAAAAAATAATGACGTCATTTAAGAGGGGATATTGTAATATAATCAGTGATGCGAAATTGTACATGCATTTTAAAGCTGTAATTTTAACAAGTTGATCTACCTGCATCGTAAATAACACCATAGCAAATGATTGGTGTTGTGTTTATGTAAATTCCCATAGAAACAGGGGTGTCCGAGAATAGGCATACGAATTCCGTTGGCATTCCTATTCTCGGTCAGTGTTCCCAAGTATGAGCTATGTTGACATTGTTGTTGCCACGTGTCCTACAAATGATCATGCATGAGCACATGAGAAGTGTTGCATTTTGCTCTGCAGGCTTAAATTAGGCATATAGCCATTTGTCGAATACAAATGAGCGAGGAGAAATTATTTGTGACCGCCCGCCCCTCCCCTCCTCTACCCTTTACCCCATCCCCTACCCTGTCATATTTTCGAGCTTTTTCGGTCGAAAAAATTGGGTCAACAATGTCACATTTCTGGCGGCAAAAATGGTTCCTGCCCTGGACCGAGAAAGGCGCTATAACTGACTTGCGCAGATTACATACACTATCTCCTCGGGCCTACACGTGCTATTAGCGCAATTTTGTCATTACTTTATATACATGTTAGCACAAATAGCACCGCTATTTTCATGGATATGTTATTTGTGCAATTGACAGTGTTAAAAAAAAAAAAAAACATTAGGGACATTAAAAATAGCTTTAAATGTTAATTTTAGCGCAGTTATCATGGTTATGCTATTTTTGAGTTCTCCTATTACTTGGAGGGGTGTTATTAGCGCCGTTGTGCTATTCTTATGGTTAAACCTTATAGCGTGCTATTAGCGCTATGGTGCTATTCTTAAAATGGTTAGGCCTTATAGCGTGCTATTAGTGCTATTGTGCTCTGGAAATTGTTTTGGCCTTAGGCGGCATATAGCGCGTTATTATCGCAATAATGTTATTTATTATCGCAATAATAATTCTTGTACACTTGGAGGGGTGCTATTAGCGCTATTGTGCTATTCTTAAAATGACCTAGACCTTATAGCGTGCTATTAGCGCTATTGTGCTATTCTTCAAGGGGGCACAACACTAAATCCTTCCGCATTTGGTGTAACCTTGTATAGTTCCGGTTAAAACTAGCGCCTGAGCAAAATGTATCAGCCTCTCGTGGGTACTAAATTCAAATGAATCGTGCTTGTTTTTATGGGAACAACAGAGTAGGACCTCAACATTAAAAATCTACTCAAAAATGTTTCAAATTGATTGTGAATTAGTGACAGGCTGTCGGAATAATATCAAGGCCGGAACTGGTAAGGAGGCAAAATTGTCGGCTGAAATTTGGGAGGGCGCTGTTTAGGTGCCCGTAGCGCAAAAAATTTGACTTTCATCGCTTGAATGCTAAATTGGTCAATTTGGCGCCCCTAAGGTATGTTGCCCCGCTTCCCCCCACCCCCGTAGTTACGCCACTGATCGATCTGCAGTGGTATTGATACCAAAATGAATTCATTTTCATCAGTAAAACGTGAGTTTTGGTGATTTGTATGTATGTACATGGAAATTAACCCTTTTTTCACATTTTATGTCTATCTACCTGACAACTAATGGTTTAATTGCTTTTAAAATAATTACTAGAAAGTTAGAACAACCAATTAGCTACATATTGATACCAAAATGAATTCATTTTCATCAGCAAAACTTGAGTTTTTCGTGATTTGAATGTCCCCTATCCCTTAATATTGTCATATTTTACGCTGTTAGACATGGAATATTAACATTTTCGTATATTTTATGTCTATCTAGCTGACAACTAATGGTTTAATTGCTTTTAAAATAATACTAGAAAGTTGGAACTATCAATTAGCTACATATTGTTACCAAAATGAATTCATTTTCATCAGTAAGACCTGTGTTTTGGTGATTTGTATATCCCCTTACCCCTTAATATTGTCATATTTTACGCTTCTACACTTGAAAAATGGATATTATTTTACATTTTAAGTCTATACAGCTAACAACTAATGGTCATTTTGCTTTAAAAGATTACAAGAACCAAATAGCTATGTATTGATGCCAAAATGAATAAATTATAATGAATAAACATCGAGTTATGTTGGATTGTATGTCCCCTACCTCTTAATATTGTCATATTTTACACTGTTACACATTGGAAAATTAACATTTGTTCACACTTTATGTAGACCTGATGGTTTTTCTGTTAAAAATAATACTGGAAAGTTAAAACAATCAATTAGCTACATGTTGATACCAAAATGAATTCATTATTATGAGTAAAGGTTGAGTTATGGTGGTTTTATTTCCCTAACCCTTAATAATACCATATTTGACATGGTTATACATGAAAAATTAACCTTTTCTCACATTTTATGTCTATCTACCTGACAAATAATGTTTGTTTTGCTTTAAAATAATACTAAAACATTTGAACAATCAATTAGCTACATATTAATTCCAAAATGAATTCATTATCATGAGTTGAAGTTGAGTTATGATGGTTTATATTTCCCCTACCCCTTAATATTGCTACACACGCTGCTACATGTGGAAAAGTAACTATTTTTTACATTTTCAGTCTATTTTCCTGACAAGAAGTGGTTGATCTCACCCCGCACATATAAATATTCAAAATATTACATGAATGGTAACTTACCAAACAAATTTTGTTAATGGAACTTATATAGTTCAGCTGAGTGACATATTTTAATATGTTGGGGGTGTTTTACGTGTCTTAAAAGACACGTAAAACACCCCAACCCGAACCCTATACACACCCCCACACCCACATATACACCCCACCTACCCCCAACCTACACAACACAAACCAACATGCACGCAAACATGCACTTATATAAATATTTGAACCAGAACATCAATGTTTGCTTTGACATGCTAGATATGATTGATATTAAAAACAAAATTAAAAAATGGAGCTTTTTAATTTTGAAAATAGAAATAGTAAAATTTGAAGCCAGTGCCATAAAAACACCCACCCTACGCATTGTTGTGAAAAATCTGATTTTCCACTAGTGTATGGACTGGCCACTTCCAATCATGATCTAATGAAACCTAGGTTTGCTTTCAAATAATACTAGAAAGTTAGAACAATCAATTAGCTACATAGTCATACCAAAATAAATTCATTATTATAAGTAAAAGTTGAGTTATGGGCATTTATATCTCCCCTACCCCTTAATTCTGCCCTATTTTTTGTGATTTTATGTGATTATACGTCCATATATAAAATGACCTGTAAAAAAAGTGTTACCACAATTTGAGACCACTGCCTACCTAGCAGTGATCTAGAGGGTCCATACTTACTACCTATGGTGTCAAACCTTGTATGTAGTGGGGGTGAACGAACTCCTTATTTAGGGCCCTGTGTGATCTTGCTCCTGGACTAGTCGGGCGTGCCACCGCATTCCGCTGTGCGCTCCCACAAAATAGGACCACCTCGGACCCCGATCGGATGGTACGAAAATTTTTGCCAATAAACCGTTTTGAAAGGATCGCTAATTGTCAATATATCTGAGAATACTGCACACGTATTTTATTATGGTTTTAAGTTATCAAAACGGCATCATGCCGATCAACCAGGCTTCCAAAAGAGAATGACCGAGAATAGGTATAGAAAAACTATACGGTGACCGAGAATAGGTGTTTAGTGACCGAGAATAGGCGTTGTCGTCGACTTTGACCTTTTGACCTTGTACTTCCAATACAAATTCAATGGAAGATGTCATGCAGGGTATGTTAAACGGGGTGTTGTGTGGAATGCACGTTCCCATATAGCTAACTTTTATAATCATTTACGCAATAAATAGAGCGGGTTGTTTCTTAAGTGACCGAGAATAGGCGTATTTACCCTACTTAAAATTATTATTATGTTAAAATTGTAATCTTTTAAGACCATTGCCAACATTGTCTGCCTCATATGTCTTGTCCGGTCTTCGTCTGACCATGTCCTTAATCGTGTTTGATTGTAACTTGTCTTAAGTGTATAACTTTTGCAGGGTGGCCAAAATTTTACGAGCTTTGCTCTGTTTGGCCTCTCACCACATGACTTTGTTTTTCATGTATTTATGTATATTGTTGCTTTAGTGGTAAATAAATAAATAAATTTGTCTCTACGTATTTAAAAATATGTTTTTCCGGGGATGAATAGTAACTGATTCGGGTATGGATATAGGTGTATAATTATGTTTGTGTGTGTGTGTGTTCTCACTGAATACTCTTGCTACTAAATAGCATTTGTATAGTGTGCCGTATACCTCTATAGTATTCGGCATTATATCTTTCGAATACACTATTTCTTTTTTGAAATTTGAGTAGGAAAGACTTTTCTGGACGTGTGGAATCTTTTATTAAATAGCTAAATCTGACCGGCGCTGATAAAATGCCCGTGGAAATAGATTAAACGTCTTGGAAAGTAATAATGAGAACATGGGTTTATCCATGAGCATTTGGATTGAAAGATACTTGCTATACATTATATACTGCCAATCTATTGAATAAGGATTGGATCGCTTGAAAGAAAAATATTGTCAATAGGATTATTCTGTAGCATACATTACGACGACTTGTGAATGCCACAGTACTTAGAGAGCTATGCGTTTGTTTGTCAGTACGTATCGGAGTGCGTATTGGCTTCTTTGATTAGTTTGTTGCCTTTAACATTTGTTGAGTTAGGATTCTGGATAAGGGCATACATCAATTGAGATTTTACTTAATATATACAGTACATTAAACCTTTGTTTTCAGGAGTACCAAATCCATAGTACGCATAGAATTTCCAAATGAAACGCTAGATAGCTTAAATATATACTACTGTGCTGTAGTTTGTATCATGTTTATAATTTACATTATAGTTCGAAACAAATAACAGCTTACTATTCTCTCCAGAGAGTTTGAAAACCGTAAGTGGTCGTATATTTTGTGCACTAAGGTGTAACATTTGAACATCAACTCTATGCGTTACCGAATATTGGCAAACATGCGTATTGTGTGGAGATGTGTGGACATATGAAGGAAAATACTCTAAATTACCTTCCTTTTGAATAGGCATGCAAAAAGATTCCTCTATTCACAGATTTTTCAAATCAACTAAATGATTGTCAAGTCAAGCAAAGAAATGTTTGGTAATTCCTAAATTGATTTTACCATTTTTGAAACACCGGCTCAATAAAACGTTCTAGAAAAAAACCGGTACATGCATGTTATGCAAAGAAATATTTTGTAATTTTTTTTTTTTTTTGTTTTTTCTTTACCCCTTATTAGATGGATTGTGATAACTGCTTTCAGCATTCCGCAAGCTTTTGAATAAAACATTTGAAAATAACGTTGCAATAATTATGTCGGTAGGTAACAAAATGTATAATAAAATGACATGCATATAGAAATTCATTTTGATATATGATTTCTAACCATCAATAAATTTCAACTTTTGTCTAAAGCACCCGGGACATAGACAGCTACAGCAAAAATACAAATGGTAAGAATTCTAGTACATAATTTATATCGCTAATAAAACGTGCTTGTGGCCTTACCTTTTGTGGTGAATTATTACATCACATTGTCTTTAGACCTTTCAATGTTAAACACAGATTGGATTTGTGACAACAAATACGCACATGGAATTAATTCCGAGAAAACTTATATCTCTAGTCTAATAAATTCTACAAGAAAACTTAAATGTTATACCAAGTTACTATTTAAGTTTGAGGTATGATTCCGTACATTTTCCAGATCAAAACACGTTTTGTTTATAACTTCTTGCGGAATACCTTTTCAGACGGCATTGCAATGTTTCCACAAGCAACTTATGTACTTGTGTTACTTTTTAGTAATAAATACCTCTTTTAAGTATTAAAATACTTTATTGAATAAAAATGTTTTAAAGTTACGATATGAGGCTGTCATGACCTTGTGTGGGTGTACATAGGAAAGGGCGCACTTTTAAGTACTGCAAATGTCAATTCAGGCAATAAGAATGTATTGGGATTGCTGGGAATGTTGTCATTTTTGTTCAAGGTTACTTTGATATAATGGGCATATTAGACCTAAATACAGCAAATATATCTTACCTTGTATCGAATAAAGTATAATATTTTGTATGTTTGAAATCCATGATATTTTGACTTGAAGTATATTTTTCATTGAATCTTTATGATTGTTTTTTTTCCGGAGACGTGTATTTAACATTTGTTTGTTTATATCCTTTTCAGCATTTCTTACGGGTGTGAATTTAAAACAATTATTTTACTTATTTGGAAACTTAAAGTAGGATAACAGGCATATTTGTAAGTATCATATTAAACTATTTATAAAAAATGTATACTAGGATTATTACCATGGGTATTTTAGCTATGTAAAACAATAGGACATTGTTTTTTCGTTGACTGTTGTACTTTGGGTATAATCGGTACACTGTACTATGATAATGATAATAAATATGCCAAAACTGTTAAATAGGAACTATATTGTGTTAAATACACGCATTTTTCCATTACTTTTCTGTAGTGTCATGTGTGACTGCTACCACCAAATGAGCGTTAAGTCGCAAGTCGGTAGTTTCGAGATGTTCTGGCTGCTGCGTTGGCGTTCTTTGTCTGTTTCACACCTGTTGAAGCATTGTCTGTATTTCCTTTGTGAATGGGGACAAGCAAAGAACATCAAAGCAGCGGCCAGGATGTCTCGAAATTACCAATTTGCGACTTTACGTTCATTTTGTGGCAGCAGGTCACATATGGCGACACTTGAGCTCTACTTGAGCTCTGCTTATTTGTGTTTGTTCATTTAGTTCCTCAGTGCCATTCTTGCTTATCTGTTTTTTTGCCTACAAAATTTGTTGAGATGGGGGAAAACACTTGGGGACCTGAGCTGCACTCAGTATTCAATGGAGGGACTAGAAAGTACAGCAAACTACAGAGCGTATTATCGGTTCTCAGAATGTTAGAACATCATAACCAAGGGTCTGTTTGCCCAAGATCTCCCAGTTTATGTGTGTTTCTCGCTAACAACACCCACGTCTCATCTGTTCAATGAAGAAAATACATTTTCAGTGGTATCAGAATCGCCATTTTTATAAGTGAAATGTCAAAATGAGACCGCCTGCATGTCGAATAATACTCCTTAGGTATATGACAATGCGATATCACGTGTTTATGTTAGCCTATTATTCAGGTTACAGTTGATCTAGAAAACGTGCTAACCTAATATCAAACTGGCTCATTCTGCTTTAATAGAAATTCAGGCTCAGCTTGTTTATGTTATTTTATTCGGTATATAGCGCATGACAATACCGGTTATACTTTATTTGAGTAGGGCTTTGTTCTAACTAATTAAAACATACAAGACGTGCTGTTTTAATGATTTTAAGGTCCACAATACATGCAGGGATTATGCTGCATTTACAGTCACTGAACTTTGAGTGATTCACTTTTGACTACAAAATAAAAAGTGCTTTTGCCCTGCGCACCAGAAGCGCTTAACATCATTGATCAAAATTGCCTATACATTGCTAAATTATCATTTAACTGAAATCCCTGACACCTGGAAGCACATATCCTCTTCAAGTACACAGGAAATGACAATGGGGCTTCAGGACTGGCAGTTTTGATAAATAATTTAATTGTTCATTTTAGCTATTACTTTTTCGGATGTGATGATCTCGTGTGTATGTGCATGGTACGTTTTAGCTATTTTGTGGTTATGCTAACTATTAAATATATTTCAGAAATATGTACAATCAGATTTAAAAACCGGAAACAAACCGAGTCAAAGGAGTACTTTACAAATCAGATTGTTTATAAAATATTTATTCGTTTTCTTTTACGCTTATTTTTTATATTTTTCTGCAGGTGGAAATCAATTAGCTGCGAAGTCGTACATCTTAAATTGCCCCTAAGCAAACGAAACGAGAGTGAAAACGGACTTCCTTTCAGGATATAATTTATTAATGCTCTCAAACAGAATAAACTGAGTCGCGGTGAATGAGCATCACGTTACGTTAAAGTTCTTTTTGAAGTAGTATTAGAACTGGTTTGGGGTTAAGTGAAGGAGCTGAAAGCATCCTTACTTTTCCCGTTGAATTGTATGATGCATATTATCTTGAATGTTCACAGAAAAGCTCGAGTAACATACGTTGGAATCATTTAATTCCATTAATGTTCACATCCATAAGATGTACTTTTCTTGTAACAAAAACGGGTAGAATTTACATACCTGATTTATATGCTTTTACCGTAGTTAAGAACGGGATGATTGGGATGAAGTTGAAAGTTTTGAAACACCATGATATTGGCAATTCCATGCTCATCATTCAGCAACTCGAAGTTTGCATAATGCAAATTAGGAAATGTGGGTGGTTTGGAAAAGTTTTTTTTTATTTAATCATTCGCTTGGTGTAAATGGTTTCCAATATGACATTCACCTACATGAATTGCCCATTTATTGAATTTTTATTATTTTTGATATTTGGTATTTTCGCCATGTACTGAAAACATATTTTAAGCGGAATACTATATTCCAAAAATGGTGATCTATCCCAAATGGAGAAAAAGTTTATCACATTTCATGTGAAAATTGCCCCGCTGCATATGTGGGTGAATCTGAACGCACGCTTAGCACCAGGCTGACGGAACATAAACGCAAGAGCAATGCCTCCTCGCCGGTCGCTCAACACGCTCAAGCCGCGAAACACACCATCGCGTGGAAGGACGTGAAAGTGCTCGATCAGGATTCCAACTGGTTTAATCGTGGTGTAAGGGAAGCCATCAACATCAGACGCCACCCCAGTTCACTCAACAAGGACAAAGGCCGCCACCAGCTACCTCCGGTCTATGAACCTGTTCTGTCACATGACATCGTCAGCTCGTCATGTGACATCCCAGATCAATAACTCAATCACCATCAGTTTGAAAAAGACACAGAGTCGTCGTGTCGAAGGCTCACGTAAGTGAACAATTTTAGTTGTGTGTATAGGTTTAAACTCTACCAATATGAGAAAAAGTTTGGCTGAACCATTGATTTTGCTGAACCATTAAAAGGTCCCGAATTCAAGCCCCGGCCATAGGGCTGATATGCACTTGGTTTATTCGATCCATGCTCGCCATCGCAGAATTTTCAGGGATCTCCGGTTTTCTCCTGTTTTCAAATTCGGTGATTAGTTATTTCGATATTAAACACTACGGTCACCCAATGAAATTTGGGGAGCTGTTCAGATAACTGGTGTGTATTACAATCTTAGTTAGGATGAATTTGCGCCAGGTTTAGTTGATATCATCATTACCAGCCTAGTCACCAGTGGCAGCGAAATTACAGTGAAAAATACGCTTTATAAATCTAAAATTATTGTAACGCAGAACATAACAAGAGGCCAAAAGTTTATAAGCAAAAGCAATAATAAAAGTAGTAATAAAAATACAATCCTTACCAAAATGTCATCAAGTTTTATTTTTAGAAGAGTATTTGCATTATAATTGATTTGATTTTACACACTCCAACTACAAGAAGTTGTGATTGATTTGAGCTCCTGTGTTCTCTTTTAGAATAATTGATTTATTAGCATGAAGTGCAGAATAAATTCTCCTCGCCCTTTGCCGTTAACTTACCATTTTGTTTGATATAGCTGAAAACATAGTATATTTCGTGAAGAAATTAGTATGACTTAAACTACTATTAATTTTGTTCATTGTATCTCTAAACTCTAAGTCACAATATTATTTAAAACATTATATAGTAAAGATAAAAAAGTTGTAAAGAAGTAAATACCTGGCTCATCATAAACAGAATATAAAAATTGAATTAGATTTGGCTTTATTTAGTTGGATTTTTGTTTCAATTATTAATATAGTGACAATATATGTATGTCAAACCCAACGAATTGTGGGCAAAAAGTACCAAACAAATCTAGCTGAACACCATAGGCTCCTAAATAAACAATCTTTTACAGTACGTACATGGAAGCTTAAATGTTGAGCAAACCGCTGATCACTGCTCACTTAATGACAAAACAAATTACGAACTTTAAAATAGCAGGCGAAGTTGTAGATAAGGTTGTCATATATAAATTTGTAAGCGCTCTTTAGCAAAGTCATAGTTCATTGAATTTACAACGGCATGACAAAACAGGCGAACAGGAGATCATAGGCGAACTTCTTGCGCACGATTTGCAATTTAAAGAGAATTGGCCAATACTCATTAAAATGAGGCTAGTATATGGACAATATAAGTGTGCTCTTTCATTTAATTTGAAAAATATTGTAGGAACACTTGAGGTTTTGACTTTTAAAAACCTACATTTTGGTAAAAAAATGTGCTTGGATAGGTAGGTTTCAACAGATTTACCACATTCGCCTTGATATAACATTGAATTGCGTTATCTGTTGACCAACTGTGGTTTTAGGAGGGAGTGTTAGCTTTCGTTTGATATAAAAAAAAACACCTCTGATTGGATGAAGGGAACTTGAGGTTTTGGCAAAAACCAATCACAGAATCCTATTTTCCACTAGATCTCACGCAGCTATTATGATGATATGCACTCAACCGTGTAGTATAACACACACTGCGTACTAGGCTAGACTCACCATGCTCACTGTGCTGCAAATATTTGTGTGCTCGGGTGTATCGAGGTGGAAACTGTGCGTAGATTCATTTATAATCGTTTTTGTAGTCAAACTTTTCCATATGTGTGGAAAGCACCGTTTTTGTATTCAAACGTGTCATTATGTAAGTGCAACATTTACTTAATCTGCGCATGATAAACCCATCTACCGACAAAGTCACCTTCTAACTAGGCCTATAACTTTATAGGCTGGTTCTATTTTGGAAGTATGTGCTTATTTAAGCATCAAGCGGCAAGTTCGCGTAAAAGCTGGCAACCAAATTATATTCGGTTAATTTGGGTATCCTGAATTCAGCAAATTTGTCTGCCAAGGTATATTGGAACCCCGTGACCCTAAAAAAGATCACAAACCCCCTACATGCTCACAGGCATGCTAAAAATTCACAAAACAAACATGTCAAATTATTCGCCTGGTTCTTTCAAATGTCATCTTAGACTCAAACTTGGATCGTCAAGAACATAAGCTTTGAAGTTGGGTGCTCGGGTACATGCAATTACCTACAGCGTGATTATTCAGTATTACCCAAAAGACAATAGACAAAAGCAACCTGAATTCCTCTACCCGGCACTAAAATAAATAATATCGAAACACGATGCACATTTTTCTATGTAATATAAAATGAAAACCCTGCTTTCAAAGCTTATAAACCCTTTATCAGAGTTGCAGTAACCATAGCCTATTTTGCTAGGCAATTGACTTAGAAAACAAGCTGAAGTTGTAAATGCATTTGAAACAAAAACACACCAATATTTGTTCTTATACTGTAATCGTATACAAAAAGAAAAAGAAGCAACAAATTGATATTTGAAATGCCAAACGCACTCGACTTCCTTTGTAATGCTCATAAAAACATGTAAAAAATAGGATAAATGCAAATTGGTGGCTCCTAAGGATAAGCCCAAGAAGTGCGACCGGTCGTGTGTTATATAAGGTATCACTTGTAACAACTGTGAGTCCCAGTATGTTGGCGAAACTGAAAGACCGCTTCGCAAGCGCGTCACTGAACACAAAAGACCTTCTTCCCCTGTAGGGGCTCACCTCACTTCTGAAGGACACGAATTTAATACGGACAATGTCAAAGTCCTTGACTCCGACTCAAGATGGCTTCAGAGGGGCATCAAGGAAGCGTACTACATAGCTGCCTTGGACCCCGACCTCAATCAAGACAAAGGGAGACATGTGCTATCTGGCATCTACACTCCGATCATCAAGTCATGTGACCACAGGTTACCCCGTGTCACATGACTAGGTGTTTACCGCTCCACCTCACTTTCTGATGAAATCCCACGGATGTGGGATGAAATATCAAGTAAGTCAAACATGCAAATGCAAATGCAAATGATACATGCTGACTGTAGTGAAAATGTGTCAAGCGGAAGAATGAAACCCGAAGCGATTTATGTCACCACGACCCAATTTAATGTTGTCCCTATATCGATATTAGGGGTTTTTCTTCGAGTTGTATTAGAGTAGCTTCACACCGAGTTGTATTGTGTGACATTCATATGATAGTTTCGTATTAATATCAATATGGAAAATATCGTAGTGGATACCGGCGACGCCAGCATCCACTACTCAAAATATTGGCCAGCTTATCCATTATGACACGATTTTAGATAGGCAAAAGGCAAAATCCTATCATTTGTTCTTTATTTCAAATGAGCTTCGAACCATGTACCAACAACCTGTCTATTCAAGACAATCTCTCATTTTGCCATCTGATGAACTGTTGATAAATTGTCCATTTTAACCTCCATGATGAGCTTTATGGAATTCATACAGGAGAATGCTTTTTAAGGCTGTGTAGGTATGGAAGTAGAAGTAAAGTCCACAAAAGGATGTCGCAAAGAAAACATCGTTTACTGATTGACGGGAAGTGCTCGAATGGGTTGAAGTTGAATCTAGTGTGCCACAAGTCACGGTCACTGGACCACTAGCTTCTCTTTTATTCATAAACGACCTACCCAAGGGCATTGCAAGCATATTTACTGGAGATTGTATTTTGGATACCAAAATTGCTGGGTCAGAGGACACTTGTAGATTACTAGAGGACTTGGATACACTGACAACTGACAACACTGGCAAAATACATGGCAAATGGGCAAATAGCAGCAAAAGCAAACAGATATCTTCGGTTTTTAAGAAGGAACTTATATCATCAAGGACATGTATTATAAAGTTCTTGTGCATCTAATTATGGAGTACTCCAGTGTGGGATCCCGATACACAAACACAACTAAAACAAATTAAAGCAATTCCAAAGTTCAGCACGATTTTTAAATGGAAAACCACAATCCCAGATAGTGGCGGCTGCCAGCGGTGACAGTTAACTACATTTGTTAACATTTTCTTAAAATAATTTATAACTTCAACTTTATTATAATACAGAGATGAGTGGTTCAACTTTTAAAGGAATGTTTACTTTATGCAATGGAATTTTATACAGAGGTATGTATGAGCTACTTTTGTTGTCACTTGAGCCTGACGGCTTCTGGTTCCCAATCGATTCATGTATCAGAACTGGATATCAATATATGTACTGATAATTCTCTGCTCTGCTTGTCTTACCTTTTATTTCGTCTCATCTTCTCAAAGACTGTACATAGAGAGAAAACGTTATGGAAGTTAAGGTTGACTCTAAAACACTGTAATGCACGACAAAGATATTTGATATCAATTCTCAAAGCCTAAAGTTCACCTGCAAGCATTTTGGTTGTGCTGAAACGATTATGTTCTCCGGGCAAATATTGCTGGTAGTCTTTCAGAGTGAAAGAATAAAACCTTCAGATTATATCAATATAAATAAGGTGCCAAGTAAATATTAGACTGCAGATGATGTGTCAGATGTTGGTAGATAACGTCAAGTGGTACAATATTTGGCTGAACATAATAATATAATATCAAGAGTGTCTTTTATCCATTTACAGTGTCTGAGTGTGTATAATCATCGGGCCATGTATTCTCCGTTGCATGCCCAGGCGAACTGATTAAACTTAAGAAAAGCGAAATGCAGTATGTTACAAAAAATCAAGTGGCACTTAGTGGCTATAAATAATGGCACCTGAATCGCTCTTCGTATTGTATTTTGACTCAATATTGTATATTGATGTCAATAACAAGAAATGTATAGTAATTATTATTGCTGACATAGTCTTTTCACGTGATCATTTTGGATATGAGAGGTATGTTAGTGCTGTAGCATTTCGTGTTGACCGCCAAATTGGTAACCATGGTAACTCATTCCTGCAATGAATAAGTCGGATATTGCGTTTTCTAGAAATGAGATAAGGTTAACTTGGTAGTTATTCCTTATCATGTACAAGAAACCCAGGCTCATCGAATTAAAAACATTCAGCCATTCTGTCATCAAGTGACCTACTTACGGTCACATGATAGGAAAACAAAATGTGCCTTTGAATGTCAATTTAATCTTTGTAAAACACTGTATCAGAGTCAGCATTATAGTGCTGAAGGTATGACACCGTTTATGCTGGCTGTCTAAGGTAACAATTTAATTAATTCTTCCATCGCACGTGAAATTGACGAGTCGAATGTGGATTAAGAGAATTAATAAAGAATGTTGTATTATTTAGTCTACAATACTGTAACGGTCATTAAATGAATTGAATTGATCAGAAAAATCATGCCAAATCCATGACGAAGCCCGGGACGAGGCCTGATAGAATAGGCGAAATTGTAAATCAGTTCCTTTTGTCATCTTGGTTAATTAAACTGGCAGAAAAGATGTTGATAATGTCGATCGGGAAGGTGCTGCAGTAATTATTCCGGTATTCGTTAAGTGTTTGAAAATATAACTGCAACCGACGTATTGGGTGTTCATATTTATTTACCCTTTAACATGAAAATGTAAACCACATGCTAAAAGTACTTACCAATTAGTTTTTGCAATGTTTATCTAGTGGTACGGTGCGACTCTCCTTTGGCCTTAACAATTTTTTTTATCATGTCACCAACTTTTTAAAAACTTTGGTGTGGTTTTAAAATGCACATTGGCAGTGATAACATTTTTGAAGGAATTTTATTTTTCGCGAGATAAAAGGGTGGTGAAATTATTCCTAAAACATAAGCCCAACTAGCCATTTACGACATTCTATTATGTGGACGGGATAACCATGCCAGCGCAGACACTATAGGGAAGCTTGGTCATATTTCTTTAGCGGAAATGAGCGACTACGAGGAAGCAGAGGGTATACTTTGATGTGTGGCATCACTTGTTGTAAGGGTCCTTAAAATATACCACACGACCTATATCAAAATACTTTTTAATCATTCAAATATATTGTTGCAAAAACTGTCATCTTCAAATTAGCGCAACATTAAATCCCCCTGATAAGGTACAAACATTGCCGTCAGACCATGCAGCCCAATGTTGGATATGAAAGTGAATGTCATTTCGTGGATACCAATCTTTTTGAGTATCGTTATTAAAGTAATGTCGTCATCTACTGTGAGTCAGATACATAAATATGTAGCAACTTTTAACAGATGATATTTGTTTATAGCAACTAGTTTTCACTTGAATATAGATGATAAAAATCAATAGAGAATATATTGCAGCTTAATCACAAGGCCAGCGTCTCATTAAGGAGTAAAAACCCTGCTATATACAAACGCAGAAGCAATAATACTTTACATAGTGATGCTTGTACATTATTCTCAATTGTATGAGTATATTAATATTTTGACGGGAGATCATATGCATTCGCATAATGGAATCATACGTCAACATTTTACACAACCTAATTATCTTTGAAAGATTACCGATCATCAAGAGTATTGTAACTCTAGCTATTTACGTCCCTACTCTTGTGGTGCTTCTGGCCAGGCTATCTTCATAGATGGTGTGAAATCACATGTTAAAGAGAGTCTTAAATTTCATGTGTTCCAATATTGGTGTTGTAGCTTACTTACTGCAGACCTTCTATCTGAGCTGAGACACATATGAATGCAGAATGCGGAAAGGGGGTTTCACAAATGAAGCAAGTTTTTGGTGTAGAAAAAATATATAAATATTATGAGATGCTGTACACCAGTGGATAGAATACCAGTGTCTTATAAATTATGGGTATAATTTCCTCACGATGAAATTAAAAACTCACACACGTACACACCCCTGAAAAATATATTAGAAGTAACTTGCATCTTTCAAACGCAGAAAATAATCCTCTAGTATACCGCTTCGTTGACACATATTCCAAACAAAATTCATGGTAATAAAGTAAGCTACGGGGTACCCGGCGCATGTCAAACTGTCAAAAGTCTAGTATTGATAGAGTTGATTTGCCAATGCCTGAATGTACAAACTATACGACCACTTACACGTGCTTCGAGGGCTCTTGGCTCCCTGGAGAGACCATAATGCTGTTAATTTGGTTTGGATCATGAATTATTTATGATACAAAGTACCTCACAGTACTATAATCGGGTTATCTAGCATCCATCCCGTTGTGAAAGTCTATACCTACAAGCATCTATATTTTTCCAATCCTCGGTTAGGTAAGTACACATACAGCGATTCAAGAGTGTTTTCCAAATAGTCCCATGAAGAGCGCTTGCTGGATTTAAAATAAATGCCTAGTGTCATTCCATTTAATTTTCGATTTCTTTAAGAGAGTACCACAGATCAGTGATAAAGGTGTTACACTTCTTTCGTTCTAGTCACAAGTGCCCCAAAACACACAAAATAAACGATGAAAAAAATCCACGAATAAGGATAAGCCATGAATGCTATGGAGTTTTATCCTTATTAAAATACCAGTCCATGATGTAAGTTCGGATAGAAGCGCTGGCTATGCGGCATGAACCAGACATGAAACGACTTGACAACCATACTTGAGCTTATCATTACGGTACCAACTGCTAATATAGCGAGTCCCCTTTAGTTTTATTATTACTGTTTGGTTACTGACATGCGGTTAGAGTAGAGAATTAAACTTTAAGAGTAGAATATTGAAGTAATTTTGTTTGTAATTTTGGTTCATTTTGATGGAGAGGATTCTTTCTTAAGAATAATATTAAAGAGAAAATTGTCTATCTAAAAGAATTATAACACAACCAGGAATTTAAATCCCGCGGTTTTTAGGAACGTTTCATTTCTTGCTCACAGTTCGTCGCTTTAATGCGTACCGTCAGTCAATGCCCCCTAAATCCACGTACTTTAATTCTATATGAAAGTGCTTTATATGTTCTGCCTGTTCCGCACGTTACCATTTCCTTCCTTTCCCTTTGGCTGCCTATCTACCGCTCCTTTGCTTTTGTTGCTACCAAGTATTTACCTGTGACCGCATTTTCTACATGCCTCCTGCCCTTTTTCAAAATGCTAACTGCTAGCATGTGAAAAAGTCAAAACAAAATAAATGTATTCGTGAGAGAGTGTTGGTTTGTTGGGTAAGAGTGTTATTTTTGTGGGGCAATCCTGAGACAGGAAAGTCCACATAACTGTTACAATTGCTATACACATACATCAAATAATGGGCTGTGACACGTCGCTCAGAAGCTGTTCCATGTCAGTGCATTTTGCTTTTTTGTTAGTTGGGCAACTGCTTGGTTACTGACATGCGTTTAGAGTAGAGTATTGAAGTAATCTTGTGTGTAATGTTGGTTCATTTTGATGGAGAGGATGTTAAGATATGACCTTGTGAAATTTATGTACGGATATTATGAGCCCAGTGATGTTTTTATAAAATCCAGATAAACCGGAGTTGCATCAACCCACTTTATCATACCCGTGACGTAAATAGTTCAGATAGACGAGGGAAATATTTTCTCTATCTGCCAAAAAATACCTTCCTTAAAGATAGGAAAAAATCCCTCAAACGAAAATGTATTTTAACTACTGAATAATCTTAGAAGCCTAAACAACAACTGTAGAGAATCAGTGTTTGGTTTTAAAATACTCCCGAGGATTCTTTAATGTGATCCTATAATAGCATAGACAGAATAAACATAACCAAGAGCGCATGTTTTATCCGTTAATGGCTCTTATCACAGTGATTATCACAAAGATAATATATAGACATGACCATAAATTTCGGCATAGACTGAAAGAAAATATCATTACCTATGCATATAATCATTACCGCCGGCATTGTAGTCAATTTTAAAGTTATACCCAACCTGAAATGTAATCAACCGATGCAGGGTAAACACTTAATATTGGCATCTTAAAGGCAGTGATTCAGTTAATAAGTTAATATATTACACATGTAAGGACTTACTTTCTATGAAATAAATATCAACATGGGTTGTAAATCTTAACCGATCAAAGATATGCAAGCATACATATTGATCATATTTGTGATTTCTTATGAATAATGCATCAACAATTCACATGCAAGATATGCAAGCATAAATATTGATCATATTTGTGATTTCTTATGAATAATGCATCAACAAGTCATTCACTTGCACAGCCCATGTGGCGTAGCTGAGAGTAGGTTAAACTCAAGGCTGTAATTATGGGTTGAATACAGTCATATAGTAGTTCATAACATAAGCATGTATAGAGGATGTATGTGTGCTCTGCCCATAACCCATTTTTTATCCGTCATAAAAAGATAAGTTTTGCACTCCGTTCACTGTTTATAAACAGGTTCGCCTCTTACCTAATTATGAATATTGTCCTTTCACACGTACGAATTAATAAGACACAATTTATTCCAACGAGAAAGAAGATGTCACTCAACAATAAGTTCTGATCAAGTTATAAAACATATACTGCGTATGCTGAGGCTTGTGGATCAACGTCTAGGCGTTGTGCCTGTGTGAAAGGCACTATAATTATGCACATAATATTGTGTAGCTATTTTTAACATATATTTTTGTTTCTATATCAAAATAGTCACCTTTTTCTGTTTTTTGTGGTAATTTTATTCTATAAACTGTACATTTGTGTGCAAATTGAGGGCGCTATTTACATATATTTTTAATTTAAATTAGCCAAATAATATGAGTCATACCTTACATTTCATGATAAAAAGTTTTTTGAAAAATCCCTTGTCATTTGTTAGTCTTTTTGTTGATGTTCTAATACCATTATACATTATACAAGTGTCTACGCCTCCTTGTAAAGATGCAAACAAGATTTAAGATAAATAGCGCCATAAAAAGCCGAGTCCGTTTTACATGCCATCAAACAACCGTGAATTCACAATTTAATATATTAGGCAAAACATATTTCCGGTGGCAAAATATGTTGTGCACCTCTAGTCAGACTGTTGTAGCGGCCCTGATAAGTTGCTCATGCAAATAGTCCCAGTATATTATCATTATAAGAAAATTTCACCAAATTCCAAGTTGCGCGTTAGTTGTCAATTGTTGTTGCTATTTATATAAAAATGAGTGCTCTTGTATTCTATAGGCTCATGCACAAGGGCCATTGCTAAAGGTGATATGGGATGAGACACCCCGACTTGAGATGTTGTTGTTATGCGTAAAAATTGGATCTACAACTCACAAGTATATTAGTAGGCATATCACCTCAAAAATAATCGCAGCAGAAACACGTTATTTAATGTTCCTACATTATTGAGCTTTATTAAAGCATCAAAAATCAAAAAACAGAATTGAAATCGGTCAATGCATTGTGATGTAGTGTCAATTTAAAGATGCTCGGATATGGAATGAAATCCTGCCACAAATGGCTGTAATAACAAAATTGGCACATTTCGAGATTTGGACGCTTGCTTGAAAAAGCAGCGTTAATTTAAACATCACATGTTAAATGCCTATCTTTCCTGACTTCGTTACAGAAAACAAAATTTAAAAAATCTATCATTGAATAATTATAATAAATTAACCAAATACACTATTTTAGCAATTTCGGCCAATCTGCAGACAAATTAAATCTCAAAAAATGACTAAGTTCAGCTAATTAATATGCAAAGTTGATGCCAATAGAAAACCGTACATGATATAAAGGTGCGGTTTTTTTGCACACATATGTATACAAAGTTCTTTCAATTGATAACAAAAAATACACAAAAAGTAACCAAAAAGTAAATTAGGTAATTATAGCTAATTATGTATTTATGATATTATTATGCAAATTAGGCATGAGTAATTTTGGGTTTTTTCAATATTTAATGAACGTCTGTTCATTCATCATAAATCTTTTTAAGTATGATCCTGTTATGAGGTTGAATAAATGAACTGCAGTTAATTATTTAAAAACAATACAAAAAAAATAAAAAGTTTGACATTTTGAGGGTGTCTGGAATATAATTTTCATTTTTACTGTAAACATGGTATGTGTCACCATTACTCAAAGCCAAGTCCGAAAAGTAAAAATAAAAATTCAGTTGCAATGAGACTTTAAATTAACATTTTGTCATCTGGATTAACATGGGAGGACAATCGGTAAAAGAAACAGCTATTCTACTGTACCGCGTATACAAAAATAGTATGGCCTTGGACACACACAATGGCTCAGATGTCAAAAAACGTTGATTTTTTGTTATTTTAATGCGTTGCTATGAGGATTTTGGTTGCTATGGGCGGCCATTTTGGATTGTTTTCAGTAGCAGACGATCTCATTTGTGAATAAATGTTACAAACATTGAATCGGTGTTCAATTTATAATACAAACGATG
Organism: Amphiura filiformis; assembly: GCF_039555335.1. Lineage (NCBI taxonomy): Eukaryota > Metazoa > Echinodermata > Ophiuroidea > Amphilepidida > Amphiuridae > Amphiura > Amphiura filiformis. The sequence goes on from NC_092644.1 coordinate 14,825,781, forward strand.
AATTAAGTGCACTTGTAATACATTTTTATGAGTTGTTTCTCAATGTACTGTATAATTTAATGTATTTCTAGTACGGCCAAAGGCGGCCATCTTGGATTTGATGACGAAGATGGCCAAAAATGGGTAAAATAATGCCTTTAATGGATTTCTCACCACAAAATTAGTCGAAAATGACACCTTAATGACTTCAAACGACCAAAGAAAATTCACTTTTTAAAAATTCTCCCTTCTTTATAACTATACCCCAATATTTATTAACCCCCTAAATCACTTCTATACCCCTTTTCAAACGGGGGATTCTCCCCCAGTCGGGTGAAAATAATTTAGAATGTACCATAGACTATAGTATACTACCCCTTTTTACTCCTATTTAAAAAAAAATCCGCTTCCCTCTTTTAAAATACCCCCTTCTTTATAACTACACCCCCAATATTTATTGACCCCCTAAATCACTTTTATACCCCTTTTCAAACGGGGGGATTCTCCCCCAGTCGGGTGAAAATAATTTAGAATGTACGATGTTATAGGGTTTACTTGATTTCGGAGCTCTATTTATACTACCACTTTTTACCCCTGTTTGCTATAGGCAACAGGGTAAAAAGTAGTAGTATAGTATACTACCACTTTTACCCTATTTAAAAAATCCGCTTCCTCTTTTAAATACCCCCTTCTTTATAACTATACCCCCAATATTTATTAACCCCCTAAATCACTTCTATATCCCTTTTCAAACGGGGGGGGGATTCTTCCCCCAGTCTCGGGTGAAAATAATTTAGAATGTACGATATTATAGGGTTTACTTGAGCTCGGAGCTCTATACTACCACTTTTTACCCCCGTTTGCTATAGGCACCAAAATATGACACAAATTCAGTTTATAAAGCTTGATACTATCCAACATCAGAAATAGTAACAATCTTTAATTGATGTCTGTCTTACAAAACGGAATAAACCAAAATATGACAAAAATTCAGTTTATTCCGTTCATAAAATTCGAAACTTTTGATTAGTATAAAGCTTGATACTATCCAACATCAGAAATAGTAACAATCTTTAATTGATGTCTGTCTTACAAAACGAAATAAACTAAAATATGACAGAAATTCAGTTTATTCCGTTCATAAAATTTGAAACTTTTGATTAGTATCAAGCTTGATACTATCCAAAATCAGAAATAGTAACAAACTTTAATTGATGTCTGTCTTAAATACGGAATAAACCAAAATATTATAGAAAGTTCATAATTTATTTAAAGGTTTCCAAATAATATAACAATGATTAGTTTAAAATCGAAATACTAATAATATCTATATAATTGATGTGTTTTCAGAATACTAAATAAACCAAAATATGAGAGAATGTCTTACCTATGTTGTCAGTTTGAAAATATATTAAATGTAGTTGTCCACAATACTTTATAGTCCAAACAAGATTCTATTTGTTTTGAAACTTAAAAAACATTTTAGCAACACGGTTTCGTTTATTTCGTTTTCATCACACTATTAGTAGGGTCATATTCGGACCTCCAGTGACCATCATTTCTGAACAGCAATTTTTTGATGGATTCTTGTACTTTGGGGGTATTTTAAACAAAATAAGCTCCTATGTCCCTCACCAAAGTGTGGGCATTAGCTGGGAGAGGCCAAAATCCAAAAAGTGGCAGTATATATAGAGCTCCGAGCTCAAGTAAACCCTATAATATTGTACATTCTAAATTATTCACCCGACTGGGGAGAATCCCCCGTTTAAAAAGGGTATAGAAGTGATTTAGGGGTCAATAAATATTGGGGGTGTAGTTATAAAGAAGGGGGTATTTTAAAAGAGGGAAGCGGATGTTTTTTTAAATAGGTGTAAAAACTTTTTACCCCTGTTGCCTATAGCAAACAGGGGTAAAAAGTGGTAGTATATATAGAGCTCCGAGCTCAAGTAAACCCTATAATATCGTACATTCTAAATTATTCACCCCACTGGGGAGAATCCCCGTTTGAAAAGGGTATAGAAGTGATTTAGGGGGTCAATAAATATTGGGGTGTAGTTATACAGAAGGGGGTATTTTAAAAGAGGGAAGCGGATGTTTTTTTAAAAAGTGGTAGTATAATACTACCACTTTTTTACCCCTGTTGCCTATAGCAAACAGGGTAAAAAGTGGTAGTATATATAGAGCTCCGAGCTCAAGTAAACCCTATAATATCGTACATTCTAAATTATTTTCACCCGACTGGGGGGAGAATCCCCCCGTTTGAAAAGGGGTATAGAAGTGATTTAGGGGGTTAATAAATATTGGGGGTATAGTTATAAAGAAGGGGGTATTTTAAAAGAGGGAAGCGGATTTTGTTTTTAAATAGGGGTAAAAGTCCGTAGTATACTATGCTACCACTTTTTACCTCTGTTTGCCATAGGCGACAGGGGTAAAAAAGTGGTAGTATATATATAGCTCCGAATTTAAATAAACCCTATAATATCTTGATTCAGAATACAAGATATTTTAGTGTTTCGTCCAGTTGCGAACTCTATATATACTACCACGTTTTACCCCTGTCTTCTATGGCAAACAGGGGTAAAAAGTGGTAGTATATATAGAGCTCCGAATTCAAGTAAACACTATAATATCGTACATTCTAAATTATTCACCCGACTGGGGGAGAATCCCCCCGTTTGAAAAGGGGTATAGAAGTGATTTAGGTGGTTAATAAATATTGGGGTGTAGTTATAAAGAAGGGGGTATTTTAAAAGAGGGAAGCGGATTTTTTGGAAACAGAGGTAAAAGTCGGTAGTATACTATACTACCACTTTTTACCCCTGTTCCCCATAGCAAACAGGGGTAAAAAGTGGTAGTATATATAGAGCTCCGAGCTCAAGTAAACCCTATAATATAGTACATTATAAATTATTCACCCGACTGGGGGAGAATCCCCCGTTTGAAAAGGGGTATAGAAGTGATTTAGGGGGTTAATAAATAGTGGGGTATAGTTATAAAGAAGGGGGTATTTAAAAAGAGGGAAGCGGATTTTTTTTAAATATAGTATACTATACTACCACTTTTTACCCCTGTTCCCGAGCGGAAGATAGGGCTGAAGTTTTGTTGTTTCTGTAGCGATTTAAAGGTGTAGGAGGATTATAGCTAAGGATATTTTAGCTTATCTTTGATTAATATTGTGGCCGTCGGTTCATATAAGGCCGTCGGTAGACGGAAGGCGTTGGGTTAACAAATGGGTTAACAATATACAATTTTTTACTCACGGTGACAGAAAAAAAGGGAGAATTGTAAAAAAATGATGAAAAATTGTGAATTAGTTTGAATTATACATAAAAATTTTGTGTTTTTATGTTTGTACCACCTATTATTTTTTTGCTCTTCACTTTTTCGAACCATGCAAAAATATTGGGGTCAACAAATCACAACTTCCGTCGGCAAAAAAAAAATCCGTCGGTACATTTACAAGTTGTGCCCCTCCCCCCGGTTCCAAAAGTCTGGCTACGCCACTGGGTGGCAAAGCACACTAATATTAAATGGTGCTCTTACAAATACTGATGTTGAGTTGAAACAGTTGCAGAGATTTTTAGACATAAGCAGGTACAAGTTCAATAGGCTGAAACACAAAATGGAAGGAATGCATTTTGTTTCCCGTGGTAATCTGGAATCATATAGACTTAAAAACGAACCCTCAGTCGTTGCCCTTACATCCTCGTACTCCAATTCTGCATTTGAGTGTTTCATCTGTTCTTCCCGTTCATCTTTTCCTTCCTTTTCCTTTGGCTGACTATCTATTGCTCCTTTGCTTAGCCTCGTTTTACGTTTACTCTAATGCTTTATGTTGCTATACAAAGTATTTACCTGACCGCATTTTTAACATGTCTTTGATACAAGGTCTTCTGCTCACTTTTGTTAAAATGCTCATGCTACCATACTGTTAAGCTTCAAGGCATCGAGGTAAGTTCAAATTGGCTACACTACATCAAATAGGTATAGGTTTTCCAATTTCAAGATTATTTCGTCTCAGTTTTTCTTTTTTTTATATTTTGATGGGATGGAAAGGGAATTTTCTAAAAGTGAACCTTTTCAGTAGCGTCCAGTGGTGTCGGTTTTCTGAACTTACTTAATGGATTCACTGATGGGAAAGGCACGGAATTATTGCTAACATGTCCAAATTAGATAACTGAAACAGACTAAAAGCACATCGCAGATTTGGCCAATTCAATTAATATTTACTGTCGATACATGCGGCACATGGGAGACTAAAGCTCACCCGATACTCTAATATGTACAGATATAGCAGCAAATAGCTTGGCGTAATTATGGAACTACCGGCTGAATTAATTTTTGAAGACAATAATAACATGTTTTTTTCCATAGGGTAATTCCGGTCATCAAACCATACAAACCACGTGGTTTGTATTTTTACCCCTTAATAAATTGTGCTAAAAGATATGTTCTCTCTATTTTGTATTTGTTTTGAAAAATAACTTTCTTCCATATATCAAAGAATTAGGTAAAAAGGAAAACGCATATTTGCCTGATGTTTTCAAATCTAATTGTGGCCCATATTTTAATTATTTTTTTTCTTCACATTTTTGTACATTATAACGTCATAGTCATAGTGACACAATTCATTAATGCTAGCTGTTATAAATAAAGCTCAGCCGGACAAAGTTTAATTTTAATCCATCTTTCCAGAATGCCACATATATTCCTTATTTTCATATTATTATAATTACTGGATGTTAATTATAAGAAGTCTAAAAAGCTACTGGAGAGAATCGGTGTTCAGTTTATTAAAAGTTTTCAGAGGTTTGTTCGTTATTTTAACTAAAAATGTGTTAATCGATGCAGACATTCTATTTATGATTTATGAAAACTATTATAGGATTCCGAAAAGACATCAAATCGGAGAAAACTATACTCATTCTTTTGAGTACTTGGTGCTTCATTTTTGTAATAAACTATTAGTGTTAGATAATAAATTTTACACTTGTGTCATAAATACACATAACCCTTAAAACGTGAGAATTAGTGAAGTAAAATTCAAACGAAAAGGGTGAATGATCGTCAGAAGGTCAAAGTGTCAATCGTCAACCTGTTCTGCCCTCTTTTGTCATTAGAAAAAGTTGGGAGACATCTCCCATTCACCCGTGTATGGTGAATTGACTACGTAATAATCATATTCAAGGGCATAGATCAACTGGGCGTATCCATTCCTTTCGAAAGTCGAATCTTGCTGAACAAATGTATGTAGGCCAAAATATCACGAATACTATTGATTTGAATATGTTATCTTCATATTTTATGTAAAAACCATCTCATTTACCTAATGTAATTTCAACCAAGCATTTCACTGTTTCGAAGTGAATTTGGATGTGTATGACGGTGTCATACCATTCATACTACAGTTTACGGAAAAGAGCTATCTTCTCTTTTGATGTTTACTGTGGTATCTACGGTTGGGAAATCTATTTAGCATAATAAAGGGTTATTTCCCGCTGTGGAACAAGGAAAGTGGTTATTTGCATATTAAATACACTATGCGAGATGTAAATTGGGTGATGATGTCACAGCTCATTAGAGCTTGTCACTCGTTCTATTGCAACTTGTTGTAATGCTTGAACAGAATGTTTGAATTGATTTGATTTCTAAATAAAAGAAATATCTGTTAGAAAATTGTTAGAAAAAGTAGATAATTTTTTTCGTTCTTTCGAAGGCAGAGACTAACAGATTGGGTTAACAAATTGGATGTGATATTATTTTGTTTTTCCCCCATACTTTCCCAATTGACTAGCAACCGACCACTGAAATGAATAAGTCGGAAAGTTTGATTAACTTTGTAAGAAGTATAAGATCATATCCTTTGTCCCATTGAAGTCAAATTCGGAAAACATGTTCTACATACATACGCTGTAATCCGAGACTAAATTCAAAAGACTAGTTTGCGGCGGACGTCACTGCCAGTCAAATGAGACTTCTTTCAAACCGATTTAAAACATTGTGACAGTTTGTTGACACGTCAATTGGTATTTCTTAATCATTTGGATTAGACAATTTCGTAGAAATTAGCAAATGTTCAATTTCATAGTTTTGTCCAATTGTAATCGGTTTGAATTTGAATTGAAAAAAGAATTCTTATTTTAAAATAAGTAGCGGGCAAAGTAGTCCTTTTTTTAATCTGTGGCTCCGATTATAACAGACGGCGTTATTTCATAAAAACATCATCAAACAACTATTAATAAATGGACATTTTATGTTTATTGACCAATTCCTGGATCAGCTTAAGAGATACTTGAATGAACGTTGCTTTTGAAATAATATTTTAAATGTATTTTATTAGCAATAAACACATATTAAAAGTCATAACATGTAAATAATACAGAATATATTTTAATGTAAACCGCCTAATCCGAACTTAAGTATATGGCCGTAGGGTCAATACGCCTATTCTCGGTCACACGCCTATTCTCGGTCAGTTAGCGTATTGAACAACCGCTGACGATCGTTGCTTTAATTTCAGCCGTGTCTTCCGAACGAATCATTTAGCCGTAATGGTGCTGCATGTTTTGGTGACTTTTTAATATCACGGCAGCACAGTTCACCTCAAATGATAGATTTTGAGATGGTATGGTGACCTGAAATATCGGCATTTAAAAAAATAATGACGTCATTTAAGAGGTGATATTGTAATATAATCAGTGATGCGAAATTGTACATGCATTTTAAAGCTGTAATTTTAACAAGTTGATCCATCTGCATCGTAAATAACACCATAGCAAATGATTGGTGTTGTGTTTATGTAAATTCCCATAGAAACAGGGGTGTCCGAGAATAGTGTTGTGGCGATATATTATTTTATAGCCCGTGCCTTCTATTTTAATTCATTTATTTATTCAAAACTATGGTGTCATTCACCTCGAGTGAGATCACTCTCTCGTATCATTTCGATTAGACTATCGTTAAACGTCACAATGGTCTTTTGTAAAGAGAGGTTTTGTGGACGACGCAAACTGAGAATTAATTGTAGTCTGTGGCATTCACTCAGATGGTTAACATCTCTCCATAAACTCTCCGTGTGCGTCAAGATTTGAACACAACTTCTTAGTTTAGAGCGAGTACAATTCTCGCTAATTATTACTGGATAATGGAGTTTGTTCTACTCCTAGTTCTCTTGTTAGTTTTAATATAAAGTTTCATACCGAATGAAGAAGATGTAGTAAGTAATAAATATAACTTAATTAACAGTAAATTGGGTTTTGATTGTCTTTATGTTTGTGTGATAATACTCGTGCTTGGCTGATTCTAAAAGCCTAAATAAGTCCCTGGTTGAACCTCTGGTTCTATGAAGAACTTTATTTTAGCGCCCCTACTCAGGCCTATGATGAAGAGACGATGAACCGAATACCAATCTGAGGGACTAGTCGAGACGAGTGAACCAAGACGCATCTACCAAGCCGTGTGATTATTCCCTGGTACCTACCTCGCCGGTTAAAATATTTAGCGAGTCCTATTCCCAAAGTTCTTTATTAGAAATGGTGGAGAAAGCCAAGGCGTTTTGATATTTTTATATCAATGTTATTTTAAAGATCACACTTACAAGAGACAATTTTTACCCAATATATTAATACATCTTGTTCATCGACGGCCGAAGACGTCAGCGGAGTTTCTGAGTGATGCTACGGGCTACCCTTACCATTTTTGTTTCAAATTTTATTTTGGTAAGTTAATATGATGGTGGTAAGTTTTGTTTTGGTGGCATCAACATATATTGTATGTTTTATCTATAGTCTAGGCACGTAGTAGGCCTATTTCATTTCAAAATTTGGCGAGTTGAGTAATTTTGCGCTAGACATGGGCGTTGGCTGCCAATCGATACCAGCTGTGTATGTGACGGGTTTGCTTTAATGTGTAATCAATGGAGTGTACAATTGTATTCATTGAATTGAAGCTTGTTTTCTTTAGTCAGGTATAAGCTTGGCTTTGTATTGTGTATTTGTGTCATACACTGTGGCGTGGCATGTATTTAAAATTCGCGCGCAGTATACTCATTCAATTGAATATGCTTTCTTTGTTAGCCGGGTTCATTGATGGTCATCATGTTTGTAGCTTACTATGATTGCTAATATGAATTATTTGATCAATGAATTAATGGCATGTAAATAGATAGTGGAAAACTTGTATGTATGTAGGTTATTTGCAAAACTTTGTTGATGTAAATTAATAAGTTGACTTTGAAAATATTCTAAATAATTTTGCTTTATTAAAGCGAGTCAATTTATCAACTTATTTGGATTGCCAATATTGTAATGGATTTAATTTTGTAAGCATCCATGGCTTCTGGTGATGATGACATTAAATTACAAGAAACGTTTAATGATAGCTCTGAAGAAATTTCTAATACATCTGATAGTAGTTCTGATGATGAAATATTAGATTTTGATTTAAACATGGCTACTAAATACGACATGTACGATTTAAAAATCAAATATTCAGGAGATCCTGAAGATGATATAGATTCTTTTATTACCAAATTTTCAAATTATGCTGCACTTCGAGATTATACTGCGCCAAAAGCAGCATTGGCTCTGACAATTAAAATTGAGGGCAATGCTAGCGTCTTTCTTGAGTCAATACCCGAAAGCGATAAGGACACGGTTGATAAGATTAAGGCTCTTCTTAAGGAGAATTTTGAGGGTGATTCGTGGCGTTGGGGAATTGAATCAAAATTGCTGTCGCGTAAACAACTCACCAATGAAACTTTGGACGTATACGCGTCAGATGTTATGCGCTGGTGCAGACAAGTTGGTAAAACAGATTCCGAGCAAATGTCAATTTTTGTCAGAGGTCTATTGCCTCCTTTGCGTGGATTTGTGTTTTCCAAAGAACATAAGACATTCCGTAATGCCTTAGACGCGGCACGATTAGGTATCGCAGTGCAGCAAACCGCTGAAAGTGACACATCTAGTACTAAAACTGTAGAAAACTCTAGTAATTCAGTGAATGAAGTAAATGTAACATTGGATTCTGTAGCAAGCATGGTTTCTAATATAAGTACTAGACTGGGGAAGTTAGAAAGTGACAAAGATAGTAAAAAGGTTTCCTTTGCAAACTCACACCAAGATCATTTGCCCATCAATAGGTCTACCAAACGAAACATAACATGTTATAGATGTGGACGTATAGGCCATGGGTGGAGAAAATGTTATGCAAAACAGGGAATTGACGGTAAACCTTTAAACTAATGTACCCATCTGCGAGGGATCGTAAGAGAAACAAGCATGTTCAAAAACATGCAGGTGGGAGTGAGTATAGTCGTAAGAATGAACATGTATTTGCCAATTGTGACAAAAAGGGATGACATAGCCCTTTACCACCTTTTGGACAGAGTGATATGAACAATTCCGATTTATTTGTTGAAATTAATTTGTCTGATTCAAATACCATTTCGGCTTCCATAAATTTGATAAACCATGATTGGTTGTATTCAAACCTGCATTCAGTTCATCATATGATACAAAAACCTCGTATTAAATCTGCTCGAGTAGCAAATGGTAGTGATTTAGAGGTAACAGGATTTATTGTTTTGGTCATATCTGTCAATGGTGTACTTTTTCCGGTGCCTTTGAATGTTGCACGCTCAGTCAGGATTTTCTCTGACTGATTTCCTTCAATATTGCATACGAATTCCGTTGGCATTCCTATTCTCGATCAGTGTTCCCTAGTATGAGCTATGTTGACATTGTTGTTGCCATGTGTCCTACAAATGATCATGCATGAGCACATGAGAAGTGTTGCATTTTGCTCTGCAGGCCTATAGCCATTTATCAAATACAAATGAGCGAGGAGAAATTATTTGTGACCGCCCGCCCCTCCCCTCCTCTACCCCTTACCCATCCCCTACCCTGTCGTATTTTCGAGCTTTTTCGGTCGGAAAAATTGGGTCAACAATGTCACATTTCTGTCGGCAAAAATGGTTCCTGCCCTGGTCCGAGAAAGGCGCTATAACTGACTTGTGCAGATAACATACACTATCTCCTCGGGCCTACACGTGCTATTAGCGCAATTTTGTCATTACTTTATATACATGTTAGCACAAATAGCACCGCTATTTTCATGGGTGTGCTATTTGTGCAATTGACAGTGTTATTTTTTGAGGACTTTTAGGGACATTAAAAATAGCTTTAAATGTTAATATATTATTAGCGCAGTTATCATGGTTATGCTATTTTTGAGTTATCCTATTACTTGGAGGGGTGTTATTAGCGCTGTTGTGCTATTCTTATGGTTATACCTTATAGCGTGCTATTAGCGCTATGGTGCTATTCTTAAAATGGTTAGGCCTTATAGCGTGCTATTAGTGCTATTGTGCTCTGGAAATTGTTTTGGCCTTAGGGGGCATCATGATGCAGTCATGTCTACAGTAGAATTCATCTCGACCTTTGCAGGACTTAACCCCATTAAAAGCTATTAAACCAAGATAACACTCATTGAAACAGCTCACACTAGTACAGGCAATATCCTGAAAATACCAATTTTATTCATGTTTTTACCTGAACGGTCATGGATCATAATAAATAGTCATGGAATATCATGGAAATTCCTGTAACAGGATTATAAGTTTGACTTTACAAATATGCAATGCCAAACATTTGGAAACCATTCCTGGAATATCCTGAAACCGACTTAATAACTTGAATTAAAGTTTCAACTTCAACACTACACTATTTTTCGCTCACCTGGAACGTTTTCACTAGTCCGACTAGCGTCTTCAGCAGATGGTGATGCTGTGTTGATATCTCTCACTGATGATGTCATATGACATCGTAACATCCTATGACGTCATTCTGTCAATCATATGACGTCATCAGTGAGAGATATCCCGATTGTAGACCAGATATCAACACAGCATCACCATCTGCTGAAGACGCTAGTCGGACTAGTGAAAACGTTCCAGGTGAGCGAAAAATAGTGTAGTGTTGAAGTTGAAACTTTAATTCATTTTATCTACCACTACGTATGAATATCCACTCGTAGACTTAATAACTGTTTACAAGATGAGTAGCTATTAAAGAGGATTACACGGAGTTGTGAAAAGTTGTATTGTCACATGGTATTAGTGGTAATTGAGTTTACTTTACTCCAAGGACAAGCTTCAATCAACTGAATCCGATCTTAAGCATGAATGATTACCAAATATGTCTATCCACAAATCCTCTGTCAGGACATTCCAGGAAAACATTTTGACAGTCACAACGGTTCTGAAATAAATTATCATGGTTTTTCCTTAATATTGTCATGTTTTTTCCTGATGGAATATTAAGAAGTCAGTGGTAATCCATTGTAGGGATCTTTCGTGTCCTTTCAGGTAGATCCATGTAAATTCAGGAATTAAAATGGTATTTTCAGGATATTGGCTGTACTAGTGTCAACTGATTAAATCGGATCTTCTCTGGTTGTGCACAAGTGTCTGTTTTCATGTGCGATATCGCAATAAAGCTGGTATTATAGCTTCAGTTGGGTAACCGATTATAAAGGAAACGAAAGGAAACAATGGTACGTGTACCTTTGTTCACGAAATGAGACAATTGCCTGCTTTTTGTAAACCAGCATTCTTGAAAATGAGCAACATAATGATTGTTGACTTAACACGGTTTGGAAATAATTTCTTCATATTTTTGGTGTTATCTGTCGTTTACATGTCCTTCCTAAAACACAAAAGTGCGACCCTCTCCAAACACCTAAATTAGCTAGAAATTTAGGACATGTTACAAAACTATATTGTCTAGAATTTTAGAAGAGTACTTTTAATATTGGCCGGTCATTTTTCACACAGCGACGTTAACTAGTCATATCCCCATACTTTTGACGTAGGGCTATTTGTAGAGGTCACGCGTCAATGGGAAAGAGCACTGTGTATTGTGTATAGGAAAACGGACAGTAACTGCAGTATGTATAGCGCGTTATTATCGCAATAATGTTATTTTTGAATTCTTGTACACTTGGAGGGGTGCTATTAGCGCTATTGTGCTATTCTTAAAATGACCTAGACCTTATAGCGTGCTATTAGCGCTATTGTGCTATTCTTCAAGGGGGCACAACACTAAATCCTTCCACATTTAGTGTAACCTTGTATAGTTCCGGTAAAAACTAGCGCCTGAGCAAAATGTATCAGCCTCTCGTGGGTACTAAATTCAAGTGATTATCGTGCTTGTTTTTATGGGAACAGCAGAGTAGGACCTCAACATTAAAAATCTATTCAAAAAATGTTTCAAATCGATTGTGAATTAGTGACAGGCTGTCGGAATAATATCAAGGCCGGAACTGGTAAGGAGGCGAAATTGTCGGCTGAAATTCGTGAGGGCGCTGTTTAGGTGCCCGTAGCGCAAAAATTTGACTTTCATCGCTTGGATGCTAAATTGGTCAATTTGACGCCCTCTAAGGTATGTTGCCCCCCCAACCTGCCCCCCCCGTAGTTACGCCACTGATCGATCTGCAGTGGTATTGATACCAAAATGAATTCATTTTCATCAGTAAAACGTGAGTTTTGGTGATTTGTATATCCCCTACCCCTTTATATTGTTATTATTTTATGTTGCACATGGAAATTAGCCTTTTTTCACATTTTATGTCTATCTACCTGACAACTAATGGTTTTTAAAATTGCTTTTAAAATTGCTTTTAAAATAATTACTAGAAAGTTAGAACAACCAATTAGCTACATATTGATACCAAAATGAATTCATTTTCATCAGCTAAACTTGAGTTTTTCGTGATTTGTATGTCCCTTACCCCTTAATATTGTCATATTTTACGTTGTTAGATATGGAATATTAACATATTTCTCATATATTATGTTTAACTACCTGACAACTAATGGTTTAAATGCTTTTAAAATAATGCTAGAAAATGAGTGCAATCAAATAGCTACATATTGATACCAAAATGAATTCATTTTCATCCGCAAAACTTGAGTTTTGGTGATTTGAATGTCCCCTATCCCTTAATATTGTCATATTTTACGCTGTTAGACATGGAATATTAACATTTTTGTATATTTTATGTCTATCTAGCTGACAACTAATGGTTTAATTGCTTTTAAAATAATACTAGAAAGTTGGAACTATCAATTAGCTACATATTGTTACCAAAATGAATTAATTTTCATCAGTAAGACCCGTGTTTTGGTGATTTGTATGCCCCCTTACCCCTTAATATTGTCATATTTTACGCTTCTACACTTGAAAATTGATATTTTTAAGTCTATACAACTAACAACTAATGGTCATTTTGCTTTAAAAGATTACAAGAACCAAATAGCTATGTATTGATACCAAAATGAATAAATTATAATGAATAAACATCGAGTTATGTTGGATTGTACGTCCCCTACCCCTTAATATTGTCATATTTTACACTGTTACACATTGGAAAATTAAAAAAAATTCACACTTTATGTAGACCTGATGGTTTTTCTGTTAAAAATAATACTGGAAAGTTAAAACAATCAATTAGCTACATATTGATACCAAAATGAATTCATTATTATGAGTAAAGGTTGAGTTATGGTGGTTTTTATTTCCCCTAACCCTTAATAATACCATATTTGACATTGTTATACATGAAAAATTAACCTTTTCTCACATTTTATGGCTATCTACCTGACAAATAATGTTTGTTTTGCTTTAAAATAATACAAAAACATTTGAACAATCAATTAGCTACATATTAATTCATTAAAATGAATTCATTATCATAAGTTGAAGTTGAGTTATGATGGTTTATATTTCCCCTACCCCTTAATATTGTTACACGCGCTGCTACATGTGGAAAAGTAACTATTTTTTACATTTTCAGTCTATTTTCCTGACAAGCAGTGGTTGATCTCACCCCGCACATATTAATATTCAAAATATTACATGAATGGTAACTTACCAAACAAATTTTGTTAATGGAACTTATATAGTTCAGCTGAGTGACATAATTATTAAGACACGTAAAACACCCCAACCCCGAACCCTTTATTACACACCCACCCCCACACCCACACCCACATACACACCCCACCTACCCCAAACCTACACAACACAAACCAACATGCACGCAAACATGCACTTATATAAACATTTGAACCAGAACATCAATGGTTGCCTAGATATGCTTGATATTAAAAACAAAATTAAAAAATGGAGCTTAATTAATTATGAAAATAGAAATTGGCACAATAGTAAAATTGTTGTGAAAAATCTGATTTTCCACCAGTGTATGGACTGGCCACTTCCAATCATGATCTAATGAAACCTAGGTTTGCTTTCAAATAATACTAGAAAGTTAGAACAATCAATTAGCTACATAGTCATACCAAATTAAATTCATTATTATAAGTACAAGTTGAGTTATGGGAATTTATATCTCCCCTACCCCTTAATTTTGCCCTATTTTTTGTGATTTTATGTGATTATACGTCCATATATAAAATGACCTGTAAAAAAGTGTTACCACAATTTGAGACCACTACCTACTTAGCAATGATCTAGAGGGTCCATACTAACTACCCATGGTGTCAAACCTTGTATGTAGTGGGGGTGAACGAACTCCTTATTTAGGGCCTTGTGTGATCTTGCTCCTGGACTAGTCGGGCGTGCCACCGCATTCCGCTGTGCGCTCCCACAAAATAGGACCACCTCGGACCCCGATCGGATGGTACGAAAATTTTTGCCAATAAACCGTTTTGAAAGGATCGCTCCTTGTCAATATATCTGAGAATACTGCACACGTATTTTATTATGGGTTTAAGTTATCAAAACCGCATCATACCGATCAACCAGGCTTCCAAAAGAGAATGACCGAGAATAGGTATAGAAAAACTATACGGTGACCGAGAATAGGAGTTTAGTGACCGAGAATAGGAGTTGTCGCCAACTTTGACCTTTTGACCTTATACGTCCAATACAAGTTCAATGGACGATGTCATGCAGGGTATGTTAAACGGGGTGTTGTGTGGAATGCACGTTCCCATATAGCTAACTTTTATAATCATTTACGCAAGAAATAGAGCGGGTTGTTTCTTAAGTGACCGAGAATAGGCGTATTTACCCTAATCCTTTTTTTAAAGGTTAGCGTATTAAAATGTGTTCCTCATCCGTTAACAAGGAAATAGTTGCGTTATATTTTTCTGCATATATAATTATTATGCTTTTAATACTCATTTTGTCTGACTGTAAAACATTAATGGATACCGTACAGAACAATCTTGAAAGGGGAACGGGATAACAATTATACACGGTAAAGCGAGAGAGCGTCAAATTGCGTGGGCTATATGACGAAAAGATGAAGGGTGCATTTTCTTAATCGAACCTCTTCCCAACCCTATTACGGAATACCAAGTGACCCAATAAATACTAAAAAACAATGTATTGCGTCATTTTAATCATTGCTACATGTTTAGGGGTAACTCAGTAGCATTACATTTGTTTACTTAGCTTGGTTGACATTAAAAGAGATCATAACTAATTTTGCCGACACGTCCATCAGCTATAGGCAACTGAACGAAACTATATTTGAAGTGTTATTTATTTCCTATGTTCTCTCCGAGTCAAACATATACTGCGACAATAAAGTATCCTTACACATGGAAAATAATCACAATTTCAAAACTGAACAATATTGGGGTAAATTGTTTTTTGAATAGATGCACTATCTAATCCTGCACATTATGACACCACATTGAATCCAATGTGACCTCCAGAAGTAGAGTTACAAGCAACTGAATAAACGAAGGTCCAGTTTTAAAAGTGACAAACTGGCCTATACAAGGCGCAAAAAGATTCCAACAAGCGAAACAAAGAGACAACACAGTTTCTTTATGGGTCACTCCATATGAAATCAAGGAGTCGCCCCACCTGACCCCCTCAGATTTGCTTTATATTTTAGTCATATGTTGTACCTGCAAACATATTAAAAACCTTCAAATTTGAGGTCTGTATCTCTTACGGATTTTCTGTGGCAGCCATTTAAAGTTGGAGTAGGGGGGTCTAAATTTGGACCCAAAAGTTTCCCTTCAAATAAATTCCATCTTTGGGAGTCCGTGCCTTCTTTATAAAAAGAAAGAGAGGTCTGAAACTTTGTATACACACTAACTGCATGCCCAATTTGTCAAAAAATAAAAAAAATAAAAAAATTCTGTAATTGCGCGTTGTGTCACGGGGTCATAAAATATGCAAGAAAAAATGTAATGTTTTGTAAACTGGCAAGTTATTATTTATTTATTTAATTATTTTTTGTTGTCACTGATGCTATATATAGGATAAATACAATGCATATCCAAAAAATTGAGGTCACAACTCATTTACATTTCGAACAGCGCCCTCACGGAGATGAAATTTATTGCAAATTCAACATTTTCAGGGGGCCCAAAGTCGATGTGGTCCACCTTCAAAATTTATAAAACATCACTTTTATATAACTACTAGTCTTAAGGAGCCCTTTTTCTAAGAACCTCCTGAATTTTGCTGAGGCGGGAAGATGGAGGTTCTTCAAATCTCTTCATACTTTTATTATGGACACATAGTGATGAAACATTTCACATGGTGAAATAATTTTGCTGTATCATGTGCCAGTGTTTCTAGAACAAAAACCCTTGATTGAGCCCATTTACGCAATTTTGTCAGACTTTTAAAATCGACTATGTTTCATGTTTTCAATGTATTTCTAGATCTGAGTGTACAAGAAAGTTAATATTTGGAGTAAACATTTCAAATGGTTGGGTTCACAAATATATTTAAAGATAAAGTCATAGTTTTGGTGCCTTGTGTGTTTTTATATTATGTAAATACCTTAAAAAGAAGATGTTTTTAAGAAAAAATAGGTCATTTTTTAAATCTGTATTTCTCTCATGGGCAGTAACTTTTCAACACAAAACGTACATATTTACGAAGCCGAGGAACAGTTCTAAAAAATATAAATTTTCACCGTTGTGTTTGTATTTACTTACTTAGATACACACAATTTAAGTTGCATGGTTTTAGTGAACTACTAATTTGCGCAACACCAAAGGCGCACATACTTTATCCATGCCTGCGCCCATTGTGCCACGACGTACACTTTTTTCATTAACATAATTCATAAGATGCATTTTATCTGTTGTATTATATCAGCTTCATTTCTCACTAAAATTTAATTTTCTTCATGTCCTAGCCCCTCTCTCCATATTAATAGGCATGGAAGTCTGACCTTAATTAGAAATAATAAAAAAATCATGATAAAATGTATTTATTTAGGTTTTAAATCTTTATTATTTTTATATAATGCAGATTACTCAGTTAGTATTCATGTTATAATTCATAGATTTCTCCTCTTTTCAATGGTCAGTTGTAACTATACAGCTACTTGTAAGACAGTAAAATTTACTGCTTTATTTATTAATGCTTACATGCAGCAAGAAAAGTTCCATTACAGCACTTCTGACAACATAGGGCTCTTTGGCATACAATGATACAAGTGGCATTGATTGGTGACCCATGCTAAACTTGTTATATATAATTTCATATTAAGGTTATTAATTATTTTAAACTGTTGTGATTTGGTAGTTCACAGCATATTACGAATGGTAGTGAGCTATAGCAAAAACTGCATTGCTCAATTTATAGCGAACGTGTAGAAGAATTCAAATATGACAGATATACTTTTAAAGGTGCTGCGGTTCTTGAGCTACGTTTTAAAGAGGGATGAAACAACAACACTTTTTTAAAACGTACATAACTCATTAACAACAATAAATTAAGCAAGTTTGCAAAGTATACGATTTGTAGAATGAACTTTTGCAAAACATGCAGGTGTTAATTTTCAATAATATATTGATCTAGATAATTAAAATCAATTTTTAGGTTGCTTCGACCAACAATACCTCGTCTACCCTTAAGATTCGATTATTAACTTGCACGGTATATTCTATATTATAGGCCTATAGGCCCATGTTAAATACAAGATGTGATGAGTTTATGTTTATTGTTTTATGTTCATTATAATTACATTTTCCGCATTCTAATATAACAATGGCCGCTGACAAAACATTTGAAAAAACTATATTTGGAGTCTAATTTTTAGAACTAATGTTTTTCCACTATGTTCTGTTTTAATTTAACCATATACTCTGAATAGAGTCTATGAATATAATCTATGATTTAACCATAGGTCACGCTTCCATCAGACAGGGCTTGTGCACCTCGTGCTATTCCATGTGTATATTTGTGTCAGCATGGACCATTTGAAATAGGAGTGCATGGCTGTATGCTTGAAGCTATAAACCAAAACATGGTTCGAAAGAAATAGAATTGAGCAAAATAACGTTTTAATGCATAAATCCTCAGCGATTATTGCAATCAATTTGAATTTTAATAAAGAATGAACTAATTCTTTCAGAGAATTGAAATAATGATTTCAATGTATTTTTAACTGTTATTCATGACCCAATGAGTAGAGTATGCTGCACAATGGTGGTGGCTGGTATTAGTCCGGTATCTACGGAAGTTAATGAAGATCCCCCAGGACTCTACCAAACCAACTTTTTTAGCTTCCTTTTATGGTCCTATAACACATTCAAGATGTTAACAAAAAATAATTCCTGGCACTCCAGCAATTTTCAAGGTTAAAGGTTGCTAAAATCTGGTTAACAAGCACAATAAAGGTCAGTCCCCATTACAGCCTATTTGACCACAACCTTTGTTGTGATGTTTCCCAGGTAACAAAACATCCTACATGGTTACAACCATTCCTTATTTGACTCGTTTTTACATGACAAGCAATTTGAGACCAATTTCGTTGAAATTGGAGCATTTTTAATTTTTGGCCCCTGTGCGGCCAAAAAAACTGACCACTCCCCAAAGGTTTAAACCACTAAATTATCTTAAATGTGTTATAGGACCATAAAAAGAAGCTAAAAAAGTTGGTTTGGTAGAGTCCTGTGGGGGGTCCTTATTAACTTCTGGTAGATACCGGACAATATTGCCAGCCGCCAGCTCCATTGAAACACTGCAAAAGAGGGGTGACTTACATGTCGCAGAAGTACACTAAGGAGTAAAAACACAATGGTGATTTTGTTTATTTTTGAAAACAATATTCAAGGTCCCATTTGACATGTAAATTTTTTTCTCAAGTGACTGCCTGTAAAAAAAATCTCTGTTTGAAATTAAGCTTATTTTTAACAAAAATTGTTGCAAAACTATGGTCTATATTAAGGTATCCTGCGAATAGTAAATAACACAGGGACAACATGATGCATGATGGGTATGCCCTATAATGTTGTTGAAACTATGTAGGAGTATCAGTATCAAAGTCAATATCGTTTGAAAGTTATGGGATACAATATAGAAATCCATGTATTCGTTATTTGTCAATATTTTGCATTTAGGGCAAAATTAGTGATTTTTTGTCTAGAAACACTGATACGAGGTAGGCAAAAAAATTCATTGCCATGAGCAAGGAATCATCAAACAAGATGCATATACCAAATATGAAAGGATTTGTCCAACCTTCATCTTCCCATGACCTGGTGGTTTTTACACGGAGGCCTCCTTAAATTACAACTTTGCTAAGTCCCAGTAATTGTATAGGTTGACTTCATATAAAATGACAAGCCCAAAGTTGACCATTTTCTTATGATTGCATGTAGTGCAAATGTGCCGAATTCGGAAGGCTTGAAAGTCAAATTGGCCCCAATATTGAAAATAAAATGGAAATAAAACTAAATCGTTTTATATGAAGTCAATCTATAAAATTACTGGGATTGAGCACAGTTGCAATTTAAGACTAGTAGTCATATAAAAGTGATGTTTTATAAATTTTGAAGGTTGACCACATCGACTTTGGGCCCCCTGAAAATTGTGAATTTGCATTAATTTTCATCTTCGCGAGGGCGCTGTTGGAAATGTAAATAAATGGTCACCTCAATGTCTTGGGTATGCATTGTAATTTAGGGGGGCTAAACTTGCCAGTATACAAAACATTACATTTTGTTTGCATATTTAATGACCCTGTGACACAACGCGCAATTACAGACATTTATTTATTTTTTACTTGTTGACAAATTGGACATGCAATTAGTGTGTATACAAGGTTTCAGACCTCTCTCTCTTTTTATTAGGAAGGTACAGGCTCCCAAAGATGAAATTTATTCAAAGGGCAATTTTGGGTCCAAATTTAGATCCCCCTACTCCAACTGTAAATGGCTACCATAGAAAATCTGTATATATTGAAAATGAAATGGAAATAAAAGTAAATAGGGCCAGTAACTACTCATCTAATCATTTATTTTTAATATTGTGGCCAATTTGACTTTCAAGCCTTCCGAATTCGGCACATTTGCACTACATGCAATCATAAGAAAATGGTCAACTTTGGGCTTGTCATTTTATATGAAGTCAACCTATACAATTACTGGGACTTAGCAAAGTTGTAATTTAAGACTAGTAGTTAAATAAAAGTGATGTTTTATACATTTTGAAGGTGGACCACATCGACTTTGGGGCCCCTGAAAATGTTGAATTTGCAATAAATTTCATCTTCGTGAGGGCGCTGTTCGAAATGTAAATGAGTTGTGACCTCAATTTTTTGGATATGCATTGTATTTATCCTATATATAGCATCAGTGACAACAAAAAATAATTAATCTGACCAAAAATGTGAATTTAGGGGGCTAAACTTGCCAGTTTACAAAACATTACATTTTTCTTGCATATTTAATGACCCCGTGACACAACGCGCAATTACAGAATTTTTTTATTTTTTATTTTTTGACAAATTGGGCATGCAGTTAGTGTGTATACAAAGTTTCAGACCTCTCTTTTTTTTATAAAGAAGGCACAGACTCCCAAAGATGGAATTTATTTAAAGGGAAACTTTTGGGTCCAAATTTAGACCCCCTACTCCAACTTTAAATGGCTGCCACAGAAAATCCGTAAGAGCTAAAGACCTCAAATTTGCAGGTTTTTAATATTTTTACAGGTACAACATATGACTAAAATATAAAGCAAATCTGAGGGGGTCAGGTGGGGCGACTCCTTGATTTCATATGGAATGACCCTTATTGAAGCGTTATTTAAAGCAGTGTTTATTTCAGTTTTTGCTTCTCTGTACTTTTCATAACTTTCACTTTATTTGTTAGTTCTTTTGTTTCAGTTTTCTTTCGTTCCTTTTGTTTTAAATTAAAGCCAAACACATACATTAGCCATTCACCATTCTCAAACCAGATGTCTAGTCGGAGGAGTTTTGAATAGGCCAGTTTGTCACTTTTAAAACTGGACCTTCGTCTAATCAAATGCTTGTAACTTTGCTTCTTGAAGGCACATTGGATTCAATGTAGTGTCATAATGTGCAGGATTAGATAATGCATCTATTAAAAAAAAAAAATTGTTCAGTTTGGAAATTGTGCTTATTTTTCCAAGTGTAAGGATACTTTATTGGCGCAGTATATATCACCATGTAGTTTTGAAATTGGTATTATTAGTGTAGTTTAGTACATGTACGGTCGTGTGTCTTGAGCTCGCCACCAAAAAAAGGTGGCGACGTTACATTTTGCCAAAGTCGACTCAAAACAAATGATGATATCTCTGTCAAGCAAGAAGTTATTGCCATGCTTGTGGTATCATTTTATTGCTAAATAAAATGCACTTTCAACCCTGTAAAAAGAAATACTTGAACTTTTTTAATACTAACACTGTGCTTCATAGAATTCAGAATGGGCAGGGTGGCGGTGGTGGGGGATGTGGTGGTGGGGATGTGGTACACACAAACTCTATGGGATTGGTATTTTAGTGCGTAATCTGCTTCTGTAAAGGCTGTAAATTGGATTTGGACTCTATTTAGCATCTAAAAGACTCATGGCCTTACAGCTAAACAATTCTACTAATTGTTTTTAATCATTTCTGATTGGTTTAGTCTAGAAAATACAAACTTTTCCATACAAAACTACCCGATGTCATATTAAACACTGTAGTAAGTAATGCAGATGTCTTCAAAATCTAAAAGTTACTGTAAAATTTTAATTACTTATCCTATCACAGTCAAAGTATAGATTTTCTGAAGGAAATTTGACGAGGAATCTAAATATGGACATATTTTTTCTGTATGGGTTAGGGGAAAATGTTTAGGTTCAAAATATGTTGAATTGTAAAAAAATCTAACATACTTTGGGACACCCTATATTCCGAGATTACCAAACAGCTGTGATTTCGGTTTCTTCCAAAGTCAGTTGGCTCTCCACATCCTCTAACCAAATGAATGTTGTTTACTTCCAGTTTATTACTTTAAGTTGGTAATAAGCAATGCATTGAGTGACCCATTTTTATCCAAATCTTTTTTATTCCACCCTGTATAACTTGCATGTCACCCTGTATAATGAGTTGAAATGTATATATTTGAATTGCTTATGCCTTTAGCTTTCCAAAAATGTATACTTTTGCTAGTTTAGGGTTGATGATTGTCGAGATAATCTAATTAGAAACCCGGTTGGTGTAAAAATTCATAATATTTGTCATGTAACGCTAAGGGTGGCGAGTTCAGGACACACGGCCGTACATCGTAATAGCACCGTAATTCCTTTTTGAAATACATATGGAAGAACGCTATAGTAAATTCTATATTATCATGGAGGTGGGAAAATGTAAACGAGCATTGGAACTCGCCCGTTCAAGAAATAGAATAGAGAATAGATTTAACATAAATATAATTGATATCTTCCCATGAATGGCCAATTATTATAATCATTTAGTAATGTATAGAGTGGAGTCCATGAGCAACACCTAACAAATGTACAGATTACTCTCGAATTTATGTGGAACAAATTATAATAACAATCAATTAATGAAAATAATGCTATGATAACAGCAACAAGAAAAATCATTTTATCTGAAGAAAATTAATACCGCATAAAATGTCCATTGGTATTGAGCAAAACACAATATAAACTGTGCTGATTCAAAAAAAAAAAAAAGCCATTATATTACAAATTACATTCATTGATAGTCACATGGTCCCTTATAAATTTGACTTATTAGATTTAGAACGTCGGTTTTATTATTTAGGTCAACAAAGCAAGCCTGACTAATATAATTATGACTGAGTGATCACTTATTTACTTGGCTGTTAGTATTTCCAATGGTGTTTTGAGAAGAATAAGTGTGATGGGCGTCCGCATTAATGACATTTTAAGGTTTGCAACTATTTTTAACTGTTGCGATTTTGTAGTTCACAGTATCGTGCGAATGGCAGTGAGCTTTGGCAAAAATTGCATTGGTCATTTCATAGTGAGTTTGTAATATTTTTTAAATAATATATTGATTTAGACAATGCTTCAACCAACAATACCGCATCTACCCTTAAGCAATGTGATGGTTAAGCAGCGTTATCAACCTGTTCTTGTTTTCCTTCCTCCTCCAGCTCGTACTCCTACCACCATACCTAGTGTTTCTCATCTTAATACTGTAATATGTCCTGAGTAATTTAATTTGATTATTTATGTTTGTTTACAATTAGAGAAACAAGAGAAAGGGAAAAACCAAGAATTTGTGTATTACAACATGTTTTAGGGGAAACCCCTTTGCTTACAGTAAACAAACCCAATCAGAGGAAAGTCCCTACTATTCCATAAGGTTTTCTGTATTGCATATCAATTTGAAGCGCTCTTTAGCAAAGTCATAGTTCATTGAGTTTCCAACCGTATGACAAAACAGGCGAAAATAGTAACTGTTTGCACAAGATTTGCAATTTAAAGAGAATTATTTGCCATTGTTCGTTCTAGTGACGCTAGTCTATGGACATTATAAGTGTGCTTTTTCATTTATTGATATTAATATTATAAGGACATTTTAAGGTTTTGACTTTTAAAACCTACATTTTGGTCGTTTTCAACAGATTTAACACATTCGCGTTGCTATAACATTGAATTGCGTTTTCTATTGACCTAGTAACAAAAAGTGTTTTAGGGAGAAGTGTTAGCTTTCGTTTGATATAAAAAAATCTGAGTGGATGAAGGGAACACTTGAGGTTTCGACAAAAACCAATTACAAAGGCCCATTTTCCAGCTAGAAGCTCCACAGCTCATACGATGCTATGCACTCAACCGTGTAGTGTAATCAAAAAATGTGGTGGAGACAATTCACTGCTTGCTGTTCTCTGCTTTGAAGCTCTTTGACGAAAATGTGTGCTCAGGTGTATCAAGGTGGAAACTGTTAGATACAGTGTACAGTTTGATTCGCCAAAATAACCCGTTCATATCATATTTGCAGGATTGGGCTTTGGTTGATGCTACATGCCATGTACATAATTATAATGGCATTGTGTTGCCACAATTATGTGAATTGTGCCTTTAAAACAAGCAAAGTAAAACAGGTTGGGCTGAGGACACTTTTATTCATTATTTTCCTTGCAGATAATTATGTTTTATTGTTTGAAGCTTAAGATCAATCATATCGTAAGGAAATATGTTATATTAGATTTGACCCGGTCATATTTTCACACTATCACATTTCCTTCACAGGAAGTAAAATCCGCTACAGCTGTTTGGAAAGCTACTTATAACATACTATAAATCTCAGGAATACCATTTACGCTAATCATTGCCAACAAGGTAGGATGGAATATGAGTTGACTTTCAAAACACTGCCCGGGCAGCACATAATTATGCCTTATTATGATTAGTCCGAAACGTAAACTTACAGAGCACTTACGTTCGTTATACATGGTAATAAAAAGGGTACTAAATCAAATTTCGTTCTACAAAAACTTTTTAAGGGTGGCAGAGATATGAATTATTGACCAATGCAGTTCTACATATGGGTGATCGTATTGAAATTGCTAATGATTTTGGTGATTATTTCACCAGTATTAAAGATCGCACAGGTTAGGTCTGCTTTGGATACTGCTAATTTTGAGAGTCTTCCAATGTCTACTGAAGCTCTCTGCACAGCAAAGTTGTAAGAATAATTATGACCAGCTCTCTCAAAATGATATCAGGAAGTTGATAGCGTCCGCGTCACTGAAATCACCTTATTAAAGGCCCATTCAGTAATTTGCTCATCCGGACGATGGTAAAAATCGTCAAAATTCAGATTTAGGTACCTTTGTCATTGTCATAGAAGTGCTGACATAGCCTGCTAGTGGTTCAGCCGAAAGCCGTGGATGAAAAACAAAATAAGACATTTTACAAGAATCTGTAATTTATATACTGACAGTATCTAAATTAGCTACGTGTATTTCAATGGGGCTTTAACTTTGTCAATATTGCTGTTTCCTTGTTTTTTGCCCACATTTTTCATTTCAGAAATACCAAATGACAATTTTAACGACTTATCCTTCACTTTTAAGGGATTTACACACAATTCTATTTTTAAATTATACTTTCGTTGGAATCACTGAATGGTACTTTCATGAACTGATCCCTGCCACGGCTATCACAAGGAATGTTTCATTGAATCAGCGTATGTGCCACCTAATTGCATGAAGAGAGCCCACATTATTCCCATCATCAACAAATGAACGTTTTTCATGCGTGGCTAGCGCACTAGAGGCTACAGACCGATAGACCACATGTTTTCAAACCACATAACATACATGGATAATAACCATCTCTACGTGAGTACAGAAACCACACTCCTACCTACTCAGAACGATTTGTTATGTGCACTTGATAGTCATGGTGTTTTGCATATCGTTTGGAAAGTATAGATATGGTATCACATGAAGTGCTGTTAAATGATTTGCAAAATTCTGCGAAGTTATATTGCCTTGCTGATTCAGTTTGTAACCTTGAAGTTACATTTGACAGACACTGAGCATATGAACAATGCTTGCATCCTATGTGCTAAGCTACATAAGACACAATGTGGATCGTGCCTCTGCTGAATAACGTATTCATTGGTTGCAGGTCAAAATGCGTGTAATTTTCGAGACTCACCTATTTAACGTTAGCTTAGGATAATTTATTATTTTGTTGATTTTTCACCACGGTAAATTGGTGGAAAATAAAGAAAATAATTAAATATCCGAAGCTAACGCTAAATAGGGCGCCTCCACCTAATGCTTCATTTGCATTTTTTAGAGCTAAAGCTCAATTGCATCCCCGGAATACTTAAGCGAACTTCTTGTGCGGTACCAACCAACCCTTTAGCCGGATTTGATGCCTCAAGGTCGTCCTAGGTCAATTAAGAATTAAAAAAAACTTTGTTTTATTCCATACTTTGAAATACTAAAGAAGGGTCATCAAACAACATGAAAGTCCGCTTTACAGAGAATTCGGAAGTAGCGTAGTATAATAATGCAGGATCTTCGGAATAGCTGGCCTTTGAATGTACTGTATGCATGTAATAATTAACCGCCATATGTCAGAAATATTGTAAAGTATTTTGCCACGCCTAGCTCGGATGCGATAAAATATAACGACTTAAAAAAAGACTTTTAACGAAACTACGAGTATACTGGGAATGAAATAACAACTTTCAGATTAAACAGGATAATGTTTATCGTTCACACAATTTCTAGCCTAAACAAAGTGAACCAAATGCAAGGGAGCGATGGATAGTATTACCTGGTAATCTATCACCGACTGTTCCAATAAAAGATTTAAGACACATCTAGCAAGCTCGTATCTAACCCTTCAGACGTCAACATGTCCAAGCTGTTTGCACTCTTATAATACTTTATGATATTAATACGATGCAGATTTCAAATATTGTCCCATTCGTTTAAGGGATGTGTAATGGGCATGAACCTGGTTTGGATTCCAGAGGGAGTGTGCCTGCAAGAGACACATCCATCAGAAAAGGATTAGCTCAGATCGTGCGCCAAATAAGTTAGCAGTTCAGATATTGACATTTACCCCAGCCTTGAAAAAAAAATGACAGAGCTGGGCATCGAATCAGGGACCTCGCGGTTCTGAAAATCAATGCATTACCACTAAGCCAGCTATCTATTTGCTGTGAGAAGTTTGATAGTAGTCCTTGATATTGCTGAATAGAATAAATCAATACTGGTATTTATCTAATTACGATGTTATTCAAATCTGGACGTTCCACATACACTTGGAATATGGCTATCAATCGATCAATCAATCAAGTGTTCACTTTTCAAGTTTTCAAGTTATCAACAATCAATAATAAACCGATGAATCATGGAATATTACTAATTACTTAATAATTTTCCAAATAAATAAATAAGTGAGTATAATGGGCAACCAACGTATCCATAATAGCATAGTATAGGCGCTGATGCAAGCTTTCATAGCGGAAATATGAACACATTCCAGCTAGTCGTACCTCTTTTTGAGATATTGATACGGCGCTAAAGGCTACAGCATTTCCAGACACAGCGACGAACCCTATATACAGAGGTAAGTTATCATCTTGTTACAAGGAATTCTATTCAAGTAATTTTATTATCAATAGACCCACATAGAGAAATACGACATCTATCTTGAGCCAATCTGCATTCTGTTTCCAGCAAAAGCCGACGATCAGATCAAAATTTTAAAAGGAGCATGACCAGAAATCCGTGTTAAAGACAGAGTAAGCTTAAAACGCATTGAAAACACCAATTTACAGTCACAAAATCTATAATATTAGTAAATCACCAAAGCGAATGGTAACGTAGGTATGTGAAAAAGAACAACATTAACAATAACATAAGTATGTGCCCAAAGATTTGTCTTTGGCATATCGCTTTTACCAAAAATATCAAATTTTGGAAAAACGCCCCAAAATTTAAAACAAACACGAACCTTCCGAACTAAATACATATTCGCACTCGGCGGCCCAATCACTACCTTCCGCTGTTATTTGGGGTATCTCTCCAGATTCGCCCATACCCATGCCTTAAACAAGTGAATACGTATATTTCCTGAGAAGTCAAGCCATTTAGTCCGCCGATTACTTGACATACCAGGCACAGTAATAACACGTAAGCTTGCAAGATACTTAATTGTTTACTGAGTGCAAGACATTATGTAAGTGCAATGCATGCAATAGCTACATGCTTTCAGCATTCAAATTCCAAATGCCACTGTCAAGCAACATTACATTTTAAACAAGAACATGAGATTGAGTACCTAAATAGGAAAGCACTTTGTGGCGTAAAAATAAGACAATAAATTGTTAGGACCCAGAAATTCTACTTTTTGATTAGACTGGCGGCTCTGCTTACATTAAATGTAATGGTAAAGGAGAAAGGGATTTCATCAAGATAAACTTTGACAATATTTATTCATCTCAGTGCATATGCGCAAACGTTTTGTCCATTAAAGCAGATTTTGCATTTTACTTTGCAACAGGCAGAATTTAAAAAAAGAAAGCAATATATCCTAGGTTATTTCAATGCAGATGCGGTATTTTGTTACTTACATTGAAAAGTGATAAAGAAATTAAAGCACGTCCAAAGTAAAAAAGCGGTATCTGATATGGTAGTTGTTTTCCGATATTTTTACTTGTAAGGTCAGAATATTACAATTTCATTAGAGTCTGGAATCGTTGTGTAGTGCTCGTTGAACTGATCTTGACAAAAATCTTTTAGAACCCATGTTTTATTAATTCTGAAGACAGTTTGACACATCAAAGTCTAAGCGTATTCTTCCACATTATAAATGAATAAAGAGCACATTGAACTACGAAAGGAACGGTTACTTTAATATCAAAGAGGTACGGTCCCATCAACAGAATAAGGATATTGCACCATCATTAATTTACTGTCTGTCATAGGGTCTTCTTGGCGCTTTGAGAGTTTCAGCATTTTGTCTTTTTAGCTGTCAAGATTAATAATTTACATCTCAATTGCGTTAAAATATGAAAAGCTTCTCTGGGTACTATGTGATTGAATACTGAGGATTGAATATGCTCCCCAGATCGAAGTTAAATTAAACGAATACAAATACATCATCTGTGGACACGACTAAAGGGAGCTATAGCTTACCATGCATACACTTCTTTCTGGCGTTATATAGACGAAATGCTACTTTCTAGAACCGATACCCAGCACATCCTGGTTAATAATTCACCGCTAAAAAGATAAAATGGAGTGACAAGGAAAAAGCCAAGGGTCGTCACGGTCAATATGGATACAGTTGACTGTAAATTGTTACTCAATTGGCCGTAAAAGCACGGACGTCTATGACCAAATCCTTTAAGCGGATGATGGCGGCGGTTGCCGTCATTCGTAGTTTTAATTTTAAACTTGTCAACACTAAAACATTCATGATAAAAATGGTAGATGAAATAATGCTGTATCAAATCTCATAATATGAAGGAAAAATGAATTTATCACGTTTCATGAAAGAGAAAAGCAATACATCCATCATGGTAATTCAAGGTCAATGGTAAATTCAATCTGTTGAAAGTTTTAGCAGATTTATTTTTCTCATGTGACATTAGCATACAAACCCAATATAGTGAACGTGTTGAAGAGCTAAATGTCCTAATTTACTGTAAGTGGTAAAATATTATCGATCGAGTGGGCGCTGCCAGCAGTGATTATTGAGAACAATACGGAATTCGTCGAGTGTTTGAAAATATTACTGGGAATTATGAATAGTGGCTGTTCATATTTATTTACCCTATGAAAATGAAAAATGCAAATTGAAGAGTACATAAAGAAACCATTTTGTTGAAAAAAAAGAAGCTAATTAATGCATAGTGGAGAGGAATTTTGCACGTTGAGTATATTCCTAAGTGAAACATTCATGCTTATGCACGAAATAAACCAGTTCCAATTAGCTTTCAATCTAATTAACAACACCTAAATTTATGTGACAGCACACCAAGACAATCAAGATTCCCATTAATTGATGTCTTACATTTAAATATTGTCTTTCCAGATAGTAAAGATTAGTGTTTGTATTGTTTCTCTCTTGGTAGGCCTATTTACGACACGTCCTTGGCCGTTAACGAAAAAGTTAGATGGGTATTAGGCGACATGGTCTTCAGGTTAGATGCGTAAATAGCCATGTAAAGTTTTCGATCATGTCACCAACATTAAAATAAACTTAAACTTAGGGAGTGTTCAGAAATACTTTGGTGTGTGTGGGGGGGCGTGGTAAAAGGGGAGGGGGGGCCAAAAAAGTTTTGGACCTTAAAAGAGGGGGGACCAAAAAGTTTTATGTGGTAGGAAAGGGGGGGAAGTTTTCCGCTTGGTTTTTAATGGGATGCGATTTTCATTGGTGGACCATGTTTTGTACTGTGACCATGTTAATTGTACTGTGATTTATACAGTATGGGAAAGTTATTACAATATTTTGTGGTTTGTTTTGTCACTTGTCCTACATGTATTTGTGTTTGGGGGATGGGTGGCTGGGTGTGTTGAGGGGGTGTTTGGGTGGGATTTTTGTTTTATGTAGAAAATCCCTGATTTTTTATTGATACACTTGTAACCAACGTTATTTGTTTCATCTTAGTATACTATGGTACTTATTCTAGGGGGGGGGGGGCAACGGTAGCCTTTGTGTTTGTTTTTTTCTTTTTTTTTCCTTCTTACCTTTGCTGGACTACCACACCTTGTTTTTGCTTGCCTTTTTCATCACTCTTGGTAGTGTGCAGCATACGCTCGTTTTAACAGAGGTATCCGTTGGGTCCTGTTGTCGTGGTGGGGCAGTATTTAAATCTCATTGTCACACTCTGATTGCATCTTTGTTTCTATATTGGTTACCGTAATTAAGATGGGGTCTGGTGGACCATGTCTGTATGTTCTTTTTCCCTTTCCACCAGGCCCAAGTACAGGTGAATAAAAATGGAAAAACAAAAACAAGTAGGCTACAAACATGATTATGTATCAATCTGATCAAAATACAACTAAATCAAGAAAATGTTGCAAATAAATTGGATTTCTTTGCACGTAAACTACACACTTCAGTCTAAACCCCAGATAAGGCGCCGTAATCCCAGATAAGGGACGTACATCTCAGCTCAGATAAAGCAGTCTCAACTCCAAATAAGGCGCCTTAACCCTAAAAAAGGAACATAAACCTAAGATAAGAAAAGTAAACCCCAGACGGCGCCTTATCTGGGGATTAGACTGCCATATCTGAGTTTACGTCTCTTATCTGGGGTTAAGGCGCCTTATCTTGAGTTTAGATGCCTTATCTGAGGTTTACGAACCTTATCTGGGGTTAACGACCCTTATCTAGAGTTAAGGCACCTTATGTGGGGTTTAGTTGCCTTATCTGGGGTTTATGTTCCTTATTTAGGGTTAATGCGCCTTATTTGGGGTTTGGACTGCTTTATCGGGGGTCTACGTCCCTTATCTAGGGTTACGGCGCATTATCTGGGGTTTAGATGCCTTACCTGGGTTTAGACTGCGATATGCTAAGGTTAAGGCATCTTAGCCACAGGTAAGGAACGTAAACCCAGGATAAGGCTGTCTAAACCACAGATAAGGCGCCTTATCCCTAGAAAAAATCACATTTACGCTCTACCAAATGGGGGCCATCTTGGATTTCTGGGCAAAAATTATGTTATAACGTCAAATTAATGTCAGATTCGGATTTCTTGGGGTCGACTTACCGGAAAAAAGTGTCTTTGTACACGATTTTAGGTACTCTGGTTCAAAACTAAATTTTTCAAGATGGTGCTGGCCACCATCTTGGATGATTTCTGGGTAAAAAATGATGCCGTAATGTCAAACTAATGTCAAATTTGAAATCCTTGTGGTCGACTCATCCAAAAAAGTTAGCGGCCACCATCTTGGATTTCTGGGTAAAAATGAGGTCGTAATGTCAAAGTAATGTCAAATTTGAAATCCTTGTGGTCGACTTATCCAAAAAAGTGTCTTTGTGCATGATTATAGGTGCTCTGGTTCAAAACTTAAATTTTCAAAATGGTGGCGGCGGCCATTTTGGATTTTGGCCTCTAGCGAAAAAGCCGGGATTTTCGCGAGGGACATGTAAGCTATTTTTTTTCTAAATGGTCCATAGAAGTCGAATCAATCGTCAAACCTTACTAGCCAGAGAGTGGTCACCAAATTGAAGTTTTTGACCTAACTATATTAATGAACACTCCCTTAAAGTTAAACTTTTTAAAGGTTTATGTTTTCGAGGGGAAATACTAGCTAACGTTAAAAATTGACATTCTTCATTATGCTATTATTCTGTTGATGTTATCTCAACAGTACGTGGTGACACCATGGGGAAGCAGGTGCACATTCCCATGGTGGGGATGAGTGACTATGGGGAAATATATGGTATATTCCATTGGTGGCATCTCTTGCGTAAAGCTGATGCAAACACAGGGTATGTAAGAG
The DNA here is from genome assembly GCF_039555335.1 of Amphiura filiformis. Lineage (NCBI taxonomy): Eukaryota > Metazoa > Echinodermata > Ophiuroidea > Amphilepidida > Amphiuridae > Amphiura > Amphiura filiformis. Next base: position 14,858,025 of record NC_092644.1, read on the forward strand.
GTCGTGTAACCTTTATCAAAATTCCAATATTTGTTGTAAACATGTCAGCAATTTATATCTACCTGACAAGCTAGAAACAATGTCGTCGTGCAATTAAGGGTAGACGAGGTATTGTTGGTCGAAGCAACCAAAAAAAATCAATTTTCATTATCTAGATCTATCAGTATATTATTGAAAAATAACACTTTGATGTTTTGCAAAAGTTCATTCTACAAATCTTATACTTTCTAAACTTGTCTAATTTATTGTTGTTTATGAGTTATGTTGTTTCAACCCAATAACATAACTCAAGAACTACATGACCTACAACATTATATCTGTGATATTTGAATTCTTCTACACGCTTACTATGAAATGAGCTGCGCAGTTTTTGCCAAAGCTCACTACCATTCACAAGATGCTGTGAACTACCAAATGGCAACAGTTTAAAATAATTAATAACCTTAAAGCTCTTGAAGCAACGTACACTAGCGCTAGCGGAGATAAAGGATGTCCAATTCATACTATAGAAATCATAGGTATCAATCATTTTGATACACAGTTTCCATTTTTTGTATTTTATCCTACCTTTGTTTTTATTTCTCACTAACTTCTGAGTATACATGTTTTGCCACTAGTCATTACGTCAAATTTGTTTATAGTCATTTTCGGCAAATATCACTAGATACTGTTAGAGAAGTAGCAAAAGGAAAATGTCCCATAAACAAGTATAACAACCCCAACCAATTCTCGCTATTCGCAATAAGGGCGCCGCCAGCGGTTTTGCGATGTAATCGTGATGTATCATGGGAAAAGGTCGACATCAAGTCCGCGCAATACGAATATTACCATGCTATTACATAGGAACACGTGACAATATTTTTTAGTTTGTCAAAATAAAGGTGTTACACGCGAATCGATACTCAATAATACTTAATAATGTGATTTGAAATGTGCACAATTAATTTTTTCTCTATCGATTTGCGTGTATTACCGTTATATTGACAAACTAAAAATATTGTCACGTGTTCCTATGTAATAGCATGGTAATATTCGTATTGACACCGACCTCGCCAGCTCGCAATTGCCACGATAAGTCACAAAGTTCCCATCATGCAGCACGCCGACTCAGTAAACAGCAGGCGGCGCCCTTATTGCGAATAGCGAGAATTATATTATATATCGCGATGCTTATACATCTTTTTGCCAGCATTTTCAATTATTGTATAAATATAATTGATGGCCGATAACTTCATTAAGTTACGTCTAATATGACAGAGATATGGCTTATTGGTTATGAAAGATTTTTGAAATAAACATTATTTCCTTTGGGAGACTGAACAAAGATATAACAAAAAAAATAGACCATTATATAAACCAGTATTATTGACCGTGTTGACAGCTCCATCATGTCCATGGGTTATAAGCTTACCATGATCGCGTAATCTAATATTGATGTTTATTAGCAGACACTCTTTGTGCTACCAGGTTCAAACCTGTTTTGGCATTTGTGTTGCTCCAACTAGAGCATACTAATGAACACTCGAAATAATGGGATACCTTGTCGCTACTGAGTGATTGGACAATCGATGGAAATACCATACCTGGTTGACCTTCCATGATCCGGAGATCCTTGCCACCTCCAACGAAGACAAAATGAGTAATATCCACATGAGAATACAATTTTACTCCATACCAGACAAACCCTAATACATTATGATAACACTGAAAAATAAGATAGATCGTAATACCATATTAATGATTCTTGTAAAAATAAAATATTGTAAAGCATTTAACTTCATAGAAATTACTCAATCAAATCATCCAAATATGTTAATGTAATAAGGGATATAAATTAAAGACATAATAGCGGGGATGTGTTAAAGCGTACCAAATTGACTCTCACGGAAATGCCAAACAGATAATATTTATTGATATTTGATTCTAGATACATGTACATGTATGTTAAATAGTATTATGTTTCTTTCAATACCTTTCTCTTCATATGTCGTTTTATTGAAATAGTTAAACAACCTCTCACTCATAAACAAAAGTCAAATGCTGACAGCTGATTTGCCATACTCACAGAAAGGTAACATTAACATGTTAATTGTATTGTGGGCAAATTATATTATTGATCCTATCAGGAAAAATCAAATGTCAATAGCTGTCAATTTTGGTAATAAACATCGTCAATAGGATTTGTAAAATAGTTTCTTCCATGCAAATGTCAATTTCAAGTCCGTTATTGCACACAAGTGAACGATGACGTATAGACGAAGATGCAGAAAAACAATTAGTCTGCATGAAAGGACTGAAATAAAGTCAAGGATAAAAACTTTGACAGAAAAGTTAGACTATACGACGAAAAGTAATATACGCAATATGACGTCTTATTATAAGTTGAAGCAACTCAGTATTTTGACAGTTTTGAGCAACACGACGAGTTTACGGTCTTCGTATCTTAACTTGTTGCAAGTAAGTGAACAATTGCCGAGCTCTAGCTGATATAAATTCACTCATAGTACTGGAGGGAGACTCAAATTTCGCTGCAGTATACTCATTGTCCCGCAACATTATATTTGTCTTAAAGTTTATTACTTTTTTCCATCGTTCGATTATATTATTAAATGGGTTGGTTTTGATTACTTTTTTACATCCCGTCCCTTTCCTGTCGTCCTCTCTCCATCTCTTGAAATTTCATTTCCCTACTACAAAGTAGCTTGTTATGAAGATTTACATAGGCAGAGAATATCGTAATTGAGTATTGTCGCTTTCCGCACAAGCCAATTGGGCAACTACCCTTCCGACCTTTCCACTGTATGGTTAGCTTAGTGTGTATGTAAATGTGCTGTAAATGAAATGATCTGTGCTTCTGAAAGTTGAAAAATTGAAATAAAACTACTGGCAAAGCATATAACACAAAGTTCACAAATGGTCCAGAAAATATTTCCGTGTTATTTGTTGGCTCCAAAATAATTATATGAATATTTGGGTACTAATTGGTTTTAACAAGAAACCTACATTTTTATAGTTAACACCTGACAAATTTAGATGTTAATTGGACACATGTAATAATAGTAAAACGAATAATAGTAAAAGTCTAAATATTATAGACTGACAATAGCAACATAAAACCGTTTAGGCAGATTCTGAAGAAAAATACCAACGCATAAAATGTCCATTACTTATAGAGCGAAACAGAATATTAACTGCGGTGATTCAAAAGAAAAAAGGCCAATGTATTACAAATTATATATATTCATGGTCACGCATTCCGTTATAAATTTGATTTATTAGATTTGACATGTTATTGCTTAGATCAACAAAACGAGCGTGACCAATTTAATAAAACATGATTGGGTGATCACTTAGAACAACAGCAGAATTACTTACTATGCTGCTATTATTCCACAAAGTATTTTGAGAACTAAAATCGAAACAGCCTCCGCATTAATGAAAGGTTTTTGTTTGTATACTGTAGTCGTCAGTGAACTGGGTTTTATTCATTCCATTAAATGGTTAAACAGTGTCATGGTTAAGCAAGCGTTGTCCACTTCCTCTTGTTTTTCTTCCTCCTTCAGCTCTTGCTCCTGCTACCACGATTACTGTTCCTCATCTCAATACTCATTGTAATTGTCATCGTCTTATCTGCCTGATTTTGACAGAGGGTAAATGATGCAATAACATTAAAATATCAACTACCACACTGTTAATCAGGCAGGTTTGGTTCAACCCAGAGAAACTGCTCGGGCGGGGCTTCCTCTTTAACCATGCTGTACGAAAGTTACGGTGTAATAAAACTTATGTGTTTACACCCACATTTTTTTAGAGTCCACCTTTGAATGTGCTGCAATCATTCAATAATTAGCCGCCAAATATCCGAATAATTTTAAAGTTTTGCCAAGTCTAGCTGCCATGTATTAAAAATTAAAGGATACAATATTTGGCGTCCATACAAGTTCTAGTCTAAAAAAAGTCAAGTACTTCTTGGTAATTTATCACCTCATCCAATAACACATACTAGACAATACTATAAAGTTTATACGTGCTGGTGATACGCAATTTGTAAAAGGTTAAACTGATTTTTAGCACAACAAATTCAACTAATTTTGAATTGTCGATGTGTGAAACACATTTTCATCAGAAATCTGATGATGTTCTGTTGGACTTGTGCTTTTGTTGACCATTAGTGGAAGGGGCGAAATATTTTTATTGCAACTCGTTTGCCCCCTGCCCTTCCCACCACATTTTGCGACAATTTTGTGCTATTTTTTCTCCCCCTAAAATTCACTACCTCAATGACCCCCAGCCAAAAACAAAATCTTGGCGCCGCCTCTGAGCCACCCTTATACAAACGATCTCATTCAACTAAAAGTCCCCAATGGTCAACAAAATGGCATAGCAAGTGCAACACAATATCACCAAACTTCTGATGAAGAAAATCGAAAATTTAAGGTTAGACGAATTTGTTGTGCTGAAAGTCAGACAAATGTAGTAAATTCTTATCAAGCCTTCCAGACGTCAAGCTGTTTGCACTAGCATAATGATACTTTATGTTAGTTTTACAGTGCAGAATTACAATATTGTCCCATTGGTTTAATCAAGGGTATACGTATATTTAATAAGAAGTCAAGATATTAGTCCGGCAATTACTTGTGCATATCAGCTACAGTAATAGCACGTAAGCTAGCGAGAAGATACTTACGTTACCTACTAAGTACAAGACAACATACAATAGCTGCTTGCATTCATCATTCAAATACCACATATCACTGTCAAACAAAATAACATTTTAAACAAAACATATTGATGACCTATAATAGAAAAGCACTTTAAAATAGGACAATACATTGTAAGGACCCAGAAATTGGTATTTTGATTAAACTGGCGGCTCTGCCTACATTAATGGCTAAAGGGATTTGATCAAGATAAACTTGAACAATTTATCTCAGCATATCTGCGCAAGCACAGTATCTGCTTAAGCTTAATTTATACTAAATCGCTGAGCGATAGTGATTGGTTTTTAGCAAATGAGGTGGACGCGCTTCCTTATTGGTCAAATACCAATCGATTGCCTCTCAGCGATGGAATATAAATTCAGCATTTAAGAACATAATGAAGACCTGAGCGAAGAAGGCCGTAAGTCCATATTTGGCATTTTGAGATATGACGGTTTAAACTTTTTCAAATAAGTTAATTTGGAAACCAAAAAGCCATTATATTGATATTTCTCAGGTACATGGATATAGGCAAGAAGAATCATTTTGTATATCAACCAAGTAAATATCTGTAATATTGTGATATTGATCGATTTATCATTTTTGGACTTACGGTCTTCTTGCGCTCGATTTGAAACAAAAGCTTATAACTCAAAACTGAATGTATATGATGGAAATATTTAACCATATTGGTTACCTATCTGCAAAGACGAGCATTTTGACACCTTGTTTGTTGAATTTGAAGGTTGTTTTCAAATTTAACATCAGTTGACCTTTAACCGGAAGTGACCCTCTAACTCATTAACCGAGCTCAAAATGTATGATAAATTATATATTTTTGTAATCGTTGAGATAAGACGAGTAATTTGACATGTGTCTTTGACGACATTGTACAATTTTTCATTTTGACCCCTCTTGACCCCTTACGTGACCCCTATGGGAAGGGGGCCAAATGTCAAAAAATTTTAAAAAAATATCAACATTTTTGTCTTCATGCAATAACGTCAAAACCAACTGTAACTCAATTTCGTCAAAAGTGGACTTACAGTCTTCTTGCGCTCAGGTCTTCATATTCCGTTTTATTTACTTTGAAGCATGATGAATAAAAAAATCAGCCAAAGCTACGCCAGAATATTTTCATGACTCCGACACGATACAAACGGTAGGGTTTTTTAGTCGTCACGTCAAGCATTATAACAAAAATACATGTAGACAGCAAAGAAATGAGTCTATTGTATTTCTACTCTAATACATACATTTTTCAAAAGCACATGCCAAGTAAAAAGCCAGTACCTGCTATGTTATTTACTTATAGAACGGCACAAAATATCGTAGGAAGCTGATACTGGCTGAAATCCTAATCGACAAGTTGTGTAGAATTCGTTGAACCGATCAGGGAAAATCTTTAGAACTCCTTTTTACGTATTGTAGATGTCAATTTGACACATCAGATCTAGTCTTATCCTTTAAAATATTTTTTATTGCTTTGATTATATCTTATTAGCTGCCACGAGTAATAATTCAATTTGCAATTAAGTTAAAAATAATTATACAAATAATAAACATAACAGTTATGGATTCAACTTAAGGGAGCTATTTCCCTTGCCTACAGACGATTCTTTCTTGCTTATAAAAAGATGAAATGCTACTTTCTAGAGCGGACACCTATCACATCCTATAATAAAATGAAATTGGCAGTAAAAAGCCAAGGGTCTTCACGGATAGATTTGAATGTAAATTGTTACTCAATTGGTCTTAAAAGCACGGACGTCTATGACCAAATCCTTTAAGCTGACGATGGCGCCGGTTGTCGTCTTTTGTAGGTTTGAATTTTAAAATAGTAAATACTAAAACTTTTATGATGAAAATGTTTAAAGAATGGGTGAATATGGTGAAAATAATATGAGCATCTTTGAAAATATTAATTTTATCCTTTTGAGAAAAGCAAATAAAAGATGAAAGCTAAGAGCAACAAATGCCGCGTGGAATTTCAAGGTCAATAGTAAATTCAATCAAGACTTACTATTTAATACTTCAGACGGAATCATCAGCACGATTTTATCATAAGATAGCAATGCAGGTGTCCTGATATCCGTACATGCTCAATTAGCGAGCATTTCCTACCTCTGTCACTTTTTAGTTACATTGATTTTATTTTGAGATAGGGCTTGCCGAAACCTTCTTCTATATCGAGATCCGGTTTTTTTCTTACACGATATGATCCCAGGGTATGTAAGTGACACTTCCTTTAAAAAACAACAAATCTACGGTTTTAATCGTCCTCGTCATAGAGATTACATTTGATTGAGTGACATATGTTCGGAAAGTCTTTCTCAGTTTATATAAATTTGATGCGGATTAAGTGGATTGTGCTTGAGCTAGCATGCAATAACAAATTTGATACACTTGAAAAAATAAACAAAGAAAAGTAAATAAGAATTTTGCTTTTTATTTTAATCGTCAGTGTCATAGAGATTACAATATTGTTTGTGCAGAAATTCTTGGAAAATCCTCATCAATTATGGTTATTCTTCATCAATTCACATTTGATTGAATTGTTTTTGAAAGGTTATATGCAATGGTTATTGTACTGTGAAGAACTTGAGGCAACATAAGTATCGTTTATTACGAATGCTCAAAAAGAATGTTCAAGAGTTGTCATTCGCATAGAACGGTTCGTTTTATTGTCGACCATAATTAAGTTTATGTTACTGCGCGGGTCAACGAAGTCCCAACTTACGCTGGTGTAAATTCACATGAGAGCTGGCTAGTCATGAATTACGCAAAGCGTAACTAGGATAAGTGCCGCGCAAGCCATTCTAATGAAATTTGTATAAATCCACGATGTTACGACTCTTTCCCAATTGTAAGTCGAACAAATTATAGTTCCAAGTCCGTTCGATCTACAGCGTGCGCCCACTTGGTATGGAATGTCATGACAACCATATGGCATTTCGCATCCACTTCTTTTCTGACTTGTCAATAATGTCGAACCTGGCTGTTTTTGTACGCTCCGGAGCAGGGCCTTAATTTGGGCCAAAAGGTTAAGTTGATTCGAGTCACTTTACACTCAAGTTTCGGCAGATTTTTTTATGTTACACTAACATACAACCCCAGTACAGTGTACGTGATGAAAAGCTAAATGTCCTAATTTTACTGTTAGTTGTAAAATAGTTTTGTTAAATGTTAATTTTCTTCCCAACAATGCTGATAATGTCGATTGAGTAGGTGCTGTAGTAATTATTCCTGAATTCGTTGAGTGTTTGAAAATATTACTGCAACCGACGTATCGGCTGTTCATATTTATTTACCCTATAAAACGATAAATGTAAATGGTATGCCTAAAGTACTTTAAGAAATCATTTTGCTCAACAAAATAAGCCAATTAATGAATAGTTTTAATGAATATGTTCTTCTAGTGAGCATTGGATATACAGTTATGCATATTCACGTAATATAGCTGTTCTTATTAGCTTAAAATGCAATTAAGAGCACCTAAATTTATGTCAAATCACATCAAGTCAACTGAAATTTCCATTAATTGATGTCTTAGATTTAAATCTCGTCTTTCCAACTAGTTTTTGAATTGTTATCTAACGGTACGCTGCCATTCTCCTTTGGCCTTTACAGGATAAAAAATTGGCTTACTGGACAAGGTGTTCAGATTAAAATTCCAAATGTGTGAAATGCAATTTGGCCGTTAAATTAGCAGTGACAACTTTTGGAAGGAAGTTTTTCGCGAGATACTTCTGGGGGTGAAATTATTAGTAAAACATAATAATATTAAAAGCGCAACTGGTCTTCTACGATATTCTATTGGGCCAAATGAAAAAAAGAAAGTCTGGCTCAGCCACCCACGCGCATTGCTATGTGAATCTAGATTTTAGATTTTGGTTCAGATACGTAAATTGGCAGGACCTTTTTACAGATGATGTTTGTATTATAGAAGCATGTGAATATTATGATTGTTATCATCTATATTATAGATGATAAAAATCACCAGATATTATTACAGCTTAATCAAAAGGATAACGTCGCTAAAGAGTAAAAAACCTGAAATAAAAAATCCACAAGGAATAATATTTGACATAGTGATGTTTGTACACCCTTCTCAATTGTATGGATATATATTTGATGGGCGATAACGTCATTAAGTCACATCTAATTTGAGTGAGGGATGTATTATCTTCCAGCACGATGGCAAAAAGTTTTGTCGATAAAATATCTGAAATGAATATGATTTCCGTTGAGAGAATGAACAGAAAAATTATAGTATCTTATACTTTTGACAGTTCCTTCATGTACACGTGCTACGTTTAATCTGATCGAGTGACTGGTCATTCGATGGACTTTCCATGCTCTGAAGATGATTGTCACACATGTCATGTGTTCACAGGCTGGAGTGGCCATCTTTCTTTCGAAGCGACTTGGGGCCAGACTCCTTCTTGAACAGTCCATACTGTGGGGTGTGTAGAATTGTCTGCTACGCCTCCTGCACAACGAGTATTTTTACATTCTCAGCGTACCCATTCACACCTGGATGAATTCAAGTAAACACGGAAGAGCCTTGACGAAAGACACTTTGGCCGCCATGTGACTCGAACCCACAACCTTGGGATAATCACTTAAGTAGACTACCGTACTCCTCTTTTGGGTGTGTCTGTCTGTGGGGAGGGGAATTGTGAATGTTTCTTGTGGGTGTAGGTGTACAAGATGAACTCGTTAAGGATATTAAAAACATACAAAAAAGGTTTAATTTTTCTTATATTGTTTCATCAGATTAAGACTTTGAATACAAAATTGACCGTTACTTCATTAGCCTATATACATTAAAGATCGTAAGTCCGTACATATCGTCTTAAATATTATTGTGTGCGAATGGTGATATTCTTAATATTCTATACAACTAATGTAATGTATTAAGTTAGCGCCCTTATAAAACACTGTGACTCTGACAGGATTTAAAAACAGATTGTGTTTAAATTTCACTCTAGATTATAAACTAGGTTATATTCTCTCTCTTCCATACTTTTTTTTTCACAAATTGGGTTATTGATATAGTAAAGCATCCTGTCACTTCCAAACAGCAATAAGTCAACTGTTGTCAGCTCAATTTTCATACTCGAAGACAAGTAACATTAAGATGTTACTTACGGGCAAAGCATCCAAAGCTAAATTTAATCCATCAACTACATTCCTTGTTAATTCTAATAGAAAGAATCAAATGTCAATAGCTGTCTATTTTGGCAATAAACACCGTCTGTACTATTTTTTAAATAGTTTATTGCATGAACGTCAAATATTTATATGTTAATCCACGAAGTTTGATTGAAGAGAATGATGATAATATACAGGAAAAAAAGAGACAAGAAATATAACTTAAGGTCAAGGCCATGAACATGACTTGCTTGCTCTTGTTTGCTGATGGAAGAGAATAAAATGAAGTCATGAGTCGAACGTTTGACTGACATTAATGTAATAAGAATGAAATAAGATGTATGGGGGCCCGTCGATTTCAAGTGGATATGGACAAAACTTTGGTTATATACAACTGCAACATAAGAATCGCCATGGTCGGTAGACGCTGAATTTTGTCTCCCGATTTTGCTTGGAATGCGGCGGAGCCGTTGGTGTTTTAACTTAAGTTGTATTATCAGGCTTTAGCTTTGGTGGTCTGGATCATTCTGAGCCCAAAATCAACATTAATCTTTGCAATGGCATCAAAGAAATCCAGATCTGAGCTAAGCTCAACTCCTTCAAAGTCGCCGAAGGCGAAGAAACAACGTGAAGCGGAACCGGAAGTTACAGATGTAAACAATGTGGCTGCGCCCATGGATTCTTCGGAACACAGGCGTAATTTGTTAGATGCGATGAGTACAAGTATGACAAAACCTCCGGAATGGTTTATTGAAAATCGTCTGTAAACAAGAATCACAGGAATCATGAACCCGCTGGAGGATATTTCTAAACATTTGAAGGCAAACTTCGCTCAGTTGATTTTGAGCTTGAAACTGTGAAAGCCGATATTAAAGCATTACAGCACGAGAGACTAGGACTTGATCAGTAAGTTAGACGATCTAAAGAATAGATCCAGGAGAGATAATCTCATATTTTTCGGGATTGTTTTCCAGACGCTATCAAAAGAATTATCAAACAGCAGTTTAACCCAGGTCATTTTCTGAGGCAACGCAATAGCATATGGGTCAGTCATTTGCAAACCACCCTAAGCATAATCATTACGGAGAAAAATCGACATGCGCGCTTGCTTTGGTCAAACAAACATGTAGGAATTTGACAGTAGGCAACTGGCGTAATGTGATCTTCAGTGACGAGGCCCGGTTCCTCCTCTACATACAAGAGAGCCGAATCAAGGTCCGAAGACATGTTGGTCAAGCCCTGCTTGAGGATTGTATCCTGCCTAGAGCTAGGGAGATGGTGATGGAATCACAGTATGGGGAGCCCGGGATGGGGAGCATTTCACAGTAGGTCGAAATCACACCACTCAGAGCGGACGCGTGAAGGAATTCCTTGAAAATGAGATGTAGAACACCTGGACTGGTCGGAATTGAGCCCGTATATGAACCCTATAGAGAACTTATGGGCAGAAGTATCCCGCATGTTAGGTAACATGGACAACCAACCAATCGCCCTGCAGGACCTTAGACACACCCTCATTACTTCCTGGCCAGATGTTCCACAAAGAACCTTGGCAAACCTGGTCGAGGGAATGTCACGTCGCGTACAGGACCTTGAGCTGGCAATGGGTGGACACACCAGATATTGAGTTACTTATCTAAGCATGTCACAGTGAGAGTTTTTAAACTTAAAAGTTTTTGTTTAAACGATAAAGTTTGCTAGTGTCTTTGATCTCATTTTGACTTATGAATCCCACTCTTTAATTGTGGTGTTACACTTGAAAAAATAATTGTATCGTTTTTGCATGGAATGTACTTGTACATGTATCTATACAATGTATGCACTTAATTCATTTGTACTTGGCTTTGGTTCAGTTTCTTGAAAACTGAAAACTCAATTTTTTTGCTGCAACTGTTTTTTTTTTGTGTTTGGGTGTGTGTGTGTGTGTGTGTTTGTTTGTTTGTTTGTTTTTTCTTAAAATCTAAAATATGAGCCGTGCTTATTTTTGTTGTATAATGTATTTTCAATAAATCAGAGGCAGTAACACCATGGCTGTCGAAAAGAAAAAGAAATAATGGATACAATGTGTAGACGCATGGAAACAATTAAATTTCATTCAAGACAAGAGAGCGATTACCTAAAAATGTCCTTAATTCTATCAAACAAAATGTTAACAATATCTAAAGTTTAAAACACGTGGGCAGTCGACATACGCATTATGTCTTGAATTTATGGTAGCGCTCTTCATTTTTAGAACTGATTTAGGAGAGATCAATTCTGAAAATTACAGTAAGATAAGTTTTAGTATGAGGCGTCGAGAATTCACATTCAATAGATTCTTACAAGACGTGTCTTTCCGCTATACTTTCCTCTTTGCTATGGCACACTCACCTATCATTAAACTTTCTCATACACGATTTTAACAAGAAAACAATTAACGTGTCTGACACGGGACAAAGAGGGCATTCGGAAACAGTAGACCATAACTGGGGTCAAATACCCGTCGAGTTGAGTTGTAAATAATAGGATGCCATTTGATTAGATTTATTGATTTACCTTCCCGAAAATTCTACTTGTCTTTTTGCCTCTGTAAATGCCGGTCTTTGGTTTGGCTCACATGAATAAAAATAACCAACAAACAATCAAAAACATACTATATACACCAATCCGACTACGCCATTACTGAGGTGTCCCCGGCATGAAACTGCGATGTCCCAAGGCCGGGGGTTCCATCAATTTACCTGATAGTGTGGTATTCACAATTGTACACAACAGTGATTTTCAATACACGATCATGAATTAATTGAACACATTAAATCTCCCGCACTGGTTTATCTGTGGTTCCGTCAATAAAGGACCAAATACAGCCTCTTCTCGGATTGGTGTATACAACGAAATTAGAGTAAATGTCTCTTCAAACGTTTCTTAAAGGTGAATACTGAAGGAGCATGCCTGTTGTGTCTTGGCAATGCATTTTACTCGTACGCAGCAGCAATACAGACGTACATTGATTGGATGTTGCTACTGGCTGGGTAGTGTTTTGGTCCTAAGATCAGTGTGTAAAATAGCGCCCGTGGTGGCGTCCGAGACGTGACGTAACCCTAGAACTACTGAGCCATATTTTGTAACTCGTATATACCATTATATTTGGTACCCAGGTATAGCTATAGGGTATCTTCTATGCAGTGATACACACCGACATCGCCCGGTTAATAATTACATTATTCAACCAGAGACACTGAAATGAATACACGGGATCGATACACGTAAATGTGCTATGCACGATTGATATTCAGACGATAAATCTTTGGATATCGGGGTGGAAAATGATGAATATCTCCCGTAAACCAGATGTGGTTCCTTGCACTTGAATATATATTTTGAACAGATATAATAGTCGTTAGTTTGCGCTGTGAGAGAGTAGCTTGTGTCTTGAGCTGAAAAAGTGACCAAAATTCAAGATTTTAAATAGCGCAGCGTAGACTCTCGTGGAGGCAGTCTCGGGCCAGACTGTATGTGGCTATCACGAACATACAGGATCGACGAGTGGCAGACCGACTGACACAAACTGGCTGTGTAGGAGACTATAGTAGAGGCAGCAACGCACTGAATGGTCTATTGTTCTATTGTGTCCGATTTGAGCGCTGACATATTGGAAAATGTTGCCAATCAATATTCATGAGAGTGTACATTCAACGTCCAATTTTCGAAATTGGGTGACTTGTGCTTGGCAGGTGTAAAATACATCTGACTGGGCGTTTTAAATACGTAACGCATAAAGGCATTGGCATCATCGAATGGCTGCCTATAGTGCTGTTAGTGTTAGGCCTATGGGTGTGTGTGTGGGGGCGGGTGGGGGGGGCTGTGTTTAGTTTCTATAATAATTATTATAAGGCCTACATTTATTTGTCATTCATTTCTTTTCCTTTCTCTGTACTTGCTAAAGTATCACTCCCTCTTCTTATCTCCCTTCCCTTCCCCATCCCCTCTACGTTTTGTCCCCTCTCATTCCTATTATTTTCCTTACCTTTCTATTTATTTACGTCTATTTATTTATTTCTCTTTATTTCTTCCTCTTTCTCTCTTCCTCCAGTCCCTCTCATTCTTCATATCCCTCCTTCAACCTCATCCCTCCCAAGACCTCTCACAGAAGAGCTGTCCCCCTTCAGTACGCCACTGATTATGACATTCTCCTTCTTAAAATAAAATAAAATAAAATCTCAATTTGTAAAACAACTTTTATATAGGCCTATAAAACAACTTTTATATAGGCCTATACCGGTATACTTATGTTACATGTATACGTAGCTCCCGGGACGTAGCTATTTAATACCATTATAGACATGGCAGCCATGGTGTGTAATCATTCAGCAGGCGCATTCAATTTATTTAAATGAAGCACCTAATGTCAGTGGGGTGACAACGAACTATGCATTAGCGGCTAATGTGTGCCTTTTGTGCTTACGGCTACTCAATCACACCCTTGGGTTTATGTATAACAATAGGTACTTTTCATTCCATTAAGCGCTTTCACGCGACTTGCATTTGATCACTTATTGACAGTAGCCTGCTAGGTAAAGCGTTAATACACTGTCGGGTCAGCTTACCGATTTAATGGTGGAAGCCCTTTGTCCCAAACAAAAGGTACCTTTCGATGAATAGCTTGTCAGATTTCAAATCGGCACAAGGTTTCAATGCGTTACGTAATCTATTTCCTCTCCATCTTATAATAGCTCCATGAGAGGCAGTCTATAAGCAGATGACAATGGCGAATGTATGCTCGCTGACCGTACAGAGGTCAGTCACAGGCTAATGTCATTAGCCTTAGTCGGATGTCCTTAAGCCCACTATGCATTTAAAACTATTAAACAGGTGGTAACACAATGCCATGCGTGGCTGTGGATTCAACCTACCGTGGCATTTTCTGCCATGAAGATATCGGGGCGATGACACTGTGTGATACCTAAATAAGTACAAACATTTTGTACCTAATGTCGCTATGACGTCATGATGTGAGGGCGCCAATTTGGTGAAATCTGGCTATGTATAGGCAAAATTGATTTCGGCTAAAAATTATACGATTTTCACCGAATTTTCTCCTAAATATAAAAGGAAGTTACCTTTTCAAAGTAACTAACAAGTTAAAAGTAGCTCGTGGAATAATTTACAGGAGCGAAATGAAAATACTGTTTTTACTGTAGAAACCAATGGTGGCCCCTCCCTCTATTGTAATTGTTGATGGGCGGTCTTACCACCGGGTAAGGTGCTAGGGTAAAATGAGCGCAAAAGATTGATCTATGATTAACTCCCCCTAGTAGCTCTAGGGTTAACACTAGAAATACGAAATGGTGTACCATCTGTAATTACCCCCCAAACGATTTAAGCTAATCATTCATCCATTAATTGATCCTTTTCATTTTGGTGATATATGTTGCCCTAATCTAATTAATAGAAAGGACATAAAAGGTAGATAGCAGGACATTCAACCCATCAGTTCATCATTGGACCCCTCCTGAAGAGGATGTGTGTTGTACAAATCGAAATATTGAGGTATAATCTACTTTGCTTGTTTATCTACCAACACGTACAAATGACGTATGAACATAAAGAGATATAGAGGTGTTTATCTATAATACTATGGCATGTGGCTGGTGTTTACGTGGTGTATTTGTTCGTATGTCTTCGTCTGTTGGATGGGTGTGAGAGTGTGAGAGTACTTTAAGGTATTGAAGCAACTTGTTAAAGAGGTTAATTTAGCGTACCATCTTGACTTTAACAAATGTGCAAAAGCAGGATGGTATTTTTCTTTCGCTCAAGATAGAGTTTCTTCGTTTGCCTCTTCAAATGTTACTTCGTAAACTCAATAGCAAAGTAACCTATTATTCATGAATTGCAAGAAATCAGACATTGTCTGCTTGTGAGGTTATAATAGTCGTAGAAATGTTACTCGCGAGTAAAGTATCTAATGTTATATTTTCATCCATCAACCGCATGTTTACTAAATCAAATATGGAAAATCAAATGTTAATAGCTGTCAATTCCAGCAATACACGTCGTCTGAAGGATTTCAATACATATATAAAATTCCTTCCAAAAGTGATATGTTTCTATTTTTAATGCAGGAAAACCGCGTGAAGTGTGTTTTCGGAAACACATGAATGGTTATAAATAACGGCATCCTGGTAGCGATTTGTGTAAATGAGATTCATTAACGTCTATATAACCACGCGGCGGGCGCTTAGTGAACAATAGACAAATGGGTCAGTCCATGTCGAAACAGATTGAGTGTACACCCACCCTCTTGGATTTTGCTCTCCTTTGGCTCAGGGTACCTTTCATGGATCCCTAGGTGAGGTCACAAGAAAAAATTCAAATTCCATTTCGTTTGCGAATGGCGGGCAATCAAAGTTTGGCGAAAAAAAAAAAAAATGTGAATTTAAGGGGTCCAAATGACAAAGTGCTCTCTTTGAGGGCACTTTCTTCTTAATTGAATCAGTTGTGATCCTCTTTTGAATGTGGTCACTCACTGGCTGTGTCTGAAATACCTAATGCCAAAAAGATAGATTTCGGAATTTCGTTGGGATTTCAGAGGGGTCAAAATCAGCACTTCGTACTGTTCAATCAAATTATCTTGATTTTGAAGGACCCATGATAATGTCACAGTGCACTTATAGGTCCTAATTATGTTCAGAATGGATTAACCATATGCCAATGTCTATGAGCAATTCAAAAAAAGAGAAATTTCTAGACCCCTACAGAATTTTAGGCCACCCCTAAAGTGGTTCAGCCACAAATGGCACTTAAAGTCGGCAAATTTTGACCCCTAATAACTTTAGGTGTACACCAGATATGAATTTCTAGTCTTTTGCATCTGAAAGAATGTAGTTTAATGTTACTAGGAACATAAGATTTGTTTTGTATTTTTGTGTTTTAGTATTAAGTTGACGCTTTCAAAAATAGTCATTTTTGCCTAACATACCATGCATACAGGATACGGTACAAAATGCCAATTTTAGTATGATATTTTTTTATATTTTTGATCACTTTATAGCCATTTGTATTATTTATCCTGATATTTCAAGTTGCTCTTGAGTCAAGTAATAAGAAAAAACTACTTTCTAATCCTCTGTATGGATTTTTAAGGGGGTCAAAAATGCACTTTCCGGCAACGATGCACATGCAAAGTACAGGTTATGGGGGTCAAATTTTCAGAATGCTCCCAATTATGTCAAGTAATATATCAAATTACTCGTATGGTCATGAGGATTCCAAAATGTATAGTTTGTTATGTGTCAGACCTTTCAGGAGGGCGCTATGACGAAAAATGTTCATAGGTCAACGACCTTTTTGAAAGTATCAAAACACACAAAATACAAAACAAATCTTATGTTCCTAGTAACATTAGACTACATTCTTTCAGATGCAAAAGACTAGAAATTCATATCTGGTGTACACCTAAAGTTATTAGGTGTCAAAATTGCAGATTTTAAGCGCCATTTGTGGCTGAACCACTTTAGGGGGCCTAAAATTCTGTAGGGGTCTAGAAATTTCTCTTTTTAAATTGCTCATAGACATTGGCACATGGTTAATCCATTCTGAACATAATTAGGACCTATAAGTGCACTGTGGCATTATCATGGGTCCTTCAAAATCAAAGATAATTTGATTGAACAGTATGAAGTGCTGATTTTGACCCCCTCTGAAATCCCAACGAAATTCCGAAATCAATCTTTTTTGGCATTAGGCATTTCAGACACAGCCAGTGAGTGACCACATTCAAAAAGAGGGTCACAACTGATTTAATTAAGAAGAAAATGCCTCTCAAAGAGAGCGCTTTGTCATTTGGACACCTTAAATTCCCAATTTTGGTCAAGGTCGCCAAACTTAGATGGCCCGCCTTTCGGAAACGAAATTGAATTTGAATTTTTTTCTTGTGACCTCACCTAGGGGTCCATGAAAGGTACCCCTGAGCCAAAGGAGAGCATAATCCAAGAGGGTGGGTGTACACTCAGTCTGTTTCGACATGGACTGACCCAAATGCAAGATGCATGGCAAGATATCCACAAGAAGCCCATACTGTAAAAACTCGATGTGCTTACTATCGAGCGCTTTTAAAACATGCAAACATGAAGAGCCCCATCCACAAAAGTGTAAAGGGTTTTGAGCAAATCATCGATACATGTATGTTATATACGTACGAACAAGTAAACCTGTAAAAGTGCCTCAACCCCATTAGTTCAGTTGGTAAGGCGCAATGATTGGTACAATCAAATATTAAGGGTTTTGAGCAAATCATCGATACACACATATGTTATATACGAACAAGTAAACCTGTAAATGTGTCTCAACCCCATTAGCTCAGTTGATAAAGCGCCACACTTTGGTACAATCATGGTTTCAAAAGCGCTCGACAGTAAGCACATACGCTAACTATCGAGATTTTGCGGTATTGATATTGCGCAAAAGATATCGTAAAATTAATGTCTATGTCCTGAATGGATAGCTGCGTAAACCAGGACCAGCATCGTCATGTTTTGGAAACAATATGCCTCCACACGTATTTGCATGAGGAGGCATCAGGGAAAATGGCGAGTTCCAATATGGCAACGCTTCAGCACAGAGCACGGCGCATGGCTAAATTGAAAGATATTAAATTTCAAACAATCATCTCATCTTTCATCTGATACCAGAAAAGTGTGAATTCACTATGTGTACACCATTGTAAAGAAATCGATGTTGAACAAATTCCAAACTTTATCCCGTGAGTTTATATTGAATTCAACCTGGTTTCTGAATTTGAGTGCCTTCTATATTCCTGTGACTTCCGTGTTATCAAACAATAGCGCCTATGATATGTTTAAACCCTTGCACTGAACATGCCGAATGTCTGAGTAGCATTTTCAAGAAGGTACGCCTGAGGATATTATACGTATTATGTTCGTTTTGGGTCGTCAAAACTAAATATATGAGTTTCATGAGTGGTATTAATATTAATGTATAATAATAAACGTTATAATATGCCAAAACCAAATTGAAAATTCGTAATTTAAAGGTATGCGCATGGAGAAAACAAGATACATGGATTATGTTACCTTTTGTAAATTTAAGATAATGTCCAACAGTTACCGTCATAAATTCGTTGTTCTTAATAGGTTTTGATTATAGTTTAACACACTCGATGTTGTCTATTAAGCGTTGTATGATTGGCGAAGTGATGCGTTTGAAACGAGAGATAAGGGAGTCGAGGAAAGTTTAGACTACGAAATGTCAATTGTTGCTGATCGGAATCAACGAAACGCTATGTTGGCCACACTGTATTATCTAATGTAATACCGTATTCACTCGATAGTTAGCACATGTGCTTACTATCGAGGGCTTTTGAAAACGTGCAAAAACGAAAAAAAATGAACAGCGCCATCCACAAAAGTGACAAAAGTGTAAAGGGTTTTGAGCAAATCATCGATACACATAATAGCTATATACGAACAATTAAACCTACAAATTTGTGTGTTAACTACAGTAGCTCAGTTGGTAAAGCGACATAATTTGAATCATCTTAAGAATAGCGAACTGAGCAAGAGTTCGAGGCTCGTTATAAACTTTTCTGTTGTTTAATTTTTATTTTGGGGTTTGAGCTTTTCTTGATAAATTTAATCTTTTTTTGCTTTGTTTTTCATTTTGTTTCTTTATTGTTTCTTATTTGCTTTATTTTGTTTTGTTTTTTCTTTTCTTTTCTTTTTCTTCTTTCTTTTTGTTCTATTCATACTGGGGTCATGGCTATTTATTCAACAATGTAGTTGGGTATGCCCAAGGGGGTGACACTAAATTCACGGTTGTTCTATTCCCAACGCAAACCTATGACAAACCCCGCTGGTTTGCTCGTTAGAAAATGAGGCCAGTTATCGATCGGTTATGAATAATTAATTTCGATCCCTTGATCATGTTTAATTAGGGTTGGCAAACAACGACGCCGTTAGTTTTGCGAACTCTGCCTGTTCAATGCGAGTAGCAAGCTTGAAAGAGCGCCAGCTAGCAGAGCAGGGAGCAATCCGGTGATGGCGCACTAGTATTTCCCATCAGGCACCAGTGATTTGTTTTTTCCAGAAAGTCTACTAGTTTGAGTCGGGAATGACTTTTTACAAAAGTAATGTTGAAATAAGGACTTGCTGGCAATAATGCGATGAAAACGCGTGTCAGATGCAAGGTATGAAATACAAGTAGTATTTCAAGTCAATAAAACCTTTGACATGACATCTGACCTTTCAACATGGCGATATATTAGCTTGTACGGGGGGTATTGTATGTGTGTTTGTATTCCTTTCCTATTCTCATTAAAAAAATTATCAATCTGCAATAATCAGACATATTGGTGCTTGCGGCTATGGGCGTGAAGTAATGTTTTTACAAGTATGTAAAGAAATTTACATCATATTGCCATTTTAGTTATGTATATCAGCACCAATGGACCAAAAATCTGATTGGTCACAGTCTGCTTTAGGGCATAGGTGAGCAGATAGGTCGTATCGCCTTCAGCTACATTTGTACAGACCCCAGAAAAAAAGAGGATCTACTAACTGTGTCATTGCACACCTTGATGTACGCCAACTATCTACTGGTCAGTTCAGACTGTTGACAAATCTATCTGTGATTGATTCTATTCCGATAGGGAGAAACGCGTGTGATCATGATCATGGGAAATAAAAACAACATTTTAAAAGGAAGCAAGTATAGGCTAGGGGCCTACCCACAAACAAATCTCGGCCTAAATACCCGAGTCTAAATGTCAGAATCACCGATTCATTGTGTAATATAAAGCATATGCCTACCCAAGGCTCATTCTCATGAACATGAGCTAACACTAACAGGGATGTAAGTTTGTAGGTTTAATCCTTAATTATTGTGCCAGTGATGGCGCGGCGTTGTTCAGTAGCGGATCATAAATGAAGAGTACTTTATCCCTTATTCATAGGTCTATCATCAAACGCGTGCTGTGGAAATTACGTAACCCATGTCCTTGAACTTTTGAAGATCTATAGCTGCTTTAACATGATCGAATGACATCGTGATGCTCGATTATATATCTTTAGGAATTAACATTTCTTTTAAATGCAGGCCAATTGTGATTGCTTCAAATTTATCGGATATAATTCAATATTATTGGAATTGAATTCTACATGCAGCCAGGGACGGGCACGTTGCATACATCGCCTAGCTTAAGTCGCCAGAGCTCTGCATTTCAGACAATAACAAGGCTACTATATGTCAAATGTCATACACTTCAATACATTGAATATTACATTCTGTTTTATATAACCAAGGTGCACGAAATATACTAGCTTATACATAACACAGAAAGGTGATATTACGCATCAATTTAACATGCCTGCACACTTCCATTTAGTTCGGACAGGCTCCGCCTGCATGATATGAATAGCGCCGATTATAAGACCAGGGAGCAAATTTGAATAACAATACGTTATTTACATAACAGTGCGGCTCATGCAAATGAGCTATTGCCGTTTCCAGGATATTGTTCCATGGTATGCCCTCAATGTTAAAATGAGGTGGTCATGGTCCTCTTTGCCATTACACGCTACAGAAATTCCATATTTTCAAAGGCTCTGATGATGGTTCCCTTCTATCAAATGACTATCATTGAAGACTGAGTTCCGCAGTCTATTTCAAAATACTGACTTCGTTTTACATCAAGAAGAACACAATAACTGCGACTTAAACGTGATATGGACATGCTTTTTAACCGCAAAG
Source organism: Amphiura filiformis (assembly GCF_039555335.1). NCBI lineage: Eukaryota > Metazoa > Echinodermata > Ophiuroidea > Amphilepidida > Amphiuridae > Amphiura > Amphiura filiformis. Next base: position 14,879,627 of record NC_092644.1, read on the forward strand.
AAATCGTTTGCATTTTACAATTTTAACCTTATCCATTATACTTTTATGATTTTGTGCAATACGAAAAATAAAAAAAACAAAGAGCGTGTTTATAGTGAGCCAGATTATGCGGTATTTAGCTGGACTGCCACGCAGTCTATATTTGTTTATGTTTTACTAACGATTGCAAATCTAGACTACGCGGTAGTTTAGCTAAATAACGGAAAGATTGTCTCACTATAAACACGCTCATTGTGTAACATAGAGCGTGTTTATAGTGAGACAATATTTCCGTTATTTAGCTAAACTACCGCGCAGTCTAGATTTGCAATGGTTAGAAAAACATAAACAAATATGGACAGCGTGGCAGTCCAGCTAAATACCGCATAATCTGGCTCACTATAAACACGCTCATTGTGTGTAAAATCCCGCTCCGATTCAATTGTGCCTGTTACATTGTGTGCTTTATTGAATCAGGGACCTTGTATAGAGGCCCTGCATGAAATTATCGATTGGCTCCAGACAAAGGATTTGAACCCGTGTCCTTCACCGTAGTTATAGCGGAGTGCAGTCCATTCAATCAAATGTTGTCATCAACCTATTTGATCGTAGTGCAGGGTTATGTGTGTGAGACGAACTGTCACGGTAGATTGCAATCATGCTTTTATTGAATGCATTTGAGTAGTCCGCCATATTTACGGGATGATACGTCACATGCAAGGCCTCTATATGGAGGGACTGTAAACGGCTTCCACCCATTGTACCATGCGAGTTGCTGGTTTACAAATTATCCTCAGTTGAGCAAGCATGAATAATACGTTGATCAATAGACCCTGGTATGAATCCAAGCACAGTTACAACACAGCGCGTGGCTTGTCTTGTACATTGCGAAATGAGCCTACATGTTTGCCTATAATGACAGACTCTAGAAATGCCAACATAAATCTTCAAAGAACATCATCTTAAGAATTATTTCAGTATCGAAATCAGTAGGAATACCAAGCGTACGGTGTACACATTCCAGAAAAAATATAATTTTGTTTGTTCTAGCATTCTGTATCTCCTCAAAATGATCACATTTTGTCTTCAAAATCCTATGTAAATGATTTTCCATGCTACACAGAAATTGGGTTCGACAAAGGATAGACATTTTACACAAGTTTACATAACTTAAAAAAGATATTGGAATATTTTGATGTTTTTTTTTATATTTAGTAGGGCAACATGAGTAAATAATAAAATTCAAACATAGCGCACTCGGAGCAACTAGCATACAATCGAAGGTCGAAAAGATAATCTGATAACAATAGCTTGACAAAAGCTATCAATAATCTGTTTCCAGTCCCTGATTGAATGGCCAAAATACGCCAACAATGACATAACAGCAAGCCAAAGACGAATTCTGATCACCAAGTGGGTTGGAGAAGTGTGGAAGGACATTACAATGAAGGGAACCAGACATAGACCTACTGTACATATTTCGAGGAGCATAACAAACACCAATTGGTGTCGTATGACCTTTGACATGCATGCATCCTTTTGTCGAGAGTGACATGGTCTTTTCAATTCGTGCCGAGTGTCCTTGTCAGACAATTAACCTCTGCCCCAGTAATCCCAAGCTATTGTCTGAAATTGCTCCTCGGAGATGTATCATACTCCTCAAATGATAGTCATATTACGACCAAAAGATAAATGACTGACTATCATTGAGGACTAAGTTCCGCAGTCTAGGTGAAGCTGAGTCCTATCAAAATCAAACAGGAAACAATTTCGTGCCTAATTTTAACACCGGGATTTTTTTCAAATGTATATCCAAGAACTATGTTATTATTCAACATTTTTTATTCAACATTACTGAAAAAAAACCCGTTTTTTATTTGACCGAGAATTTTCAAAGCAAAAACGCGTATTTCTGAATTGTGCTGAGTTCAACATGTATCGACCGACTTTTAGCACGACTATGCGTAACAATTCGCAAGGGAAATGTTACGTGTAATCCGATTATCACTGTCAGCTGGATCACGCTTTTGAGTTTTGCACCACGATCGATATGATCACAACACAAAGTCTATACGCCGGCGAAGTTACGTAATAATCGGATTAACTACCATAGCAATAGGTGAAAACAATTTTTGAATATACCGCGCTGCACTGATACTTTCACGCGGTACCTCTGCATTGAACCATATCATGCTGATCACTTGCACCTGTAAAATTAGTATCTTTGAAAAGACCAGTATTGTGTTCAATCTATGAATGCAGACATACACAGGTGATTATTTCAATCTGCTTGTAGTGCAGCGCGATATGTTCAAAATTGTTTTCACCTATTGCTATGGTAGTTAATCGGATTTATTACGTAACTTCGCCAGCGTATGATCACAACACAAAGTCTACGGCATTCAACGCTATTTATTGTTCTATTGTGTCCCAGCAGCTATGTCTGCCATTGAGGTGTAGCATGGGTGTAGGAATGCATGAAATTGGATGTAGGGGTGAAATTTTAAAGTTGATCCAATTATTCGCCAGCGAAGTGTTACGTGTAATCCGATATCACTTTGTCTATTAGAACGAAATGAGCGTATTTATTTGCCTTCAAAAAGGTGCGTGATCCAGTTACCAAGGAGTTATGTAACCACTCCACTTTTAATCCAACTGATCTTTAATTGTTCCTTTGGTAAAAATAAATAAATAAATAAATAAATAAAAAGCCCACAAAAAAACCTTCAAGAATTGTCAAATGTAGGCCTATATTCGTAGTTAAAAAAGACCTGTAAAACAAACATGGCAGAGAAAAAAAATCAAAATAGTGAAATACTGAACAGATTTGAACTTCATCGAGTCTCGAAGTCCGGCGTTTTCCAAACTGAGCTAATGGGGTTCAGACATACATTTGCAGGTTGAATTGTTCGTATATAGGTATGTTTTGAATAAATAACCTATGACCCCAGTATGAATAGAACAAAAAAGAAAGAAAGGAGAAAAAGAAAAGAAAAAAACTAAACAAAATAAAGCAAATAAAAAACAATAAAGAAACAAAATGAAAAACAAAGATTAAATTTATCAAGAAAAGCTCAAACCCCAAAATAAAAATAAAGCAACGGAAAGTTTATAACGAGCCTCGAACTCCTGCTCAGTTCGCTCTTCTTAGGATGATTCAAAGTCTATCGCTTTACCAACTGAGCCAATGAAGTTAACACACAAATTTGTAGGTTTAATTGTTTGTATATAGCTATGTGTATCGATGATTTGCTGAAAACCCTTTACACTTTTGTCACTTTTGTGGATGGCGCTGTTTATTTTTTTTCGTTTTTACACGTTTTCAAAAGCCCTCGATAGTAAGCACATGTGCTAACTATCGAGTGAATACGGTATAGAGGACAAGCATGAAGTCGTGAATTTGTATAATAACACAACTCTTTTAGTACCAGCTCATCGAAGATTCTAGAAACGTTTTCAATTATAAATGGCCGGGAGTCTACAGTTAACTAGAAATGTAATAGTATTCTCAGGAGTAAAGCAAAATGGGATGAGAGATCAGAATAAGTCCCTAAAGAGCCAGAGTAATCCATTTTGTAGACTGGTTGGTTTGTTTTTAATGAAGCATTTTCAGATCTCTAATGGATGGTTATATTCCCGGTGGAAGCAATTCAGTATAGCACCCTCTCATTCATGAAAGGCAAGAAATCAAATGTTGTCAGCTCTTGAGTCGTAGACACGTAACATTAAGATGTTACTTGCGGGCAAAGTATTCAAAACTATATTCTAACCCATCAACTACATTTGATATTAGTTCAAATAGGGAAATAAAATTTCAAAGCGCTGTCAATTTTGGCAATAAACGTCATCTGTAGGATTTCAAAAGAGTTCCTCCCATAAAAGCCGAATGTTTCTTTTTTTAATTCAAGAAATTCGAATGAAATGCATTGTAGCACACAACTGAATGATGGCAAGATATAATTGGTCAAGGTCCTGCACATGAGTTCATTGCTCTGTTTGCTGCTTAGAATAAAATTAAAGGAAGTCAATAATACTGGATAGAAAGATTTAAGCTATGACTTTATCAGTCAAGAGAGTTGGTATATGTATGTGTCTATGGAAGCGTATTCGTGACAAGTAATACAAGTGATAACCGATTGAAAGTTGGAGCACCTCAATGTAATTATTGTCAGTTCGGAACAAAATAAAGAGTTTACCATCTTCATATTTTGACAAATTGCAGGAAAGTGACAATTTGATGTTCAGTTCAAACTTCATCCAAAGTACGTTTGCATTTGCATGTATACCAGTTATACTGTTAGTCATTTTTGTCTCAAATATATGAGGTCATTAGGTAGATGAATTCGCACGCCAAACCGTCCCGTTCAATAATCCAGTGTTAATCTCGTAGGTGTAATTAAATATAAATGTTTTTAAAGGGGCATTTCGTGATCCACAACCATTCATAACTCGAAAACGCAAAATCGGAATCAACTAAAATTTGGGATCACAAAAATATTCCTCTTCCTTGCTCTCTCTCCCTCCCTCTTACTCACTCCAATTAAGGCAATAAGAATAGAGGATATGTCTGAGAATATTTTGTCTCTGTCCCTTACACCAAACTCCTGTCGACTTTCACACAATTTTCCTTGATTTTTCTAAACATCTTCACAAACTTGAAATATTAAAGAGTGACATTTTGACTGCAATACTGTATATAAACGGGTTTTTTTCATTATATCGATACACTGTTCATGACGCTTCTTTGTCTCTGCACTGTAGCCTACTTGATTCTAAATTCGTACACAACTTTATTTTCAAGGATGCCGTCTTACCATCCAGTCTAACATCATTCCGGGTTTAAAAAATATCTACTCTAGATATTACACCAAATACATAATCGTACAATAACACCTCAAAAAAATTCTACATCCAATAATATATTACCCGTTTGTGATTGACATTTATGACATTAATGTTATTTACCCTACGACAAAGAAAAATCAGCACAAACAACGTGAACCCAATTAACAAGTTTATTTGAAGCTAATTAATATATTGGCGCGTTGTGCATACAATATTTTTATTTTGTGACTAAACATGGCATAATTAGAGCAATTTGAGAACGACATATCTTCTCCGCCATCTTGGCGTGTTTAGAATCATTGACCTATTTTTCATATCAATCCTATAATAAAACTTTATTTGAAGATGTTCTAAATATACATGTAAATGTCACGTTAGTTTTACCTATTGTTTGTACATTCATAGTTTGACCTTTATGCGAGCGTAAGAATCATACTCCAGAACTTTGGTCAAAGTTTGAGCTATATGATTGGAACTTGAACGGAGCCAATGAAATGAGACCATGGCGGTCGATGGGGAGATGATTAAGCGTACGATCAACTTTTGGATTTCATTCTTATCATATTAGTGTAGGTATGCGTTACATGGTTACTAAAGCTGTAGTTAGTATCAGTGATAAAACTGTTACGGTGTACTAAAAAAACCTAAGGCTGTTTTTGTTTTTCTCAACATACTAGCCAATCAATACATTGCAAGTATAAACAATGGTCGCTGTATAAATATAGATTCTATAACAATTGAAAAAATAATGCACTGTTACTGTTTCTGTCCTTGCCAATAATGTACCCTAAAATCTCGTCTACAGCATGTACAGTGTTTTTTCATGAAAGCTGCATGTAAATTAATACGAAACAGCCGTAAATATGCCAATACAATAGCATTATTTGTATAAGGTTTATGCTTGTATTGGTAATTTATTTGCTCAAACTCCACAGTGTTGTACTTTTGTCGATGGATGGCGCTTGGATTAATTTAGCTTTTATCAAAAGCTCTCTACGGTTGTAGACGAGGGTTTACGGTATGTAATCAAATAAACAACTAGCTTCGATAGTTGAAACCCTTTGCAAACTAAAAAAAACTTATAAAAGTAATAAAATGTTAACTTTTGATTATCACATCTTAATTGGATCTTCTTGCATACTTCTTTAACCTTGCATTAATGTGATTCATTTACTGCAATGATGATAAAATTGTAGGAACACTAAACACAATGACAAAAATGTATGATATGGATGCTAGCTATTCTGCTTGTAACTATTTTATATGTGACATTGTTTTCCTTTTACCTTAACTTCTTACAATGTTACTATTATACATGTATGCGCAAAGTTTAAAAAGTATCCGTTGGTGATTGATTATAAATAATTTGAGTAACATCCAAAGTATCAATTTAAATGTTAAGTGTTTTGTTTTGATCAATGACGATTGATATTTACTTGCCAGAATGATTCAATGACGGGAAGGCGCGTCACTTCTACGCACGAGCCGTGTTTTACATTACTGAAATTTGCAATGGTGTGGACTGATATAACAATTATAAAGCATCCAAATTCAGTTGTTGTAAGTACAGTATAGACACAAGTTTAATTTGATATGTATATCACATATATATATACTTGTTCAAAAAAGGACATACAGACATACTTGAACAGGTGCGTGACAAACAAAGAATAACAACAATCTTTAAAAATGTTTAATACAGACCAATTGTGTGGTAATCACATAGGTAAGACTATAGTATTTACATTCAAAGCTTCACCAAAGGGGTTGGTATAACCACCCTCAGGATTTCTAGGATAAACGCGAGTCATGTGATGACTAAAGCTGAATTTATACTCCATCGCTGAGCGACGAGCGATTGGTATTTAATCAATGACGCAGCGGGCTTTTCCCAACGTAGCAAAGAGCGCTCTACGTCATTGGCTAAAAACAATCGCTATCGCTCCGCGATGCAGTATTATACCGTGTGCAACAAGTTCGTTCCGCCCCCACCCCAAGCATTTATAATATATTTAAAATCAAACTTACACAATACATTTTAGGATATATTTTGTTATTTGTTATTTTGGTACATTAGTAGAGATGTTAAACCAATTTATTTGAAGTCATGGTATCCTTGGTGGTCAATCACATGACCACCTTCAAATCACGCTTTCCCCAGATACTGTTCACTAATGGCACACGAAGTTTCTTATTCTTGTCTAGGCTTGGCCATACACTCTGGACTCTATCTGCAATTTGTGTTATGATTTTGCAATAAGGTGTTTCACAAAAACCTTTCTTTTAGAATATACCACAATTTCCCTATGGGGTTAAGACCTTTCTCCATTCTCCAGCAATTTATCTCTCCTTGGACAAGCCACTGTTGGTTTTTTTTGGATGCCATCTTTAAATTCTCTGAGGTTTGTGGTTCTTTAACTTCCTCAAAACAGACGCCTGTCCACACTACAAGAAATGCAAAATGCCTGGAGAATTTTTACACTGCATGTATGCCTTAAGAACATTCATAGCAAGTAATCCTGAGGGCAAAAGCTGATGGCCCTCTATTATGATATGCTTGGGGCAAACCAGGCATAAGGGCGGAACGAACTTTTTGCACACCGTATAATTCAGCTTTATGTTTAAGCACCGGGTGGAAAATATTACTTAACAAGCATTCAAGGCATATACAAAATGGCGTGTAAAATGTATAGCCTTTCTAAATCTTTCACTTGAATTGGTTCTATATAACCAAGCTAGGTAATTTGTACATATAATATCTTTTTCTGGTTTATGATAATGATAGGCTATATGATACGTTTTGCGTTTAATAGCAACCATTGTTTTTCTACATGTTGCAATGTGGGCATCGGATCAAACATTCTATGTTGTAGTTTGTTTCTTCCTCTATTATTTTGGAACATTGTTTGAAACGGAAGAAGATCGCCCGGGACATGATTTCACAAAAACTGAAGCCTATATTTTGCGGCACATCGACGACTATGTTTCATTCCCAATTGAAACTGCTCCGTCTTGCAAAAATATGCCTTTAGTAACAAAATAAACTTCTACTTAGCCTGAAACATGTGAAACCAGAAGTTAATTTCAGATAGAATTGATTTGTTTGAGTGTTAAGGGTTCAACGGAAATATAGCGTTACTGTATTTTATTAAGACTTTTCTGGCGGCATTATTATCCCGTAAAATATCATTCTTTTCAATATATGTATATATTTATACCTACACGTTATCGCAATTCTAAGAATTAATCTGCAGGTGCAGCTTACCAGCTCAACTGAAGTAATACTCAGAAAATGAATGCCACAAATCAGTGCTTTTCTCTTCATGAAGTATATCATGATTTTTTTATTAACACATGTATCATGTTTTCAAAATTTTCAGTATGGTACTATTTCATGGATTAGTAGTGAAAAATTGAGAGAAATAACGAACATGATTCGGTAATTGGTAACATCTTAAATGGAATGTAAAACAAGTACCTCCGACAAAGTTCAGTGTAGCGAATCAGTGTTGTGCTTAAAGGTAAAAGAAGTGTAATTAAGCTTTATGGTACTGTAATAATAATAACGGCAATGAATCTCGCGTCAGAAAGACAATTAAGCGTTATAACATTATTTTAAAATAACTTACTTGAGACAACATGTCGCTATGCTTCTCAGTTGAAGTCCCATTCAGTGATCCTAGCGCAAGTGTAAAAAATTAAAATTGTTTATAAATTGCTTGAAGGTGAAGGATAAGTCATTTAAATTGTCATTTGGTATTTTTGAAAACAGTAGCATTGACGAAATTGAAGCCCATTCAAATACATGTGGCTAATTTATATACTGTCAGTATATAAATTACAGATTCATGTGAAAGACCTTATTTTGTCTTAAATACACGGCTTCCGGCTAAACCACTAGCACATCTATGACAATGACAAAGGTACCAAAATCTGAATTTCGATCATTTTTACGATCACCCGGATGAACAAATCACTGAATGGGCCATTAAGTGGGCCATTATTTAGGAAAAGTTCAAGGAAATTATACGGAAGCGAAGCGACATTTTGTAGAGTTTTAGCTGATACAACATCGCATTCAAGTGTGAATGAAACATACCGAATGAGTATATTTCCTAAAATGACCGTTGGTGCAAAGATACAGGCTTAGATCTTGACGAAATCAATGTTTTGCTTTTACATGGTTTCTTGTTTGTTTGTTGTATTTCTTCTTTAACCTGTGACACTCAATCAGTTGAAAACACTATTAGTCATCAGTTCTTCCTTAAAAACATGAGGAAAACAAGATACGACATGAAATCTGTTTCCCACGTAAGTAATTTTCCAAGAGTTATCATCCTATTTAACTCGTTATGCGTAATATGTTTTAACTAATTTAGTTTGATAGCTTTAAGCTGCAATTTTTTGATACAAGTGTATGGTTGGCAAAGTCATGAAAGTTTAAAATGGGAGATATGAGGAGGCGAGGGGAATTTAAGGCTGCGAAATGGAAATGTCAACTGTTTGGCGGTAACCACGATGTTGATGTTCTAAGAACAAAACTTTCAACCATTATAGAATACCATCGCATTTCTATTCTATAAGATAAAGTCTGAAGTCTCGAAAGTGTAGCAAAACAAGAGTCTGATGGCTTGTGTACTCCGCAATTGCATATATACTCATGAGTATAGCAAAATGGGATTAGAGTTCAGAATAACTCTCTAAGGGTATTTTGTACGACGTGTTGGTCAAAACGCAATAAGCAATACACTATTGTTCACCACGTTGTTTGGACATCCTATTGCAAGTATTTCCAATTACATGAATATAATTTGATGCGATAACTTCATTAAGTCACGTCTATGTTGACTACAGGAGGCGTTATCTTCCGGCAAGATGTCGAAATGTTTGATGGTGAAAGCGATTTGATATAAACACAATTTCCATTGGGAGAGTGAACAAAGGCATAATACCGATAAAGGCAATATAAGAGTACTTTGTATATTTGATAGTTCCGTGGACTAAAGTGTAATCTGATGGCGTAATCTAATATTTATGTGTATTATTATCACAACTTTTTACTCTCTTATAATCGAATGTATACAGTTCATACGCCACTGGTGATAAAAAAATGTCAGTAAAAGTTTCAGCAAATTTAACTTACCTGGAATTTTTGATGTGACTTTCATCAGAAGATTGCGAGGTTGTGATGGACTAGCCCTTTTGAGGACATGATTTCCCCTTGCGACATGATCTGATATGGCTGACTTTATTGGTTCTTGCTCGGATGCCCTGCGTTCTGACCGAGTAAACTTTTCTAATCCAAACTTTTCTAATCCCAAACAGGCGAAATCGCAGTTCTCAAACAAAGTCAGCCATATCTGATCATGTCGCAAAGGTAAATCATATCGTCAATTGGTAGGACTACTCAAAGATACTTGGCAGAGAGCATGTACTGTTAGTAGATTGATAAATGTTGAAGTGGCCAGTGCGGTTGAAAAGTGTGATTAGGTGGTTACAGACTCTCTGCTTGTCTCTTTAAAGCACGATGTAAACATATTGCACGACTTTGCCCTCGGCCTCATGTAGAACGATCTTTTCACAAAAGCAATCATTCTTGAGAAGTAATAATATTCTGTTATATGTAACATTATTGAAATAAATAAAACGAGAATTAGGTTCTAAATATAAAGGTGCTCACAAAACAGACAGACGCGTAGATGTTACTAAATATAATTATATTATGTGAGTCCAGTAAATATTATGCAGTTTAAATAAAAAAAATAATTATACAGGAAATTTGATTAATTAATCTAGGGACGTACACCCAGCCTATGCCTTGCATAGAATATATGTGTAGCATTTGTAATATCTTCAGAGACTTTAAAAAAGCTCTAAAGCTCTCAGAGCTTACAAGATAAAAGTTAAACGTACCAAGTGCGTTCTGGGGTACTTGTTTTTATGAGTGATATTAATAGTCATTGTATTATAATATACGTTATTGTGTCAAGAAGAAGTTTCTAATTCAAATGCATGGGGCAAACAAGATACAATATGAAGTATGTTAGCTTTGTTTAAAGGTAAGGCAAGAGAGCACGAATTGGCTACGCTTCAGCAAGGCCGCCCGCTCTGGCTGCGCGCTAATGAGTTGCAGTAATGAATGACCAAACACAATACATCGTATACCTTAATTATATTTGGTCAGTTCAAAAGGTCCTAATGTTGCCTTTAGACGAGAAGGCTTTTCAATATCCATATGGGTACCATTTCACATATAAATATAGAACCAGATTTTTTTTTTAATGTTCGGTTTTATGTCTCTTGTCTCAGCTAAATATCTGTCAAGTATGTTTTTATATTCTCTAAAATAAATATACTCTCTAAATGTGAAAGAGAGAAAAATCACTCAAAAAGAGTCAAAGAGCCATCTGAGTGACAACTCTTTTAGAGTGAAGCTCACTCTCAAGAAAGAGTGAAAAAATTCACTCCGGAAAAGAGTGAATCAGAAAAGAGCATTTATTTATTTATTTATTCATTTAGGCCTATTTTATATACAAGAATATCATAACAGCTACTATGTGCTTTAAATTGTTGTGAGGCTAGGCCCCAGGTTAGGGTAGGGCCCGGTCTACTATTGAACTGGTCTAAAGCTTAAGCACATACACAATGTGTCGAACTTCAGTGTGGGATGAATGATGAAAAACTATGGATTTAGTGAAGCTAATAGTCAAACTGTTCAATGGTGAGTACACTTAGGTGTAGGACATAACACTTGGCAAAAACCATGTTTACGGTCACAGTCTGGAGAAGCGTGATGCGGCGTAACCTACATAAGCTTACATATGCGTACATGTAAACCGGCACTGGGCCGGTAACAAACTGCTCACATATGACTTAAGGGAGCACACCACTAAATCAATGCGCCATTTGTGCAACCCTACTGAGTTCCGGTAAAATACAGAAAGTTTTTGAGGTATTGTGGGCTGCTCTTTGGAATAATAATCAGAAAGAGTGGCGAATTATAGCTTAAATTAAAGTGTAAAGCCTGTGCATGAATTTGAATCACTAAAAAAGTCGCATTTTATAATTATCGAGAAAATAGGTCCGCGTATTACAAAATGGGCAGAAACAGGTTTACAGTCTTGAGAGCATGTCAGAAACAGTGAGGGCGCTGTTTAGTGGATCCTACCGGGAAAACGAGGTGGAAGACTACCCATACATTGAAACATATGTTAAACTTTCATCGATTTGCAATCGACTGGTTATCATTAAATTTCTCAGAAAGCGCCGAAAAGGCCTCAAAACGAGCACAGAAAACCGGTGTTTTTACACGTATTTCAATGGGACGATTATTTAGTGGTGTGCGCCCTTAAGCTTACTGCCGCCATTGTCTCCAGACCAAGTGTATACTTGCTACGAGTTATGACCTACACATAAATGTAATCACTATTGAGTATGCTGTCTATTTCTTCATCAAATCCGCTTTCTTTTCGCCATTCATTCACACACTGTTCGCCATTTTGTTTCACAAGTTCAACAAACATCGGCCGATTTTCGGCGCTTCTGATTGGCTATCAGTTCACTCCAAGAAATAGTGAGATTTTGCGCCACTTTTGAGCGAGTGAGGCTCACTCTAAATCGCGAGTGAAATTATGTGTACTGTTTTCACTCTTTTAGAGCTAAAACCCACTCTTTTAGAGCTAACTTAAATTCAGAGTGGTTTTTCACTCTTTTACATTTAGAGAGTACAATATCGAAACTTTAATATGCGTGGGCAGTAAAAATACGCCTTTGAACAAGATGATATATAGATTGATTGAATGTCTACAATTTATTGGAGCACTCTCGTCTTCCTTTTTTATACAGCTTGTCTAGAAGAAATCAGTTACCATTAGCCCTAACTAGGTAGGTCCCTTTTACTGAGGCCTCCAAAATTAATGTCAACCGATAACCAACCTGCCCTAGCAGGACTTCGTTATTTAGTCTGTGGGCGTCGAAACTTGACATTCAAATGGATTCGTGAAAGACGTATTTTTCTTTCCGCTATACTTTCCTCTATGCTCTATATGGCATTCAACTGTCACTAAACTGTGACTAGAAGCAAACTATACGGAAACTAGTTGTTTTATTAAATTTCTTCTTCATATACGATAGTAACAATATAACAAGAAACGTTTCTGACACGCGAGTTAAATCAGAAAATATATGAGTTTATTTTTCAGTTTCTTTGTTATTTTCTTAAATTCTAACCTCTTTTTATATGTGTGTGGTGGAAGGGTAGGTACATGTAAGAAATTATTGCTGTAGCTTGCCACTCTGACTCGCAAAAGTATGCAATTGTAGTAAAGTATTTTGGTTTTCATTGGTAATAGAGTTTCTTCGTTTACCCTTCTCTTCATATATCACTTGATACACTCATTGAAATAGCACAGAACCCTCTCACTTATGAACGCCAAGAAAGCAAAATACTGTCAGCTCCCAAGGAAACATAGTTGTAGATAGTAAACATTTTAAGATGCTACATGGGGGCAAAATATTTAAATCTATATTCTAACCCATCAACTACATTGCATATTAATCATGCCGGGGAAATAAAATGTCAATGGCTGTCAATTCTGGCAATAAACACCGTCTGTTGGATTTCAAAAAGTTTCTTCGATAGAAATATTTTCAAAGTGCTTTTAAAACTTCCAGACAAGTCATTATAATGAAGCTTAGTATTGCACGAAAGTGATGATGACATATGAAGGAAGATATACGAAATATTATTGGTCAAGGCCCTGCACAGAGTTTGTTGCTCTGTGTGTTGCTGAAAGGATCAAAAGGAAGTCAAGGATATTTAGATAGCAAGTTTGACTGAAGCATTGCCTTATCAGTCATGTGAGTTCATAGTTATACACCTACAAAGGGTATTTATTCCGACGAGTAGGACTTTTTTTCTTAGTTACCAGACTATACTCAGCTCAGACTCACCAAGAAAATCCCTAGAAGGAAAACCAACTGGCAACCCAAAAACCTACGCTGGAAATCCCTCTAGCGCCGGTTGTCAGTAGATGCAGTGATTCCTCAACCATCTGAAGCAGCACTTTTAAGGAAGGAAGGAAGGAGGTGTTGACAAAGGCAACAGTGGTTGATGAAACGTTCACAAGTAAGTGTATACTTGGACAAGATACAAGACACTTTAGTTACTGAGTTTACTCTACCGATCCTGATGAATTTATCCAATCAGCTCAGACTATTTATAATCACTATCTCACATGGCGCAAAAAAGACGAATCGCGAAAGTCCAGTTTTTCAGACGGGGCGGTTAATGGACATTCACGGTTAATAAGTGTATCTAAGAAAAAAAATGTCCTACTCCTCTGACTAAGCATGTAACATTTGCAATATTAACCTGTTATAAGTTGGGGCAACTCAGCATATTGACGGTATAGAGCAAATTGAGGGTTTACCGTCTTCGTATCTTGACATGATGCAGAGAAGTGACAATCTGCCAAGTTGTAGCTGGTACAACATTACTCAAAGTAGTGGGTGGGAAGCTTACAGTTTCAGCTTACAGCAGCATATGCAATCATTGTTTTACTACTTCTACTACTAAGTACATCAAATTGTGAATCCGGCAACTGCGAGTTTTGCAAAACTTTCAATTCGTCATCATACTATTTATATTTTCGAATGTTTATTTGCGTTCTTCCTTCCTCTTATCTTCCTTAATTATTTCGTTCTCCCTACCTATCCAGTGGCGTAGACAGGACGGTATTGAGGGAGGGGTTAAAGGGGTCAAACGGGCAAGGCAACATTCAAGGGTGAAAACGCTGATAAAATTTTTAAAAATGTGCTAACAAGTACACAAAAGCCAAAAGCCTAAACATCTGATACCAAGCACACAGCCTGTACTGTTTTGTAGTATTCAGAGGAGGCTACGGTTAATTATGCTTTATAGAACTGTTAAGGTGTGTGTCTTCTATAAGGCTATTTTCCAACTTGTTTGCCAATTAATACATTTCACGTATAAACACTTGTCACTCTATAATACAGAGTACAATTAGGCCTACATATTTGAATTTGTATCTACTATTCTGTTCCGTTTTGTGGAATGTATGTATTTAAATAAACAAATAGTTTGACCTTTGCAATTAATAAACACGCTTAGTAAATTAAAAACAAATCGCCGAGCTTAATGTCAATTATTTATTACCACATCTTAATTGGCTCTATTTTTACTCATGAGTAGAACCTTGACTAAATATTTCGTGTATCTTCCTCCATCATCACTCACTTTCGTGAATAATACACTTCATTAGAATGACTTGCCTTGCAGATATTTGTATCGAAAAACCTTTTTTTTTGTTGAAATCCAACAGACCAGGCGGCGCTTATTGCCAGAATTTACAGCCACTATCTTTTGGTTTTCCCTCTTTGAATAATATTCAAAGTAATTCATTTTCTAAAATAAACTGCTGA
Source organism: Amphiura filiformis (assembly GCF_039555335.1). Lineage (NCBI taxonomy): Eukaryota > Metazoa > Echinodermata > Ophiuroidea > Amphilepidida > Amphiuridae > Amphiura > Amphiura filiformis. The sequence continues at coordinate 14,894,894 of NC_092644.1, forward strand.
ACTCGTCAAATTAAATCATATGAGGGCCTGTCAGAGAAGTATACATAACCATACTATATCTGTAACATGATTATTACACGAGATGTTAGCATGGTTGTGGGAAAAAAATGTGTTTACTGTTTCTGCTGGATAAAATATTTGGTTCTGAGATTACCCACACAAATCTGGAAAAGGTCTAATTTGACGATAACATAAGCATGATCAAAATTATCCCGGATCACGGTCGAAGACAGTGGTTATAACAAGCATTTCTGCACTCCTCCTGTACAAAAAACCAAGACAAAACAAGAAATAATGTTTCTACCACTTAAGCAAAATCGTTGACAATAAGACTGTGTGAACCTTGTTCTACAGTATTTCAGGTTAATAAAATTCAAAAGTAAAATAAATAAAAGATTGGGGAAGATACAATAAGTTTGATTTGTACACTAATGTGTAATTTATCAACCTGGTATGTCAAGTCTTCTTATTGCTCACAATCGCTTTCCCATTTTGACCTGTCCAAAATTGCTTGTCCCCTCCTTTTACCAAGCCAACAAATGACCTGACGCCCTTTTGCCCAGTTACTTGTTGTACAACATCTAACTACGTCCGAAAATAAGTTCACAGGATTGTCAATAGATATCATTTGTAAAATTTTCTGCAAATTGATTATTGGGTAAAAATATGTCAAAACATTTACAATGACGTTTCGTGCTACACCATAGCACTTTCTCAAATTGACTGACCAATTCTCCCAGTCCTCCTCGTATGCTTCCTGCTGGAGCTTGTCGTTGGTGGCGCTGTTTTGGTTTATACAAAATATCCGTCGGAACACTGATACTATAAGATACTCGGATATCAGCTATTATACTAGGATGAGCAAAACAAAGCCCTATATACGAAAACTTGTATAAAATACTTTTTTTGCATCTTCATCTTCATTAGATACCGGTACAGTGTATCCCTTAGAATTGACTATAATTGCTGCACCTTGAATATTAACATGGCGAGGCAAACAAAAGTTCTAGTGAAGTCTAGAAGTCCAATTAAACTTTACGCATACCTAATTTCACCGACTACTAGCATTCAAAATAACTTTACAACTTTAATTTTTCACTTCAGGCAGAGGTTGATTTCTTGCTAGCATATAACTCATTATAGTCAGGCATTATTACAGATACCAACTTATTAATATACGCTTGATTACACTCATTAGACTAATGTAAAACTTCATTTTCGCCTTTAGCGAAACACTGATGATTATAGTCTGTCTGAGGTACTTGTTTTATATGACATCCATTTCCTACGACATTAATGATTGCTTTTAATCTAATTTAACTATAATCCATAAAATCGTACCATACTGAATAGTTTGAAAATATGAGAGCGAGCGTTACTTCAGTTGAGCAGGTAAAGACCCAGAGAACAATATCATATAGCACAGAAATCCCGTGACTTATAGATGAGGAGTACGTATTTGAGTGGTGTTGACGGGAACATTATGCCAACGGCGAAGTATTGACAAAAATACAAAACTCTACATTTCAGTTGCAACCTTCACCTTCAAACGAAAAAAACATAAAAATTAATCTGGTTTCAGGCGGAATGGTTCTTATTTGTTATTAATCTTATTTTTATGCTACGAAGTAGTTCAAATTGGGTGTGAATGAAACATTGCAGAAAAGTATCTTTATTAAAATGGCCGTCGGTGTGCCGCAACATTTTATGCTTCGGTCTTGATGGACTCATGTCCCGGATGATTGATCACCGTCTGATTTTGCAAAGGCTGATATGCTCGCCACACTATATTGAAAAATAGATGAGGAAAATGAAAATAAAAATCAGTCTAGGATATATTCTAAGAGATGGTTTAGCTATAATGGCGCATATGGTTCCTTTGACGTAAATTTTCACAGCAAATCATACACTCGCTTTCTGGGAAGAACTCAGGGAAAGGGGTAAAAGTCAAAAAAGAGAGATGGATCAGCCCCAACCAGTGACCATGAAATGCTTGAGGAATGGAAGGAATATTTTAGCTCACACCTTAACAACGACAGTGGCACAGCAGCTTCAGAACTTCATGCACCAGCTGTTGAAGATCTTCCTATTACCACTGAGCCCCCAACTCGTGAAGGAGTAGTCGAAGCAATAGCAGCCATGAAGACCAATAAGGCAGCAGCATTGGACTGTGCTATAACGGCTGAAGCACTTCAGGGAGGAGGGGATAGTCTTCTTATTGCTCACAATCGCTTTCCCATTTTGACCTGTCCAAAATTGCTTGTCCCCTCCTTTTACCAAGCCAACAAATGACCTGACGCCCTTTTGCCCAGTTACTTGTTGTACAACATCTAACTACGTCCGAAAATAAGTTCACAGGATTGTCAATAGATATCATTTGTAAAATTTTCTGCAAATTGATTATTGGGTAAAAATATGTCAAAACATTTACAATGACGTTTCGTGCTACACCATAGCACTTTCTCAAATTGACTGACCAATTCTCCCAGTCCTCCTCGTATGCTTCCTGCTGGAGCTTGTCGTTGGTGGCGCTGTTTTGGTTTATACAAAATATCCGTCGGAACACTGATACTATAAGATACTCGGATATCAGCTATTATACTAGGATGAGCAAAACAAAGCCCTACATACGAAAACTTGTATAAAATACTTTTTTGCATCTTCATCTTCATTAGATACCGGTACAGTGTATCCCTTAGAATTGACTATAATTGCTGCACCTTGAATATTAACATGGCGAGGCAAACAAAAGTTCTAGTGAAGTCTAGAAGTCCAATTAAACTTTACGCATACCTAATTTCACCGACTACTAGCATTCAAAATAACTTTACAACTTTAATTTTTCACTTCAGGCAGAGGTTGATTTCTTGCTAGCATATAACTCATTATAGTCAGGCATTATTACAGATACCAACTTATTAATATACGCTTGATTACACTCATTAGACTAATGTAAAACTTCATTTTCGCCTTTAGCGAAACACTGATGATTATAGTCTGTCTGGGGTACTTGTTTTATATGACATCCATTTCCTACGACATTAATGATTGCTTTTAATCTAATTTAACTATAATCCATAAAATCGTACCATACTGAATAGTTTGAAAATATGAGAGCGAGCGTTACTTCAGTTGAGCAGGTAAAGACCCAGAGAACAATATCATATAGCACAGAAATCCCGTGACTTATAGATGAGGAGTACGTATTTGAGTGGTGTTGACGGGAACATTATGCCAACGGCGAAGTATTGACAAAAATACAAAACTCTACATTTCAGTTGCAACCTTCACCTTCAAACGAAAAAAACATAAAAATTAATCTGGTTTCAGGCGGAATGGTTCTTATTTGTTATTAATCTTATTTTTATGCTACGAAGTAGTTCAAATTGGGTGTGAATGAAACATTGCAGAAAAGTATCTTTATTAAAATGGCCGTCGGTGTGCCGCAACATTTTATGCTTCGGTCTTGATGGACTCATGTCCCGGATGATTGATCACCGTCTGATTTTGCAAAGGCTGATATGCTCGCCACACTATATTGAAAAATAGATGAGGAAAATGAAAATAAAAATCAGTCTAGGATATATTCTAAGAGATGGTTTAGCTATAATGGCGCATATGGTTCCTTTGACGTAAATTTTCACAGCAAATCATACACTCGCTTTCTGGGAAGAACTCAAGGAAAGGGGTAAAAGTCAAAAAAGAGAGATGGATCAGCCCCAACCAGTGACCATGAAATGCTTGAGGAATGGAAGGAATATTTTAGCTCACACCTTAACAACGACAGTGGCACAGCAGCTTCAGAACTTCCTGCACCAGCTGTTGAAGATCTTCCTATTACCACTGAGCCCCCAACTCGTGAAGGAGTAGTCGAAGCAATAGCAGCCATGAAGACCAATAAGGCAGCAGCATTGGACTGTGCTATAACGGCTGAAGCACTTCAGGGAGGAGGGGATAGCAAGTATTCTCAACGCTGACACCGCCACGTCAATGGGTCACAGGTGTCATCATTCCTCTACCAAAGAAAGGTGACCTCTCTCTCATGACAAACTGCCGTGGTATTTCACTTTAGTCCATTGCCGCAAAAGTGTACAACAAGATCCTTCTGAACAGGATTCGACCTCACATTGATCCTTTACTGAGAAGACTGGCTTTATATCAGGTCGAAGCTGTGCTCAGCAAATACACATTTTGAGGAGGATCTTGGAAGGCTTCAATAAATACCAACTTCCTTTGACAGTCACGTTTGTGGACTTCAAAAAAGCCTTCGACTCCATCAACAGGTCCGTCATGTTCTATTTGCTGCGGCATTATGGAATACCAAAGGTTGTGATCAATGCCATCCAGGTGCTCTACAAGGACTCCAATAGTGACGTTATGGTAGATGGGAGTATCCCAGAGCCTTTCCAAGTAACAACTCTAGTGCTTCAGGGTGACGTGTTGGCACCATTCCTGTTCATTATCCTGGTAGACTACCTCCTGAAGATATCAATTTCTGGAATTTATGCTGGAATTGTTACCTAACCACGTCCGTCAAATAGGTATCCTGCTAGGATGCTGAATGGCCTGGATTTTGCTGATGATATTGCCCTGTTGGAATCTTCTATAGCTCGGGCCCAGTCACTACTTACTAGGACTGCAACAGCAGTAGCAGATCTAGGCCTTGTCATCAGCGCACCTAAGAATATATGACTGCAAACTGTAACGCCAAGCCAGCACTTGAAGTCTATGGTAGTACCATCAACCATGTCACAGACTTCAAGTATTTGGGTTCCAAGATGGGGTCTAATGTTGGAGACCTAAAAAGAAGAAAAGCACTAGCCTGGGCCGCTTTCTGGAAACTGGAACGCCTTTGGAGAAGCCCATCCCTGCAAATCGAAACAAAAATCAAGCTGTTTGAGACAACTTGTGTTACTATCCTTCTGTACGGGTGCGAGTCTTGGGTAATCACCAAGGACATGGAAAACAAGATCAATGCCTTTGCAACATCTTACTACAGAGTCATGTTAAACATCAAGCGAGTGGATCAGATTCCAAATGAGACCATCTACAATCTGATCAACACCACTACACTGGTTGCCAGAGTCAAGATTCATCAACTCAAATTTCTCGGCTATATACTGCGTCTTGAAGATGACGAGCCTGTGAAAGAATATGTCATTTATATTCCACCATATGGGAAGAAGAAGCCGGGATGGCCGCGCACACTGTACTTACAGTACGTACAGCACCTCCTGGGAGATGCTGAAGGGATGCTGCAGCCAAACAAAATTGTTTCGCTTGCCCAAGATCGCAATAGGAGAAAGCTGTTAGTCGCCTGCTCCGCAGCCGACTGATGATGATATCACAGCAAATAAGGGTACGGACCCTTTATTCTCGTTGGGATTTTCAGAGGATGGAACTCTCTAATATTGTATGTGGATTTAGGCAAATCTTTAACAATCTACTGAAAATGTTTGATCTGATACCAACAATTACGACATGCCGAAAACAACCATCCGGCTGTTGTTAAAACTGCGATTTAAAAGGAATATAACCTATCATACAAACATTACCTAGCTTCACCCGATCGATAGCCTAATCCTCCAATTTTCATCATCAAAACTGAGATTTTGGTATCAGAAGAAAGCTCTTAAATGTTCTTATTACTGCAGTAAAGATTAACGCACGAGATACTTTTCGTTAAATGGGGTGGATAAAAAAGTGGCGTATTTGTTTCTCATATTAAAACCGCTGGAGCAATACAACTAAAAATTGATAGTTAGCAACTATTTTAAACTGTTGGGATTTTCTAGTGCACAGCATCTTGCGGATGGTACTGAGCTTTGGCACAAATTGCATTGATCATTAATAGAGAGCGTAAAGAAGAATTTAAATATCACAGCTATGCTTTTGTAGGTCCTGTGGTTCTTGAGTTATGTTGTAAAGAGGGCTGAAACAACAACACTTTTGTAAAACGTACATAACTCATTAACAACAATAAATTAAGCACGTTTTCAAAATATAGGATTTGTAGAATGAACTTTTATTAAAAAAATAAAAGTATTTATATTGTTCAATAATATATTAATTTAAATAAAGAAATTGTTTGGCTGCAACAATACGTGTACCCTTAATGTAAAATACATATACCATCAAAAATCTTCAAATCACAACCTCTTTATATTACAATTCAAAAGTTAAAATTTCCCGATTTTGTTCATGGTCTGTTTAATCTAATCACAAACGCTATAGTGAAATCACATTATTTTGGTACATGTCATGTTATTGAAATTAAAATTAGATTTTATGATACTGACAAGCTATTGAATACGATTTTTAAATAATCAAACAGAACTTATTTCTAAATATATCAAACAAAAGTAATTCTCTAGTTAATGTTATTACTTTACCGCGTCTATGTCAGATATGGTGGTACGTAAACGTAATCAAACGTTTTGCAAGCTCATTTTATTATCATATTCTTTACAGACTTGATCCGGTTTCTACTTTGCTTGTTGACATGAACTATATTATACTTTAAAATATAACTCTGACTATTATCAATAATGATTACCATTTTGAAGTGGCATAAATACATGAAAGAAATATGAGTTAACCAAACACGTTCGTTGTCTTTAAACGTAACAAAAAGCCAACTACTGTTTTCTTAAAATCGAATTATGTGTTCAGCTTCTAAAAGTAGAACTCATGATTATGTAATTCCGTTACTTTTGTTGATATCAATACGATTGAATATTGACAACATCGTCTGGGACTTGCTGATCTTTTATATTAAACTCCTGCTCTGAATGGCTGAGTGGGACTTTAAAGTATCCACTGTATTAGATTCGGTCTGTGGTACTTGTTATTGATCAAAACAGAGTTTCTGTGTTTCGTAAGTGGTATTTTAAAGATTCACTTATTATAATAGACGTTATTTTGTCAAAACAAGTTTTTTAGAAAAAAAAAAAAAGAATCATGTTTCTTCGTCCAAACGGCTTAAGCTGATCGTCGATCCATCCTTAGCGCTTATTTTAATAACAATTTAAATATCTTCATCATGGGTTTATATACCAGGTGATAGTCTACGTAGGAATTTTTTTCATGTAACTATGTAACAAAATATGCATTCAACTCTACCCGTAACCAAATCTTACGTACAGTTATACAATCTTACCATTTTGCTTATAACCTTGCTTACGTTGAAACGGATACATATAGGGTGGGGTGTATGGCGTGGTTGGTGGTGTGGGGCTGCTGGTATTGTGTTGTTTTTATAATGTATATCTGTGCGGGGATGGTGTGGAGATGAGGTTGAGAGTGCAGGCATTATTTTAACAGGTACAAGCGGTAGCTTGAGTTTCTTCTTTAACTTTTCTCGTCATATGACACACCTAAACTAATATAGCAAGGCACCCTATGTTGTCAGTTCACAAGGAAACATATAGTCGTAGACATGTAACATAAAGATGTTACATGCTGTCAAAGTATTTATTCAAAATTATATTAGAACCCACAAATTACATTCTTTGTATTGATTCTATTCGGTAAAAATAAATGTCAATAGCTGTCATGTTGGCAATGCACGTCGTCTGAAGGATTTAAAAAAGACAAAAGCTTAGTTTTACACTATTTTGGTCAGAAAATACACACTACAAAATTTCTGCCAGGTCGAGCTTGAAAAGACAGATGAGCCGTCATGCAGGGGTCGATTTTACTTCTAAAATTCCAAACCTGTCGCAGTTTGTTTCCTTTGCACCCTTTGGCAAAGCCACTGGCCATTTTCAATCGTAATGATACATTGGAGGCGCGATAACATTAGGTAACCTACGTCAGATCCCGCGTCAGACAGAAGGCAAGATGTCAACAAGTTTGGTGTTAAAAGCAATTTGACATAAACACGACTTCTATAATGTCCATCGGGAGAATAGGAATAAAAGCATAACAAATAAATCAGACAGTAGTAGAGTACTTGGTATACTTGGCAGATCCATTGGTTGGTTTTAATCTGATCGGGTAATCTAATATTGATGCGCATTAACAGACTGTTAGTAGTGTCCGACACAAACATGTTTGGACGTTTCTGCTGCTAAAAAATAACTGATATTCATAGATACAGCGATATGATATAAACACTCAAAATAATCACTGAGTGATTGGACACCAAACTAAGTGTACTTCACGAAGGTATATTTTATTTGGGCGTGGTGGGGTGTGTATGGGGTGTGGAATGGCTGTAATACGTTTGGCTTGTATCTTTATTATATCATTATAGTGGGGTGTGAATACATGGTGCTACAAAGGCTCAGTTAATACAATGTAACATGATGGTATATTTTAAGTGGGGTGGGTTGGGGTGTGGGAGTGTGTGTGCTGGGGTTATAGGTTTATATTGCATCTTTATTATATTGGTATTAATGGGGTATGCATGTATGGTGTTAAAATCGTCTGGTTAATACAATGCATTACACTGTTACGGATAATTGAGAAGCCATAAGGTTTTTTTTTTCAACTTGCTGGCTTACTACATTTCACGTATACTTATTCCGGTCCGTTGCAAAGACAGTACGTGTTAATTAATAACGCTTTACACATTTAAAATACGCATAACTAGAAATGTCAAAATTGTATTACAATATGTTAAATGGCTCTTATTTCTTTTTAAATTGATCTAGCAACTAAAAATAAAGATTGTCGCTGAATGGTAAGTTAAAATATTTATCCCCTCTACTTTAAAGTGCAAAAACTACAAAATGTTTGTTTTAAGAAATTGGATAGCAACGTTTGTACAGTATTTTTAATGGATCATGAGAGCACACGTACATCAGACACATCAAATTGCATATTTTCAGGCGCACCAAACTGAATACGAGGGATGTCCTTCTGATATCAAATAGTTTAGATTTTTAGAAATTATTAAAAACTGATATATTTGGCACTTAACAGTCATCGAAGTAACCTTTATAAATCTAATCATATGAACTATTTCCTTGATCACAAAACTGAATTACTCCAATATTGCTGATCTCAACTTTTGAACATTTTGAAAGCATGAAAGTTATGTTAGAACATTCATGCTATATTTCCTGCATGAGAGAATCTTTGATTTGGATGATTAATTGTACGTAAAAAGAATGTTTGAAATATAGATAGTTGACGGGAGACATGAAATGCCATCGGTAAAGAAAACGATATGTTTCCGTGGAGCCTTTAACGCTCAAAAAAAATTAATGCTGCCTGACTTGTGTCAGGCTGTCTGTTTGTATATAACTTTAATGTGACGAATCAGTTCAAAGTGGGTGTGAATGAATCATACCGTAACATTATTGTTCCTAAAATTGCCGTTGGTGCAAAAATATGCATTTCACTCTTCAGGGATGTCCCGAGTGATCATCTGATTTTCAAAAGTCTGGCGTGATTTCTTAACTTCTTAAGTAATAGAGGTAAAGAAGGAAAATAAAGCCCAAACAGGCTAATGCATGAAAATCGCGTTTGCTTGCTAGACTAGCACGAATCAAATCTGAATGTCAACGCTCGACGCCCACTCTAACTGATATTCAAGGAATTGATTTCTCCAAGATTAGGTAGTTGTAAAAAAGAAAGTGTTATTTTCACAATAATCTTCAGATATTCAGCTCAAGGGCTACGCTACGTGTTTATCTGTCCTCACGTTTTTAAAGAAGGATGATGCAATCATTCACCTCATTTTTGTATCAGTGCCAACAGGTTGACCAGTGGCCCATATCATTGACTATGTGGACAATTTCTTGCAGATGTGTTTTCTTTGGTAAATGCACAGTGATCATTTATTTAATTTTCTTACAATACATTATATAATGTTCAATTCTAGACCTGGACAATACCATTAAATATTATTAACAACAAACTTACTTTTTGACTAAACAGAGTAAGTCATTCTCCTGATATATTGTAGAAACCAAATTTAAACATTTAGCGACTATGATTGTAGAGACATCTGGACATTGTTTGGTCTATAGTTTTTCATATCTATGCGTTTGGATGGATTTACATTAATCCGCCATTGTAATAACTGCCACAATTGTAACGGCGGCCGACACTTTCTACCACTTTAATAAGCCTAATCAAACTTATTTCATGCAACGTACATTGTCATCTAGTACAGAATATTGGACGAATGAATGTTCAGTTCACCATGCTTAAAGGTTGCCGAATTCTGATTTTTTTCAGCAATGGCCAGCTCTCAAAAATCGACAAAGTCCTATAAACGGAAGTCCCGTATAAGTGTCCTTCGGGTATATTTGTAAATCGGTGTGCAAAAAGTTCGTTCCGCCCTTATGTCCGGTTTGCTCTAAGCATATTATCACTATAGTTAGAGCAGCATCAGCTTTTGCCCTCAGGATTACTTGCTATGAATGTTCTTAAGGCATACACACTGTAAAAATTATCCAGCCATTTTAATTTTCTTCTAGTGCGGACAGACGTGTGTCTTGAGGAATTTAAAGAACCCCAAACCTCGGAGAATTTAAAGATGGCGTCCAAAAAAAATCGACAATGGCTTGTTCAAGGAGAGAGAAATTGCAAGAGAATGGAAGAAGAAGGTCTTAACCCAATACAGAAATGTTGTGGTCTAGTCTAAAAAGAAAGGTTTTTTGAAACTCCTTATTGCAAAATCATAACACCACTTACAGACAGAGTTCAGAGTGTATGACAAAGCCTAGATAAGAATAAGGAACTTCTTGTGCCATTAGTTGACATTATTTCTGTGGCAAGCGTGGTTGATTGACCACCAAGGATCCTATGACTTCAAATAAATAATGTTTAACATCTCTACTCATGTAACAACATAACAAATAACAAATAGCCTTGAAAAGCATAGTGTGAGTTTCACTTTAAACATGTTATAAATGCTTTTGGGTAGGGGCGGAACGAACTTATTGCACACGGTATAATTCAGTAATTAATCCGGGTATTATGAAGATTTTCATCCGGTATAAAAAGTTTTTTAGAAAAAAACAAAAAAAAATAAAAATCGTGTGTCTTCGTCCAAACGGCTTAAGCTGATCGTCGATCCATCCTTAGCGCTTATTTTAATAACAATTTAAATATCTTCATCATAGGTTTATATACCAGGTGATAGTTTATGTAGGATTTTTTTCATGCAATTATGTAACAAAATATGCGTTCAACATGTAACATAAAGATGTTACATGCTGTCAAAGTATTTATTCAAAATTATATTAGAACCCACAAATTAAATTCTTTATATTGATTCTATTCGGTAAAAATAAATGTCAATAGCTGTCATGTTGGCAATGCACGTCGTCTGAAGGATTTAAAAAAGACAAAAGCTTAGTTTTAGACTATTTTTGTCAGAAAATACACACTACAAAATTTCTGCCAGGTCGAGCTTGAAAAGACCAATGAGCCGTCATGCAGGGGTCGATTTTACTTCTAAAATTCCAAACCTGTCGCAGTTTGTTTCCTTTGCACCCTTTGGCAAAGCCACTGGCCATTTTCAATCGTAATGATACATTGGAGGCGCGATAACATTAGGTAACCTACGTCAGATCCCGCATCAGACAGAAGGCAAGATGTCAACAAGTTTGGTGTTAAAAGCAATTTGACATAAACACGACTTCTATAATGTCCATCGGGAGAATAGGAATAAAAGCATAACAAATAAATCAGACAGTAGTAGAGTACTTGGTATACTTGGCAGATCCATGGGTTGGTTTTAATCTGATCGGGTAATCTAATATTGATGCGCATTAACAGACTGTTAGTAGTGTCCGACACAAACATGTTTGGACGTTTCTGCTGCTAAAAAATAACTGATATTCATAGATACAGCGATATGATATAAACACTCAAAATAATCACTGAGTGATTGGACAAACTAAACTAAGTGTACTTCACGAAGGTATATTTTATTTGGGCGTGGTGGGGTGTGTATGGGGTGTGGAATGGCTGTAATATGTTTGGCTTGTATCTTTATTATATCATTATAGTGGGGTGTGAATACATGGTGCTAAAAAGGCTCAGTTAATACAATGTAACATGATGGTATATTTTAAGTGGGGTGGGTTGGGGTGTGGGAGTGTGTGTGCTGGGGTTATAGGTTTATATTGCATCTTTATTATATTGGTATTAATGGGGTATGCGTGTATGGTGTTAAAATCGTCTGGTTAATACAATGCATTACACTGTTACGGATAATTTAGAAGCCATAAGGGTTTTTTTTTTCAACTTGCTGGCTTACTACATTTCACGTATACTTATTCCGGTCCGTTGCAAAGACAGTACGTGTTAATTAATAACGCTTTACACATTTAAAATACGCATAACTAGAAATGTCAAAATTTTATTACAATATGTTAAATGGCTCTTATTTCTTTTTAAATTGATCTAGCAACTAAAAATAAAGATTGTCGCTGAATGGTAAGTTAAAATATTTATCCCTCTACTTTAAAGTGCAAAACTACAAAATGTTTGTTTTAAGAAATTGGATAGCAACGTTTGTACAGTATTTTTAATGGATCATGAGAGCACACGTACATCAGACACATCAAATTGCATATTTTCAGGCGCACCAAACTGAATACGAGGGATGTCCTTCTGATATCAAATAGTTTAGATTTTAGAAATTATTAAAACTGATATATTTGGCACTTAACAGTCATCGAAGTAACCTTTATAAATCTAATCATATGAACTATTTCCTTGATCACAAAACTGAATTACTCCAATATTGCTGATCTCAACTTTTGAACATTTTGAAAGCATGAAAGTTATGTTAGAACATTCATGCTATATTTCCTGCATGAGAGAATCTTTGATTTGGATGATTAATTGTACGTAAAAAGAATGTTTGAAATATAGATAGTTGACGGGAGACATGAAATGCCATCGGTAAAGAAAACGATATGTTTCCGTGGAGCCTTTAACGCTCAAAAAAAATTAATGCTGCCTGACTTGTGTCAGGCTGTCTGTTTGTATATAACTTTAATGTGACGAATCAGTTCAAAGTGGGTGTGAATGAATCATACCGTAACATTATTGTTCCTAAAATTGCCGTTGGTGCAAAAATATGCATTTCACTCTTCAGGGATGTCCTGAGTGATCATCTGATTTTCAAAAGTCTGGCGTGATTTCTTAACTTCTTAAGTAATAGAGGTAAAGAAGGAAAATAAAGCCCAAACAGGCTAATGCATGAAAATCGCGTTTGCTTGCTAGACTAGCACGAATCAAATCTGAATGTCAACGCTCGACGCCCACTCTAACTGATATTCAAGGAATTGATTTCTCCAAGATTAGGTAGTTGTAAAAAAGAAAGTGTTATTTTCACAATAATCTTCAGATATTCAGCTCAAGGGCTACGCTACGTGTTTATCTGTCCTCACGTTTTTAAAGAAGGATGATGCAATCATTCACCTCATTTTTGTATCAGTGCCAACAGGTTGACCAGTGGCCCACATCATTGACTATGTGGACAATTTCTTGCAGATGTGTTTTCTTTGGTAAATGCACAGTGATCATTTATTTAATTTTCTTACAATACATTATATAATGTTCAATTCTAGACCTGGACAATACCATTAAATAGTATTAACAACAAACTTACTTTTTGACTAAACATAGTAAGTCATTCTCCTGATATATTGCAGAAACCAATTAAAACATTTGGCGACTATGATTGTAGATCCATCTGGACATTGCTTTGTCTATAGTTTTTTTTTTATCTCTATGCGTTTGGATGGATTTACATTAATCCGCCATTGTAATAACTGCCACAATTGTAACGGCGGGCGACACTTTCTACCACTTTAATAAGCCTAATCAAACTTATTTCATGCAACGTACATTGTCATCTAGTACAGAATATTGGATGAATGAATGTTCAGTTCACCATGCTTAAAGGTTGCCGAATTCTGATTTTTTTCAGCAATGGCCAGCTCTCAAAAATCGACAAAGTCCTATGAACGGAAGTCCCGTATAAGTGTCCTTCGGGTATATTTGTAAATGCGCTTTTATAAATACATCTGCAAGTTGCCATACCATAGTCAATGATGTAAGTTACCCGGATATACACAAACTCCACAAGCAAAAGTATTGGCGAAAATGACAGGTCGCAAGGAAAATTGTCCCAGCAAAATAGTTGCATATAGTGCAAAGAGTAAACCAATTTAACGGAAAGATCAACTTTTTATTGCGTTTTCCATTACGGAAAAAATTAATAACGGAAAAGCTAGATATAGCTGATATTAAAACTCCTAATTTCATTGTTTTCTGCTAGCCGACGATCAACTGAAAATTTCGACCTTATTATATTGAAGTTTTACATTTTTTTCCAAAACGACCTAAATTGTATTGGTGTTTTGGGAAAAAAGTCCATATCTTCAATACTAAAGATCAAAATTTTCAATTGATCGTCGGCTTTTAATCCCAGCTACATACTATCTAAGTACATATCACAAGATTTATAAAGTCTACGTCGAGGACTGTTAAATATCAAAAATATCAATTTTTAATCATTTGCCATAAAATGTGTCTTATCTCGTGAATTTCAAAAAATCAAAATTATTTGATATCAGAAAGACATTTTTCGTATTCAGAATGAAATTCGATATGGTTGATGTCCCACAAAAAATACTATCTAAACGTTCATACCAGAGCCCTTAAAGCAATCCAAATAATTGTACAACTGTCATTTCTAATAAAGAGGTTGATTTTCTCCTTGCGGTAGAGTTCATAATCGTCATTATCGTCATTATACAGTACCAAATTATGAAAGTAAGCTTCATTACATTCGTTAATACAAAAAATTTCTTATTAGCACAAAAATGAATCGCTACATATATTAAGTCTTTGTCTGCGGTACTTATTTTTAACGTCTTTTGAGATGGCATCCATTGCCGACGCCATTAATGATTTCTTTGAATTTTGTTTTAAAAATCTATTAAATTGTAACATAATGAACATTTTGAAAGCATGAAAGAATTGTTAAAACATTCATGATATACTTCCTGACGAGATAATTTTTGTATTTTATATTATTAATTTTACGCAAAGAGAATGTTTGAAATATAAACAGTTGACGGCAGACATGCTATGCCCTCGGTAAAGTCTTAATGCAATACAAAAAAATATGTTTTCGTTGAATCTTTAACGCTCAAACGAATAAATGTTGCTTCAAGTAAGACTCGTGTTTGTTTTCATAAAACTTTTATGCTTCGAAGCAGTTTAAAGTGGGTGTGAATGAAACATACCGGAAAATTATTGTTCCTAAAATTGCCGTTGGTGCAAAAATATAATATAAAGACTTGACATTTAATATGGAATACTTTTTCGCAAAATTCCGAGACTGGTCTTGTAGAGGTCTGCATAAACGGCACGGGCTAAATATTAATTGGGGTGTGTCGGGAGATGGTGTAAAATAATTGATTGACAGAAAATGTGCTTTCAATTAGTTTACAATATGGCGCTCATAATGTTGTAAATTAGCCTAAAATGGCGGATTTAAGGAGACTGAATTTGAATTTTGTGGGGTTAAATTTCTGAATTTGAGCAACATTATTCTGATATTATCAAATTTATTGAGGTTTGAGGAATTTTATTGAACCTAAATACCAATAGGTGTTCGTCAGAACTGAAATGCACCTGTGATCTACCAGTTTTGAAAGTGGGAGGAGCTTTACAAAATATGGCTCAATAAAGTGGTATGCACTCAGAAAATTTGAATGGTTCCCTGAGGCCAAATTTTATAAACTTACTGCACACAAAGAAACACTGTGAGTACATTGGACAACCAGGAATCCGCACAGTTGTTTTTGTACGGTACGTTTATAAAATTTGACCCCGGGGGCCATTCAAACTTTCTGAGTACGTACTGCTTTTAAGATCCCTATTTTTAAGCTCCTCCCATGTTCAAAAACTTGGTACATTGTAAGTATATTTCAGCTGTGATGAATGCCATTTGCTGACGAAGTTTAAGAAATATCACCTCAAACCCCTTTAAATTTGATAATAACAGAACCACGCTGCATTAAGTCCAAAATTTTGTCCCCCAGAAAGCTCAAATTCAGCCTCCCGAAATCTGCCATTTTAGGCAAATTCACTACATTATGAGCACCATAATGTAAACATATCGAAAGCACATTTTTTATCAAACAATTATTTTACACCATCTCCCGACACACCCCAATGAATATTTAGCCCATGCGGTCTATGCATACTCCGTCCAGACCAGTCTTGGAACTTCAATTCTCAACAGATTTAACAGATAGTCAAGGAATTGATTTTCGTCGTACTTCAAGCAGTAGAAGAAAGAGAATGTTATTTTCCCAACAGGTTCCAGGCATTCAACTCAAGGGCCCACGAGAGCTCATATGCCCACGTTTTAAAGAAGGATCATGATTTTTTTTGTAAGACCCATAGTTTTTCACATTCACCATGTTGATCCTGTGGAATATATCATAAAAGATGTAGGCTATTCGGTATGTATCAATGTATAGGTCATTTAAAACCACGTTTTGAAAAAAAAAACATGTCTTGAAATGAGTGTACAAACTGACCAGTAAATATCCGTTGAAGTCCTACTAATGCATGATATATATTGGACGGTGTGTAGGGAAAGTAAGCACATTTGCAAAACCAGCAGGCAATGAATTTGTCTGCTGTCTCCTGTTTTTTGCTGCGAAAGGCTTATTTTCAATGTGGGCATTTAATCCTGGCCATATTTTATAACACTCACTACGAGGGGGGGGGGGGGGGTAACAATTTTCAGTTATGAACATCATATACCATTATATTTGGTACCAAAGTATAGCTAAGGGTGTCCTCATAGATTTTACTGTAGAAAGCAATGGTGGCCGTTACTAACACCCCCTATACCCTGGTGAAGTTATGTAATAATCGGATTAACTACCATAGAAATAGGCGAAAACAATTTTTGAATATATCGCGCTGCGCTGGTACGTTCACGCGGTACCTCTGCATTGAACCATATCATGTCGATCACTCGCACCTGTAAGATTAGTATCTTTGAAAAGACCGGTATTGTATTTAATCTCTGATTGCAGACATACACAGGTGATGAGTACAGTCTGCTTGTAGTGCAGCGCGATATATTCAAAATTGTTTTCACCTATTGCTATGGTAGTTAATCCGATTTATTACGTCACTTCGCCAGTGATGGCCGGTCCTAACCCTGTTTAATGCTAAAATTGTATCGCTAATAAAATGAGCCACTAACGATGGATCTAGGACTAGTTTAGGTCGTTTGTGCGTAAATACGCGCGTTTTTGTATGGCGGGTAAAAAATCTTAGGAGGTAAAACCCCCTTTGTAGTAGAAAAATAACACCAAAGTGAAAAAAAATTGTACGCATTTGAGATATCTGATTATTTGTTTCCGAAATGTTCAAAAACATATTGGAAGGCATTTTCTTAATGAATGTAACAAAAAGTGTCAAGATAGGTTTTACTATCTTTAAAACGAGGCACGGTAGTGATTTGTGGATGTCACCAATGGAAAGAGCGCCCTCGCATTACCCAAGATATGGATGTATCTCAAAATGTCCAAAGTTCAAGTTAGATCGTTTTACCAAATCAGGACCGCCTTGATACAATACACCTTTATAAAGTTAGACTTATCAAATGCATTGCAAGACAGCAAGCGATGCTACTCGTTAATGGTTGGATTTCTTTCAGACAAATTCAATGTCAACAACACCACAGTGTTTCCTTCGATTCCGGTCAACGACAACAGTTGGCATTTTAGGGTCTTGAAAATTCTCCTCGCCAACTCCTATCTCCCGATCTATACTGTCATGACTTTGCTACCCATAAATCTCATGCCAGACAACGGACTAAACTTACAAATGTAACATATTTCATGTCCCCATATCTTTAAATTTGTAACTTGTTTGTGACATAAAACGTCAATTGCAATTATACAATAAATATTCATACCTCTCTTAAAACTCTTAAACTGTGTTTTGACACAAACAAGTATCCCGAAGCAAACTTGATACGTTTAATATCCCTCTACATACATTGTACGTCTCCTATCACTCTGACAATTTTGCGAGCTTTGAGAGCTTTTACATCTTAAGAAAATGCCACTCAGACATTCAGTGGAAAGGTTAAGATGGTTAAGGATCTTCAGTTCCGAGACGTTCTTGTCAAGATGTATGTTTATACCCGGGAAGTCGACGAAATACATAATTATGAAGAGTTCTACTTCTCCAGGAAACCAAAACATGCAATTTAATTTATGAAAACAGTAGTTCCGCAATAAACTTTGAAACTCGAGATTTTGATTTAGCATAAATCTTTCTTTTAGTTTCCAGTAATGTCAACGAATGTAGGATTAAAGTGTGTGTTTTTTTCGCTGCAAACTGGTAATCATTATTGAAATATTTTGAGTAATAATTATTTCAAAGTTTCAAAACCAAGTTAAGTCAACACGCCATGCAGGTAAAAATCAGGGCAAGTTTTTTTAAATGCTTGATAATGAATATATTTTTTTTACCAGGTGGAAAAAGTGAATCGAATCTTCTGGGACAATAAAATGCTGGAAAGGTAATATATTACTGTAAACGTAGTTTGTCATAGTTTTCAGTCGTGACTGTACAAATTGAAAATTTACTATGATATATATCATTATATATACAATTTAAGGATTTAAAGTCATAATAAGCATTATCCAGCTAAAAATGAGGCTATTTTGATTTAGGCATTATTTGTTCGTTTCAGGCTAAAGGGTGGTCTTAACCCTGAAATTATGGCGACTCGTGGGCCATATGACTGCTAATATTGTTGTAAAGTATATATTCAGAACCGCCGTCGGGGGCGTGAAACTCCAAATATACTTAGAATGTCAAATACCTGACGAATCCACAGACGACGTCAAATTTGGGTAAAAATGCTTAACACAAACACAAATAGGCCACATAACAACAAATTTGTTATTAATTTTAAAAACAAAATACAAGTGTTTAAGAAACGTTGTTATATTTGTTTGTATTATGACCAAATTGAGAAAAATAAAAAACAAAACGAAAATGGTCGAATAATGCTAAATCTGTTAACAAATCATAAAAAGCAGTTGGTCAAAATTTAAACAAATATAAGAACCTTTCCTAGACATGTATATCTAGTTTTTGAACATTAGTATAAAAAATGCTGAAGCATTTTATCCAAAACTGATCATCTTTACCAAAATTGGCGTCACATATATGAATTCGTCAAGTGTTTGCCACATTTATATATAAATGTAATAAGTATATGTTTCTACCATTTTGATCAACAATTTAGCAGTTATTAGACCAAAAACTTACAAACCTGTAGATTTTATATTTATTCAAACCAATGGCACATTCTCCATCTAAATTTGCCAATATTTGCATAAAATTCATCATAGCTCTGTGCTATGTTTTGCTCTCCTGACACATTCGACTCAGAAACAAACAAACTGACGTAATGCCCGGGAAATTAATTAATATATCACTGATCTTCTCATCAGGACACTCTTTAACACGATTTAACGGATAAGTAGTGGAAAACTGAATGAAATCATTACTGGCGTCGGCAATGATACCATCTCAAATGGAATATAAATCATGCAACTAAACTAAAGTAGGGAAACAGTGTTGTGCTAAAAGCGCATATGAACTGTCATGTATTAGTTAAACGGGTGTAATTAACCTTGGTACTGTTATAATGGCAATAGTATGTGTTCTACGTTCGCAAGAAATCAACATCTTGATTAGAAGTGGCAGTTGTACAATTATTTGGATTGCTTTAGGTAATAGTTGAAATCAACGTTGTGGTTAGTTTAATTGTACTCCTCTAAAGTGCAAATACATTAATGTTATGTTCGTCGTGGTTTAATGGCTCGACTTCAATTTTGTTTTTCGACGACGTATATCGACAATTCTAGAACAGTGATTTAATTTGAGATGCTAAGAAAACAGAGAACAGAGAATCAAACATAACTTAAACGATTCTTCAGGTAGGATTCATGTTTTCTGAGTATGAAACTAGTACTAAAGCCCTTAGCCTCACATTTGATCTTCCATCATACCCCGGATAACGTGGTTGGTCATTGGGTGGCTTATTTGAGCGTTTTTAAGTACCGAGTGGAAATCCATTAGGTTCTGTAAAGGCAAGTGTTAATTGGTTAAGTTAATAGCTTGTAGTGACAGATTCAAAATCAATCTTACTTAGGAAAAAAGTTAAAACTTGGAGCAGAGTGTCGACACATACGCGCCATAATGTGTATCAAGATAACTTTATTCAGACAACTTGTCGCTCCTAATATTTTCATTATGGTGACATTATTTGGGAAGAGTAAAGAGCATTGTATAGAAAGCGACATATTTCATTAAGATATCCGCAGGGTATTGCTTAAAGATGCCTACGCCACGTTTTCATAAAAGAACAACATTTTTTTTTATAATTCAAGAAAGGAAGGGCGACCAAGAGAGACAAAAAATTCATATGATACCCCCTTTAGTTGATTTGAATTGCAAATTAGGATTAGGTAACGGTGGCGAAAAAACAAAAAGAAAAGAAACAAAAAAAAACAAACGATCTAGGGAATAAAGAAATTGAGAGGAAAAAATAATAACAATAAAACAACAAAAACAACTTCAAAGAAGTTTGAATAAGGTGGTATGTGTGTCTTATTTGGCCCGGTTTGCGCACATTTGTCTTGATAAAGCCATATAAGGATACTCAAGCAACTTGAAGTAAGGGTACATGAAAAGACTAAGCTTATAATGATGGGTTTGGGGTGCACCATTTCAACCCTAAGAGACCCTGGGCCAATTATTATATCTCTTCCTAGGGCCAGCAAAAGGTAAATCCAGTCAGTTTTACCGCATGCATATCCCCTCCAGTACTTTGAAGTGTAATTGATGTTGTATATACTGGAGCTTGGTAAATTGTCACTTCACTGCAATAATGTGCAATACTGAGATGGTAAACCCTTCATTAATTTTGTTCGAAACTGTCGATATATTGAGTTCCTTCACCTGATAAGAGGTTGACATTGCGTGTGTTATTAGTTGGTTATATGCTTCCGTAGACATACCCCTCAACTCTTTGGACTGATAAGTCATCATTTCAGTAAAATTTTCCATCATTGTCTAAATTCATTACTATTCAGCAGCAGAGAGTATAATAAATTCATGTGCAGTGCTAAAGCAATTCGAATTCTTGGATTAAAAAAAGCATTTGCTTCTTCTTCTTCTTCTTCTTCTTCTTCTTCTTCTTCTTCTTCTTCTTCTTCTTCTTCTTCTTCTTCTTCTTCTTCTTCTTCTTCTTCTTCTTCTTTTTTTCTTTTTCTTTTTCTTCCTTTTTTTTCTTCTTCTTCATCATGACATATTGCCGCACAATTGCCACGAAGACGGCAAATTATCGATTTTAAATGTTTTTACGGGAGAGGTATAAATCTTTGAGTCAAGAATTTTCATTAGCACCTCCATGTGCATGATGGGTATTACCCATATGTTCATGTTGGAAACATCTTGGGAGCATGGAATATCTACTAAAGTATTCCTAACCCAGTCTCTAAAAATAAACACTATTGTGCCATATTGTGTCATTGGGTATTGGTCAAAGTAATACTGCACTCGATTACCCCTTGACTATATATATATATAAAGTAATAGTGCCTATTTATTCCGTCAATTATTCTGGCAGTTCATTCCTGACAGTGTAAGTTGTGTCATCTTATGTGATACAGAGGCACGAATTCCCGTGATGCCGCTTTCCCAAACTTTGTTTTTGGAAAGCTATCCTGTGACACCAAAGTTGTAAGTACTTAATATGGCAATTGTGCAGTAGACTGACTTTTCTCATCGTGTGTCTCTACCTCTACGTCCAAGCACTCAATGGCGATAATGTAATAAAATGGACCTCATTATGGTGAGTGTTTATATCAGGTTAGTTGTTGTGATCATATTGTTGTAACAACAGAAATGTCCTCACATGTTTGTATTGAATAATAGAAAGTGTCGGCTAATTCACATCAGTATTAGATTACACAATCTGATCAAAGTTGGTCTACAGAGCTGTCAAATATACAAAGTACTCTAATATTGTCTAATTTGCTTGTTATGCCTTTGTACATTCTCCCAACGGAAATCATGTTTATTTCAAATTACTTACGTTATGAAACTTTTCGACATCTTGCCGGAAGATAACGCACCCTTCAGTCAACATAGACGTTACATAACGAAGTTATCGCGCAACCAAAATATATTAAAGTAATTGAGAAAGCTTGAAAAGGTAGTATAAAAAAAACCCGATGAGCATTTTTATTGCTTACGGTTAGCAACTGTTTTAAATTGTTGCGATTCGGTAGTTCACAGCATCTTGCGAATGGCAGTGAGCTTTGCCAAAAATTGTATTGATCATTTCATAGCGAGTGTATAGAAGAATTCAAATTTAAAAAAAAAATCAAATTTGATTAACTTGCCATAAAATTTGTATCATATCGCGAATTTCAAAAAATCAAAATTATTTGGTATCTAGTATATATTCAGGAACCACCATAGAACATGTACACACAACAGTTTTGTCTACTCGGTAAAAATGCCCAACAAAATTATGTCAATGTATATTTCAGGTAACGGTATATCGATATGCTTAAGTGAACCCCGTGCAACCACTATTCAGTTCAATAGCCTGATTGTTATGTGGCGGGAATTTTAAAAACACAAGCCCTGAACAATTATGATGCGCGTGCATACTGCCAGGCAAAAAAACAATGAAAATAATTGTGATGATGCGTGCGCATACTGCCAGTCATTGACGGCAGAAGCCAACTCATCTATATGTATGTAGTGTTTGGGGCAAGGCAAGTATTGCGCATTCTTTGTTTCACAGCATTTGAGAATAAATGATACGAGATGGACGATGATATCTTTAAGACTTATTTGGTGATATTTGCCCCTGTCGATTTGTCTGTTCTCTTGTTATAATCGTTTATGAGAATGAAATTATCAAATAACTATTTCGGTACCATTATTTAGAGCCAGTTCACTGACATTATTCTCACCACTGATTTATTTCCCAAACCAGTTGTAAAAATGATGTCATTTCCCCAAAAGGCTTTCAAATTTTGACTGCCCAGACGTTTAAAGTTTGTATACTGCTAATTATTCTAATTTTAAGGAGGTTAGAATTAGAAAGAGTATTTTATGGGTACGTGCTAAAACAAACGAAACAAAGCATAATATCAAGAAATCTGATGGGGTGTGGGTGTATGGGGGTGGGCGTGTCTGTGTGTAAATATCCGTTTCCATGCGAAGTACATTAAGTAATACAAGCTGTACGCAATTGATTGGTACCCATTAGTTTTGATGTTTGCTGAAATTTTGTTTCTTTCAAATGCAACATTCGATCCTCATGAAATGACCAGACCTAGTTTAGTTACATCTTCTGTTGCATGTTGATGTGACAGCATTGCCCATAACCACACACTTGTTGTGTCCAATTACAGCGTGTTAAGGCAAGTGTGAATAACATCTCTGATATTATTTCGCCATGTTCAAAATCAATCTTACGCCATAGTCAATCTAGTCGTGAAGTAATTTTCCCACTTGATTGAAATTTATATTCAATTCAATATTCGTCTTATGTTCATTCATTGCCGTTGATAAAATAACTTTATATATCTGGCATATTGCCAGTAAATTATTTCAGTGCTTATAATGTCCTGCAGACCTTAAAATACTTGAAATACAGAAACAGATCAACCATTCCACAAAATAGATTGCTCTGGCCTTTAGCGAGTTATCGTTCGTTCAATTTGGTTGTGCTCCTGAGAATACTATTATATTTCGGGTTATCAGTAGACTTCTGGCCATTCGTAATTGAAAACGTTTTTAGAATCGGCGATGAGTGTCAAAGACGCAATTTGGAGTACATATGCTCAACAGATCCTTGTTTTAAAACAACTCCACGATGAACTTCACGTTTATTTATTACATTGGCTGAGACAGACAAATACTGCTACTTTGAACGTTTAGACGAAGATCGGTTTCAACAGTAGTGTTTCATTTGATTCTCGTCAGCAACAACATCATAGATAATGATAGCACGTCATTCAGAACCTAAGCTTTGAGGGTTTTAACATCTTAAATATATTATGAGGAATAAATGTGATTGAAGGGTTTCCTATGGAGACGAGGCGGGCTTCGTATCTAATATCACTTTACTTTCCTTCATATATTAAGATTATTCAAAGTTGAACATAAAAGGAATAAAAAGTTTTAAAAAAAAAGCCAGCACCTTTATCAGTTGCTAAAAACAAATTTCTTATAGCTTAGCATCAGCGAAATGACAAGTATATTCATCTTTTTCTCTTTTTTTTACATAGGGACACGACATTGTAAAACAATAAATACATAAGTTGATCAGCAGTGTGAAGCCTTTCAACTTATAGTGATCGATAAAATATCTAAAAAGGAAATTTCCTTTGGCAGTCCTGTATTCACTATTTATAAATAGCTATTTATATATCACCACGGGGTACATGGGCGCAGCCATTACACAACATCGTATCATCAAAGAGTATCTAGATAAGTATTCACTCCATACAAATGAATAGGAATCAAGATGTCGGTATTCATGAATTTTCACAAAATGATATGGGCCAAAATCTGAAGATTGGGGATTCTGTAACTTACGTATGTTATGAGAAACTGATTTTAGAGAAAAGTTACCGAAAGCGTTTTAAAATTTACCGAGCGCCATTCATGTTATAATGGTTTTTATTTAGTAAAACACCCCAAATTTTGAGCGACTAGTTGCTGAAGTCAACCAATTTACCATTGAAAAGTACAGGAAGACCACCCACTGTGCTAGAGGTCAACTCTCCAGACATACTGGCGTCCAGCCAAAATGGCAACCTCCATTTCTCTCTATCAAGAATTTATATATTGCTATTTATAAATAGTGAATACAGGACTGTTTGGGAAGCTGGAATGAGATTTCACGTTTATGAAAATGAAAAGTAAAATAATACCCTTCATTTCATAGTTGGTTGATTATAGTCTACACATATTGACTGTGGGAGGAAATATTGATGTCTCGTGATAATTTAAACTAGGTTTAATATCCCCTCCAGACTTATGGGAATAACGTTCCCGATTACGCGATATAGAGAGCCCGGCCAAGCAAATAATTAAAACTATCGCAGTTGACCAATATGCAATTTCAGCGTGAATGTGTTACGGTATTGCCATCCATCGTACTATTCAAAAAAGTATTTCATGATATCTGGAAAAAAAAAAAGCGTTTGTTATCAGGATTATATATATATTGTGATTCTACAGCATCATATCCTTTCTTCTTCAGTACATATACACGAAAAGAATGAAAAAAAAATTGTATTACCAAAATGTTAGTTGATTCTAATTTTGTGAGTTATATTATGTGCATTACATATCTCCATATGCCACTGTGTTATAATTATGTTTTGCTAACAGAATGCAAATAACAAATTGACGATATTTGTGCCAAGCAATAATATACAAGAAAATTTTACACACAAACATTATGTTGGTATAAACAATCTGGTTTTTTTTTTAGAGAAGTGGGAGATTAAGCTGCATGATCTCAACACTCTCATTTGACCGAGTATGTCGTAAAAGTATTACCATACGTTCTTGACATTCACAATGTTGTATTCAATAAATATATTTCTTGGTTGCCATTTACACAATTATTAGTTCAATCCAAAAAATACCCAAATCTCAATTTTAGTGACTACCAAGGAGGCCCGACTCTGTAAACCACTTTTTAGAGAAGTGGGAGATTAAGCTGCATGATCTCAACACTCTCATTTGACCGAGTATGTCGTAAAAGTATTACCATACGTTCTTGACATTCACAATGTTGTATTCAATAAATATATTTCTTGGTTGCCATTTACACAATTATTAGTTCAATCCAAAAAATACCCAAATCTCAATTTTAGTGACTACCAAGGAGGCCCGACTCTGTAAACCACCTTTTAAAAATTTTGCATTTTGTGCAACCCTGTATAGCTAAACCATCAAAGTCATCAATCGACATTCAATACGACAGAAATGACACTTAACCACGGTATCAGCTAGACAAGTGCAGTTTCTATAAGTAGAATCTACTTCACAATCATGTAATACAGTTAAGATAATAACTTGAACATCGTTGAAGGAGTCTTGACCATGGTTGTATGAACGTGATAAAACACTTTAATGCGAATACTTGAGTAAACGACATACCTATAGGTCACATAGCGAATCTTGGAATTCCTAGTGGCCAATGGGCTTGGGCCGTATTATACATAATGTCTTCACGAAATAACAGTTTGATTAAAATAAAGGTGGGACGGTATTTTTTAAATAAATATTGTTTAATAAACCTTTTGGATTTTTGCTTGATGTTGACTTATACCACACTACCATACAAAATGTCTTCCATTCAAAGCAATTTCCTAGATCCGAATCAAATATACTACAATTGGACCAACTTTGGCTTTTGGTGTTTTAGCAAATCGACCTCAGATCTTTTGTGCCGCACTAAACTTCTTAATATATATGTCGTACACGTACAAAAATTGTATTTCTGTAATCCGTGGTGCCAGACGAGGATCACGATCTCAAAATACTGCTTTGCGGACAACAGAATCGAGTTCAGCATACCCAAATTAACAAAATTAAGCTGGTTGCCAACTTTTACACAAACCTTGCCGTTTGGAACGCGTTTTTACCAAAATAGAAGGATGTCCCATGAGGGCACAATGGGCCATTCACTAAGGGTAACAAAGAACATCAACATAGTCAGACCGAATATCTGGAAACTCCCGACTCAACAAAATGAGTATAAAGTCGCGGCGACTAATGGTTGATTTCATGGTAGCAGGTCACATATGTGACCCCTCGGCACAACTGAGCCCGGATGTCGCCAGTGCCACTATTGAGATATGCTCCATCGAACTTAACAATAAACAATAGGAAACAAAGGATTTATTGACTGTTTTATTGATTTTTCACTACTTAAATGTCAAGTACTATAGACATGATATACAGACCGAATATCTGGAAACTCCCGACTCAACAAAATGAGTATAAAGTCGCGGCGACTAATGGTTGATTTCATGGTAGCAGGTCACATATGTGACCCCTCGGCACAACTGAGCCCGGATGTCGCCAGTGCCACTATTGAGATATGCTCCATCGAACTTAACAATAAACAATAGGAAACAAATGATTTATTGACTGTTTTATTGATTTTTCACTACTTAAATGTCAAGTACTATAGACATGATATACATCATTTTAAAGCTAATTTCAAGCAGAATATTTTGGTTGAATATCTCACAAATGATGATTGGCGACTTCAGGGGTCAGTTGTGCCGAGGGGTCACATATGTGATGCAGCACATCAAAAGATATGACTTTTGCGGCGAGCTGCTTTCAAGATAAATAAAAAAAAAGATCATCGTCTATTGTGGTGATGAATTGTGAACTGCTATTATGCCTGATATTCTGCCAACGAAAAGTTCATTATAGACATAATACACTGTATTAAATTGTCGCATCAGAAAGAGGGTGTAAGGATAATTACATATATAAAGTAACACGATACCGCATGTGCTCGTGTGGTAGATTTTTCAGTTAGTAATTATGTTGATCGTTAATTCCTACTGAAGGTTAATTGATGGTAATTAAAATACACTAACCAATCTTGTATAACGTCTATCTAATCATTAATGTTAGATTGTAAACGTAACTTGGACATTGTTTAGTAGCTCATCACCACAGGCGTCAATCCATGGCAACAGATAATGTGAATTATTTATTTATTTATTATTGAGTTAATTGGAATTGAAATTTTAATGTGTTTCTTTAATATACATTAAAATTCAATCATAACACGTTTGCTCTTGTAAGGGTTTGCCTATAGTTTATTCACAGCAGCTGTGAAAGTAGTTGTTAAAAGTATCGCTTTTCACTTTAAAAATATAGAATGAGGAAAATGATAAAGAAAAATAAATTAAAGTTAAGAATAATTACCAGAAAATACAAACGAATTTCTTAAAGATTTGCATTGAGAATATGGTATTTATTAAAATAATAATAATAATAATAAGAAAAGAAAAGAAAAAAAATAAATAAAGGCACCACCCGGATTCGAACCGGGGATCTTCTGTTTACTAGACAGACGCTTTGCCGCTAAGCCATGGCGCCTCGGATACTCAAGCCAGTGAAATTTGACATATTATGGCCATTTGTTTGATTCATTGAATAACGTTTTAATAGAGTATGCGTCAAAGTTCATTGATTATGTATTAACAACAACTAACAGCTTGCAGATCAGGCTGGTATACCACCATGATGGTATAGGCCAACGCACTGAAGAGTCTATTGTTCTATTGTGTCCGATTTGAGCGCTGACATATTGGAAAATGTTGCCAATCAATATTAATGAAGTCGTGCGATCGACACCTACAACTGTTCAATTGGGCGACTTTATTGTTAGGCGCTTTTATTCATACATTGGGAGTATCGAGCTGTATCGGTTGGTCCACAATTATATTTAATATATATTATAGGCCTACACGTATGATTTGCTTTGCTTTATTGATTGATTCAGAAATAGTATGGCTATATGCTTCTCGAGTTATCAGCAAATATATCACATTTTGAGGTCCAGGGTAGACTCCTATATACGCGATGCTCATGTAAAATACTATGGTAGGCCTATACATATTAAAACACGATGTGGACCGCGGCTAATGTCCTTAAAATACTACAGTAGGAGTGATATCATAATTACTTCAAATCCTTATATGAAGACCTATTGGCAAACAATGTAGACAACTTACTTGTGTAGATTCTTATATCTGCCACACAGAGCGCACACTTTGCCTATGCTGCTGAACTGTCCGTATCGAAATGGTAGAGCAAAGCGTGTTCACTGAGTATAATCAAATGAGCGCCCAAACCAATTTGGGCGCTGCAATAGGTTTGTATTGTAGGCGAACCTCTGTTTTGTGTGCATGCGACAACTCACGCACACCCTTGGGATGGACTAGTACAAAAGGTACCTCTCGTTCGTATAGGCGCTTTGACGTGACTTTCGTTTCATCACTTATTGACAGTAGCCTGCCTATTAATTATAGCGTTAATACGCTGGCCAGGTCAGTTACCGATTTAATGGCGGAAGCCCTTTGTTTCGAACAAAAGTTACCTCTCGATGAATAGCGGGTCGGGAACTCCAATTGGCACAAAGGAACAATAAGCGTTACATAATCTATTTCCTCTCCTTCCTATATAAACTCCTTGGTATAGGCTACATTTATAATGATGGTCAATTACAAATTGTAAATCCCCACACACATTCACCGAAACTCGTACCTTTATTTTATATTTTTTATTTGTATTTTATTCTTCTTTTATTAACTACTTTATTCGTCAGAACTTTTGTAGTCAGAAATTGTTTATATCAAGTTATTCATTTTTTTTTCGTTAATGTTTGTTTTTTTGTAATTTTTATTCTATAAACTGTATTGTGAGAAAAAAAGAAAAAAGAAAAGAAAGAAAATTA
Source organism: Amphiura filiformis (assembly GCF_039555335.1). NCBI lineage: Eukaryota > Metazoa > Echinodermata > Ophiuroidea > Amphilepidida > Amphiuridae > Amphiura > Amphiura filiformis. The sequence goes on from NC_092644.1 coordinate 14,924,463, forward strand.
AAGGCACCACCCGGATTCGAACCGGGGATCTTCTGTTTACTAGACAGACGCTTTGCCGCTAAGCCATGGCGCCTTGGATAATCAAGCCAATGAATTTTAACATATTATTAAATTGAGTAAATTGAACAAAGTGGGCAAAATGAGGGCGCTATTTAATAAAATAAGTTTTAATAAAAATTGTTTTGAAAATGTGCTTTTCGTCCGTTAGTCTTTTTGTTGATGATCTAATACCATTATTCAAGTGTCTACCCCTTAAAGATGCAAACAAGGTTTAAGATAAATAGCGCCCTCATTGTGCAACTTTTCCTTAAAATGACAGCTTTACATGCCATCAAACAACCGACAATAAGTTATTAGCATTTTTTTCTTTTATCATCTAAATAAAAACACAGACATGGAGCTTGATGGACCATCTTCTCTGGATGGAGGAAAAAGGGCGTGGGAGAAAAAGGGAGAGGGAAAGAAGAGGGACGGACAGATAGATATATAGAGAGAGGGACACCTGCGCACGCCAAACCATAAAATAGTTTGAAATTAATGATTCTTTATAGCAAGCTCATCACGCAGATGTTAGTTTTTGAATTGAAAGCTACCTTTATATTCTTTGAACTTATTTGATTAGTTCCAAAAAAGGTATTTAGATTCTACAGCTGCCTCTGAAATCGACTGCTTTTCATTTGCTATGAGGTACAGGGATACTTGTATTATATGTACTTTTTCCTTCCATTGCACCTGCATAATGTAAATCAATAATACAAAAGTGTCTGGTTTGAAGTTTTAATCGAATAATCTAAAACTCACAATCTGCATTGTAAACTAAAAGTCTCGTTATCAAATAAAACGTTTTTATCTCAGCAAAGATTTAATTCGCTGAATTGAACTTGAAATAAATTATAACGTGCGATCCAATGTGTCACCTGTTTGACACTTTAGCGATATTGAAAGTTAGTCCCATTACATTTTAAATTGTCAAAGTTTCCGAAATACATTCCTCGAATTTTAATTTACAGTTGCTATTATTGGAATTAACACAGTTTCATTAAGCATAAAATAAATGATGAAATATTTTCCTTTAACAAGTATATTTAGATCTTAGAGGCCGAATTTCAAAAATCAAAATTATTTAATATCTGGTATACAGCCTGTCACAAAAAAATGTGCAAGTGAAAAGCGCCCTCTTTGGCAATTAGAAAATACCGTTGTGACATGATGCTTACATCAACGTCACGGGCGCAGTCTTAGCTCTCAAATGCCGTTTGTTCTGTTCCAATTTCTAGATATGTTTATTTAACAACGAAAGGGTAAAATCACAATTGTGCCACTTTTACTAGGGAAGAGAGCTGTACATGTAAATCAAAGATAGCTGATGTTGATGCCTCTAATGCACTCCCCGCTTTCGGGCGCATGCATTAGACGCATCAACATCAGCGCGCGTACATTATTTTGTCTAATGTCTCTCCCAAACAAGTAATACGAGTTCATTAACCTACACAGGGAACTTGGCCGATTTGGTCCAGTACTGGGCCAGTGTTGGGCCACACCTGGTACCGGCGATTGGATCAACAAAAGGACCTTTCGTGTGGTCCAGCATAAGTGACACTTGGATTGGACCATAATGCGGAGCCGCTTGCAATGGGCCACATCAAGCCACTTTTGCTGGCCCAGAGCTGATAGTACCACGAGCTGTCTTTAAGTTTTCATAAAAATTCTAATCAATCACCGGATGTGTTTAAGCTTATAAAAAGTAAATTAGATGCCGTTTAAAAGGTTTTTATTCGTATATCTTGGTCCAAAAGCATATACATATTTAACAGAATGTTAGAGGATTCAGGCTGACCACTGACGACATCGAATAGGTATGTATAAACTATAAAAAAAATCTTGTAATTTCACATGCATAAATCTCATTTGGTTTCATGCATGTCAGCTCAAGAACATGAATGATGAACATGATGTAGGACTAGGAGATATGACAATGACATATTTGTGGTAAATATGCTGACTGAATTTGAATCCACGATTAATGGAACAGTTTATTAGATCATTAGAAGACACAAGTTCATTCTGGTGAATGTATGACTTGCATTGGCATGCCGCTTTGCAATGCATTTTGGTTTATAGGTGTTCCACTCTTTTGCAAAGAAAAAGGAGAGAAGAGAAAGAGGGGGAAAGGAGAAAAAGAGAGAGGAGAAAAGGAGAAGAGAAATACTTACATTGCACATAGGCCTGTGCCTAAAAAAACGGACATGATTTGGTTCGTAAGTAGGCCCTATAATTATATAGGCCCTAGGCTAGGCTAGGCCTGTGATTATTAATTTAGGCATTACTTGAAGGCGGGTCCTCGGCACAAAAATGTGAAAATTACTGCTGGCCCGTCGACATGCCTATTAAGACTGACTCAGACTGACTGATTACTTCAACATCGATCCATGCTTTAATTGCGAGTCTCAAGTTTTAGGCCTAAATGCCCGGGGGGGGGCACTCACATGTAAAGGTGGTACGGGTATGTGCGGCGGTCAAGGCCAGGGTCCCTTTTTCAGGCTCTCCGGCAGTTCCTTAAGCCCCACATTTGCAATGCTCCAGAAATTTTTAGCTCCAAAGCCTATAATTTGGTCGATTTTAGTTCACAGAGCCCCACAAATATGTTGAAATTTCAGTTCATCAAGCCCCTATTTTGACCCAAAATTAGTCCGTGCCGCACACCCCTACCAAAATTTTAGTTGAGTGCCCCCCAGGCCTAAATGTAGCTTGTGTAACATTTAAAATTTTGCAAATTGAGTTTGCCCACCCCCCTTTTTTGATAGTTTAAAAATAATGCAGCAAATGGCTTCAATTGGACCGTGATTGATTTTCCAACTTCTGTGTGGGGAACATCCCCCTCAGGCACAGATAAACAAGTGGCCAGCCATTTTCGCTTCTGCTTTCAACATTTGCCAATTAAAACTTGTCCACAAAAGCCCCACAAAAGACTTCATGGACTGCTCATTTCACACATTCTCGACTTTTTCAAACTAAGATTTTACAAACTAATAGTGCAAAAATGGTCCACCAAATCGCTTCAATTAGGTCTTCATTTGGCAACAGTTTCTTACTTCTGAGGGGAACATGATCACATCAACCCTCAGACACCCACCCTGCGTCGGGCAAGTGCGACGCGATGGCCGCTATGCGGCAATTTTAAAAATTTTATTACTTTTTCTGAAATTGGGCTCTCGTTGGGCATCCAGTTTTATACGCCTTGCGCCTGGGTGTTTAGGCCTATTCTATTTTGAACTGCTTATTCTGAACTGCATACGGTACTTAATTTTGTTTAAAAGCTACGGTAGGCCTATAGCTTTTTTGCATTTTTCAACCCAAATATCAAGTCACTTTTCAGGAATGCCAGCCGGGTAAAATGTGTGTAAATAAATTTTATCACCATTAGAAGCTTTGTCCAAAAGTGCTGTAGGCCTACCTTAAAATCATATGGTCTCTTTAAATCTTAAATCATGACTCTTAATTGCAGCCTCTCTGCTTACAGGCCTATGTATTTACATATAAAAGTAGAAAAATCCAAATAATATGAATTTCATGGTGAAATGGCTTGTGGTTTGCTGGAGGTCATAGGTCAAAAACTATGGGGGGGGGGACAAGCAATTTTTGGCGCACATTCTTGGGGCGCCTTTTAAATAAAATGCTCTAAAAAGGCTTAGGAAAACAAGCGATTTTAGCGGGCCGGTGGGGGGGGCAAGCGATTTTTGGCGAGCCGTTTGGAAATTTTACCCCCAGGGGTGCTCATAATTATTGCACAGCCCCAGACAAGAATAAAGAATCGGAACATGTGTTATTTAGTGACTTTTAAATAAATACCGCGGTACTACTGAAAATGATATGAATAAACATTTAGATGACCAAAATGTTTATTACTTTGTATCAATATTTTATTTTGTTGTTTCAGACAGGAATTGAGGAATATCACATCAGAAAGTATCGTGACTTGATCAACATCATTCACAGAGCCAAGTATGAAAATGGTTACATGGTGACAGTGAAAGCAGACAATTGAATGACTTCAAATCAACACCATAGATGTGTTCCAGTTCAAATATTGTTGAAATTGCATTGATTTTGCATATTTTCAACCGTGACTATAGGAATACATGCCATTCAGACCAACCAGGCTAGAATATTTGCAAACTAGTTTGAGGATTGACTAGTTTATGGTTAGTCAAGCTGGACGGACTGGTAAAGGTAGATGGACTAGCTTAACGTTAGTCAAGCCGGCTTGACTAGGTTGCTCGACTAGCTTCAATTTTAAATTTTGCCACTCTGTGGTATGTGACCTCTGACCCAATTATAAGTGGGGAAACACAACTGTCAACTGTCAGAGTCAACTAATGATACTGTACTACACATATACACTGCACTGCAGAGCAACACTTCAAGTTCTTGCCCCAATGTCCTGGAATTATATGCATCAAGATTTTGTAGAAGATGTCTTCCGCCACAATGTAAGTCTTGCTTTGTGTTGATTTAATATGTAAAGTTGCAATTATTATAATATTACATCAGAAATACCAAAAATAATGTCATGCATATGCCGGCATAACAAGCCATCAACATGCCAGTCTTTACATAGCAGCTAGTATACAACACTGTGATACAACATGTAGGCCTGTGTACTATTTTTTTTATAGTTGTATAGCAATACATGTAGTGCCAGCAATACACCCTAGATGCAGGCCCGTACGCAGGGGGGTGCAAAAGTATACAAAAAGTCCCAAAATATGACAATTTGCGAGCGTAGCGATCAAAAAACAGGTTTTTTACGCTTTTTTGGCCAAAAAAATGTCCAAATTTTTTGAGGAATTTACAAAATTGCCCCCCCCCCTTGGAAAAAAGGTCCACTTTTTCAAAATCAGCACCCCCCCAAAAAAATTCCTGCGTACGGGCCTGCCAAGATGTGTACATATGCCCTCCCAGCAAACACAAAACGTTTATAAAACGTTTTTGTTAGGTTCTGGTTAGGTCTTTTACGTCTTCGTCTTCCAAAACGTGTTTAAAACGTGTTTAAAACGTTGCGATTTGGTTATAATGTTGAAGCTTTAATTTCGTTTTATTTGTAAGTTCACAGGACGTGTTGTGAACGTTATAAAATGAACGTTATTTCGCGACGTGTATAAAACATTCGCCTGCAACTTTCTCAAAACATATTGTGCTGACGTCTGTTAAACGTTTCTTTATCAATAGAATATTGGAAATGTACAATAGAATGTAGGCCTAAAAGAAGAATTTAAATTCTACAAGTAGAAATTTGATTTTAATTTATTCATACACGTGTACAAGAAGATGACGCGTTTATTTGCATTTTGCATAGGCCTATGGAGTCAATATATTAAATAATTATTGCGATTTTGTATTTATATACTCATGCATAAATAGTTCTATAGGCCTATATGTACACGTAGAACGCAAACATTTCAAAAAGTGAAAGGGAAGTTAAAGATTTCAAATGGTCCCATGAAAACGGTGTATATGTGCGTATACACATACACTTTCACTTTGTGTCTTGACCTCAAGAGCAAGACTATAATAGCACCCACGCAGAATATGGAAAGAATGCAACAGGTTGAACTTGACCTTAACGGTCACTCACCAAAGCAGTACAGTACTGTGTACAACGTGTATGTATCAACTGTATTATTATGTATGCCGGAATCTCACTGTAACACATGGCTCCGGGAATAATTCCTCTATATATATTATCAAAGCATCAACGTTTTCCAAGAAGTGACATTTTCAGGTAGGCCTATAGTGATGTTTTTTTCCTTGATTTGTGTTACCGACTAACCACTTCCCTGTGAAAACGGAAAGTGTGTTGTAGTGTTTGTAATGCAAGTTTCTGCTTATCGTGTATATTTTTCCCGGGATCATGCGGATATTCCTGCCGGTAAAATAAAGAACCTGCTGTTGCTGTCGAACACGTAACTGTTGAGGTCATACGTATTACCTTTGGTGTGAATACTATCATCATCATGGTAGACGTATCACTACAAACGGTTCTCGTGTTTATACTACAGTTTTCGTCCGGAGTTTTCGTCACTGCCATGGACCGCGTTTTTTCTTCTAGAAGCCGGACCTATAGTTTTGTATATTATGGTACTTTTGTAAAGTGTACTAATAAAAGTTTTCAATACGTCATTATAACGTTCTAAATACGTAGTAGAAACGAACATAAGTGCGTCCTGCAATAAAAAACAAAATATACAATACGTTTTTTACGTTCCTATAACGTTTTCATATATACGTTCGTTGCGTGCTCCAACGTCCGATACGTTTTCTGTAGGTCCTGGATACGTCCTGGGTGACAGAAAGAAAGGTTGTTAAAACGTTCTTTACGTTGTGAAAACGTTTTTAGAACGTCTCTTAATAACGTTTTTAGAACGTAAAAAACCTTCAACAAAATTACGTGTTTAAAACGTTTTATCGAAACGTCTAGAAAACGTCAACGGTACTTTCTCAGAACGTTTTGAGAACGTTATTTGGTTAGCTGGGCTTGCAATTGGGCCTTGGCCCTAAAAGTTCAAGCCACGGCACCATATTTTACCTTTAACCCTAACACTGGACCCTGCTTTTTGGGATCGGAAGTCAAAGAAGGTCCGAAAAAGTCAAGGAGAAGAAGAATTTTTGACTTGGCACCCCCGGGATTCGAACCTTTGACCCCTCGCATGCCAGCCACACGATCACGGTCCGGTAGCTACACGGGTTATTGCCCGGCCAGCAATTCCGTGCGCATATGACACTTAGGCTGATTGCGTCATCGCAGACCTTGGGATTCATGCATGCGCATATTTTTTCATCGTAAGATTTTATAAGATTTTTGGGTGTTAGGGTTAATGATTATTATTATAAGCACCCTGGTGCTGGTGGTATTGATAAGCTTGTGGGGCCCAAGTTATCCAATAGTCCAAGTTAAATTAAGGGCTGTGTAATGAGCACTGAGCCCTGAGGTAAAATTGGGTAGGGGCAAGATTATTTTGGCCAGCCAAAGGGGGGGGGGGCAATTTTTGGCACTGCTCCGATAAGGGAGATGACTCCCCGGGTGAGGGCAAGCAATAATTGGCACACATTCATAGCGTCTTTTAAATAACATGCTCTAAAATGCTAAAAATAAAATGCTCTAAAAGTGGGCCTTGACCGTAAAGTTCAAGAGCAATTTTTGCCAAGCCAATAGGGGGGTGGGGTGGCAAGCATTTCTGCCATTTCAAAATTCCCCAGGGGGCTCACAATTATTGCACAGGGCTCCCCTTATATATAAATTTATCAAAGGCATAACATAATTATGATGATGTTGATTGTCAGAAAATTCAAAACAACCGCTGTTGCAGATTGCATTGTGAGCTTTATTTTACCCTTATTTTGTTCTAAACGATTGAATTAAAACAGGAATTTGGATTGAAAAACTAGCCCTATTTTCACAATTTTGACTTTCATGAACACTTGAATAGATTAGGTCTATTTAAAGTACAGTGGCGGTGCCAGAATTTTTTTTCGGTGACATGGCCCCTGAAATTCACTCCCCCCCCCATGAAGGGGGAAGTGAATTTCAACAAATTTTGCCCAAAATTGCTGCAAAAAAAATTCAAAAAAAATTTCAAATATGACTCATTTAAATATATCATACCGTACCTTAAATTAGCAACAACTTAGGCAAAAAAAATGCTATGTGCATGCTCTGCAATTAATTACTTTTTTAAAGAATAACAACTGTGACCCAAAATCTACAATCGACAGTTTGTCAAATCCCATTTTAATTCCATGAATTTTTGTATAGGCTCTGTGGCTGACGATGTAGCCGTGAAGCTTGAAAGACTCAACGCCAACATATACAACTAGTCTGAATGATTTCGTTCAAATACCAAAGGTAACTGAAAAATGTGTGACCAGATCGACAGCCTCATCCGGTCATACTGTTCTTTATCCTAGATCAAAATGGAGACATTTTGCATCAGAAGAAACCTCATGTATTCTCATAATCCCATGATATTTTAGACCTGAAATATGTTCCGTTTAGCTTGTTTAGGTGTTATAAACTGGTTCTCAGTGGCGACATCAGGAATTTTTTTTTTTTTTGGGGAGTGAATGGGGGCAAAATCTTCTAAATTTGCACAATTTTCTGTAATTTTAGTTCAAAAACTGGGGGAGTAAGAAAAATGCCCCCTGTAGTGCTGCCACAGATTGTTTTTTGTGGGTGGCAAAGTGAATGACTGCAAAATCATCCAATTTTGTGCAAAATTGCTGCAAAAATAAGTGGGGTGGGGGGGAAGAATATTGAGGGGCAAATGCCCTGGTGCCACCAATGATGGTTCTATGACCATTATGAAACACATTTTTGGTTCTAAATGTTAAAACTGCTTGTGCAATTTAAGACAGTATACTATATTTGTATTAAGTACTGTCCCTGATGGTGGACTCTAAAAAATGGTGTGGCAATACATGACCAACCAAAATTTTGGAGGTGGAAGAACTTCTTAAAGTTTCCTGCCTGTTGTCATTTGTCAAAATTAAGCTCCCATTTTGAAACATCAAAAAAAAATTGTTGTTGGTTTAGGGATGAAATCAAAACTCCACTGGCGGTTGACCGCCTGTCCTTTTGCTATTGTTCTAAACAATGGCAACTGGACAGAACCGCCAGTCAACCACCGGTCGAGTTTTGATTTCAGCCCAACTTAGTAAATCGGGTCCTGAGTTACTAAGTCGGGCCCCAAGTTACTATCTCGGGGCTACGAGTTACTATCTTGGACCCCGAGTTACTAAGTCAGGGCCCATGTTACTATCTTGGGGCGCTCGAGTTACTATCTCAGGCCCCAAGTTACTATCTTGGCCCCCAAGTTCCAGAGTTACAAAGTCGGACCCAGACTTTTTTTCTTCCATGTCACTTCAGGGGCTCTGTACACTATACATGTATTAAACTGTAAATAAAGTAAATTATTTTGATGATCCTGAATTTCGAATTTTTTTCAGAAAACCGCCAGATGTGAAAGCGGGAATATTCATTTTGCTAATTGAAGTTTAACTAACAGTAACTTTTTGCATTATTTGCTTTCAGGTGCTGCTGAAATGTGACCCAACTGTGGTAGGAATAGACTTCCAACAATTCCAACTCATCAAGAAGAAAATGCTGTATATCCTGCATACATCAGCTGTGCAAAATAACGAGTTAAGCTGTTACACAAAAAAGTCATGAGAAAAAATAACCTTGCACTAATTTTGCCTGTCAAAGATGGATTTATCTGAATCATGCACATGAAACTTTTCTGATTTATGATTTGATGCACATGCAAAATGGATCCATCAAAACTTTTGATTGTGTGACTACATTATTGTGAATATGAGTGACAAACTCATTTACCTTCAAACTGTATAACCCTTATCAGACTATCCAATCTGCAATTGCATGTATGGTTAAATTAGGGTTGTCCGGCAGGCTGGACTAGCTTGAGGTTAGTCATGTAGGATTGACTAGTTTGAGCATGTTAGTCAAGCCAGCTGGACTAATGTTACATTAGTCCAGCTGGCTTGACTAGTGCTATGTTAGTCCAGATGGGCCCCAGTTGGGCTAACTTAAGTCAATAACTAGTCGAGTGACTAACCCTAACTAGTCCAGCGTGCTGGACTAACATCAAACTAGTCAAGCGACTAAGCAAAAGCTAGTCAAGCTGGACTAAGATAGGTTAGTCATCCTTGTTAGTCCAGCAGTACTGACTAGCTTAAAGCTAGTCCAGGTGGGCACCATCTGCATGGCTATGGTCAAATCTTCATGGCTATTGCCAGATCCATAATCTCTGGGTCATATAAAATTATCTGGGTCATATAAGTTTTCAATATTTCAAAGGAGAATTCCCTTGCTTTCTATTGTTTTTTAGCAGGTTCAATGAACCATTCATGTATCTCCTTTTCTATCTGACAATTTCCGCTCATTTTGTGAGAACAGGCCTCATTTGATGGAAAATCAGGAAATCAGTTCACTACACAAATATTCTCCCAAAATAAGGTGGTTGAAGAGTCTCAGAAGTGCAATACAATTGTTAGCATGGTTATAACCTCTTTTAAACTTAGTCATGCAAGATATACCAAAGCATACATTTTTTGAAAGGGCTACCAGGCCTTGTGTTTTAGAATTGCATATTTTGCCTTTCCATTAATCCACTCTCTAGCTCAAATATTAATGAGCTCATTTGTGTATTTGGCCTACATGCTTGTCATTAATCCAATGTACAGCTCAAACACAATCATTGATCAACTTTGCAATCAAATTTGAGCCCTTGACTATAAAACGTTTGCAAAATCAAAAATAAAATTTAATCTCATTTACTTTTTTGATTATGATTTAAAAAAATTAAATTCAGCAAAATGCCTTTTATTTTAGTATTTATAAACTACAACTTTTGTTAATTATAATCCTTTTGGTTTTAATAGTTAAAGAACATTGAAGGCTACTATTGTTATATATACATCAAAAATTAAAACAAAACTATTTTATATTATTATTAATGCCCAGATATCCGGAAATTCCCTCAGATTTTCCAAACAGGAAATTTATGATATCTCTGGAAGAGAAGAGAAGGCAGTATGAAGGTCAAACAACCACCAAAATGTGTATTTTTACCCACACTATAATGTCATAACTCAATTTCAGCCAGAGGTGGATGTAAGGGCTTTTGAACTAAGCTCTTCATATGTATAAATATTTGCAACCTTATTCCCATATTTTGATTAACGTTTTATTAGCAGATTTATCAAGGTCAATATATTTTTATATTAACCAACCTTTATTGTGGGGCCACCTTAATTACGAAACCCGTAATTCTGGTTAGACAAAGTATTAATATCCCAGCAAACAATTCCAGTTTCCTTTCTCACGAAGTAAGGGCTAAGAGTAAAATTGTACAATTGTGTTTGGGAGTGGCCTTCTCTCTTTTCTCTTTTTCCTAGCTATTTTCTTCCATTTCTTGCTTTGTTTATCAAAGCTATCTAGGCCAGCATGCATATATTAGCCTACACTGGCTATCCAGGCTTGTGCATTTGTATGAGCTTGGAACGGTCCATGGATTTTCCATGGATTAGCATGTGTTCCTCACGGACCAACCTGGGTAAACAAACAAACAAACAAACAAACAAACAAACAAAAACGTTTTATAAACGTTTTTAAGGTTGGTCTGAATCCTGGAATTATTGAAACTTTCGGACCTCATAACTGCTAAATTCTTGGTGTAATGTATATAAAAATAACATATTTAGAATGGCAAAGACTTGATCAATTAATCTGTGAGGTAAAATTTGGGCCAAAATGCCATTTTTGGCCCCAAATCCCCAAAATTACGGGTTTTTTTGCCCACTTCTATTTCGTTAAGGGATCTGGAATGAACGTTTTGAGCGTTTCGACAGTATTTTTTTTTTGTGGGACATGAGACATCAGACATATCGAATTGCATTCTGAATACGTAGAATGTCTTTCTGATATCAAATAATTTTCATTTTTGAAATTCACGATATAATACACATTTTATGACAAATTATTAAAATTTGATATTTTTCACATTTTTGATATAATAACAGTCCTCGAAGTAAATTTTATAAATCTAATGATATATTCTTAAAGTGTATGTAGCTGGGAGAAAAAGCTTTTTTCTGGTGTTTTGTAAAAAAATCCATATCTTCAATACGAAAGGTCAAAATTGTCAATTGATCGTCGGCCTTTCATCCCACCTACATACATTTTTAAGTACTGTTAAATGTCAAAAATATCAATTTTTAATTCTTTGCCATAAAATGTGTATATTACATTGCAAATTTCAAAAATCAAAATAATTTGATAACAGAAGGACATTCTTCGTATTCAGAATACCATTCGATATGTCCGATGTGCTCTAATGTCCCACAATAAATACTGTCCAAACGTTCATACCCCTTCCTTAAACGTAAAAAAAAAAAAATATTTATTAATTTTTATAAACTAGATAAAAATATCTAGGAGACTTTTTTTCATTTTTTTGAATTTTGACCAAATTCACCAAAAATATTTGAAATTTAGGTGAAAATCAGGCTTTTTCATGATTTGTTTGACCATTTTTGGTGCAAATTTCTCAAAGTTGGTCGAAATTCAAAAAAATAACAAAATGGCTCCTAGATATTTATATTTAAAAAACCCTGGAATTATGAAAACTTTCGGGCCTCATAACTGTTCAATTATTAGTCTAAAGAATATAAAAGTATACATTTTTAGAATGGAAATGATTTGATGAATTCATCTGTGAGGTCCAATTTGGGCCAAAATGATCATTTTTGGAGATAATCCCAAAAAACGGGTTTTTTTAATTAATTTTTAAAAACTAGATACAAATATCTAGGGACCTTTTTTTCATTTTTTTGAATTTTGACCAACTTCGCCAAAAATATTTGAAATTTGGGCGAAAATCAGGCTTTTTTATGATTTTTTTGAAAATTTTGCATTTTTGACCATTTTTGGTGCAAATTTCTCAAAGTTGGTCAAAATTCAAAAAAATAAAAAAACGGTCCCTAGATATTGTGTTGTAAAGAGTCAACTTGTGAGGGGACTTGTCATTTTCAAAATAACTTTGAATTGATTTTGACTTGAGAAAGGACATGCAGGGGGAATATAAGTTTGTTTGATTTTAAATTTTCAATTAAATTTGAAATATCTGCACTTCATTGAGTGAGTCTCCATTATTTCTCTGTCATCTGTAATCTTCAGGGAGTTTAATACGATATACATTAGGAGACCAAAAAACCCTATTCTAGTAGGGGTTGTCGAGCGGTTATTATTATTTTTATTATTATTATCATTTATTTATTTATTGAAGGCAAAAATTCCCCCAATGACACCCTTTTGTCATCAGCTTACACCTAATGACCCCTTTTTTTTTTTAGAAATTTACACTCAAACAAACAAACAAAAATGCGCAAATTGTACAATTTTTACATTTTGTAGCACATTTTTGCAGTTTTGCCCAGAAAGTTATTCAATGACACACAATTCATGCAATTCTAATCCTTTCCATACGTAATGGCCCATTACATTTTCTTGGAGCCACCACTGAATGACCCCTTTTTGGACAAATAATCGCCTCCGGTAGATCCCTAGTCTGGTATCTTACTTTGGTACAGGTATGTCACTTTCATATTCGACTCTGGATTCGAGTGCCCCCTCCCGGTCAAAGGCGGTGAAACCACAAATAACTTAACTGTAAAGACCAACCTTTGTGCAATAAATACGAGTCCGGGTGGGGGTAAAATTTATCTAAACTTCATGCCAAAATTGCAAATTGCTTTACTCTTGTCCTTGCCCCCCCCTCAACGTGTGGCAACATTTTGGGAACCTAATTTACAAGATGCAGCGTTTTATCATTTAGATGCAGCGTTTTATCATTTTAGAGCGTTGTATTTAAAAATTAGGCGTCCCATAAAACCAGGCACATAAATTGCTCAACCCCCATGAAAAGAAAGGGACATTCAGACATTTCAAGTTTAAATGTGTGGTTTTAAGCTAGGGACCCTAAGTGTTGGCGTTTTATGCTTGTATAAATGCGTCCACGGGATTTTGGATTGTAGGCCTACACTTTCAAATAATCCATGCAGAAGTTTTATTGAGACTAGAGGTCTAATTTTGGAGTTACGCCCTATAAGAATAGCTCAAGCTATAACACCCTCTAGCCTAGGAACACCCTATTCTGAAATTTTGAATAAATATTAAATGTTTTGGTTCTCGTCCTCTCCCTCCTAAATTAACGGGATTTGTCAGATTTGTTTAAAGTAGATTTTTAACTTTTTAAAACTTAGGAATAGCCTACCTTCCCGGGCCTACTTTACGAAAACATTATAGGCTTACAAATATGCCTAAATAAGTTTAGGCCTATTAGAGAACAAATATCACTTCCAAGAATTTTTTTGGTTTTTTATGGGATTTATCCGGCCTCAGAATCTCACATTAAAATGAAAAAAGGGCCTCCTCATTTGCTCTAAAAAGACCGAAAACTAAGCCATGCTAATTACCGGGGCTAATTTTACATTGAAAAAAAACCCTCCCTGCCCCAACAATTCATGAAAATCCTCTGGGCGAGAACCAAAACATTAATTTTACACGGCCTATGGAAAGTTATAGGCTTATTATCAGTTTGAAGCTCTTAGGCCGAGGGAGAGAAAAATAGGCCCTATTAGGTCTATTGAAATGTATCATGCATAGGCCTAGGCCTATTTAATTTAAAGACCTACTTGATAGACGTAGTATTTACTATTTGGCCTTGGCCTACTATTTAATATATTCATATGGAGGCCCGACATGGCATAGACCTAGCTAGCTGGTTAGGCCCAAACCCGGGGCCCAAAGAAATGATAGGTAAATTATATGAATAAAAACAGAATAAATATTATATAAAATGCTTTAAAAGTTGTATAGGCCTACCTCACAAAATTAATTATACACGAATCTCAGTTACAAAATGGTGAGGGTCAAATCTGGACCCGGCCCGTAAATCAGTAGGCGCTAGAGGATGGTCTAGAAATCAAAGGGACATGAAATATTATTTAGATTTTTCCCTACCGATAGGATAGAAGTATAAGTTGAAATTTAAACATGCCTAAATATTCCTATTAAATTGTCAAAAATGAGCTAAAAATAGTAAAATCACTGTAAAAATATTCCTTCATACAATATTTATATTTACTTTTCAATAATAAACAATAAAATTTAATCTGTTAGCTTTCATTTGGTACCAAATTTGTAGCCATACACCAAGATTTGAAAATAAAATCAAAGTTCCTGCAAAAGTTGCACTTCCACTAAAAATATCAATTCGAATAGCCCTAGCCCCCGGGCATAGCCAAGCCTAGTCGGAAAACTGAATTTAATTGATTGTTTCGCTAGTGTGAGCACGTCACCCACCACATTTGGGCCAGATAAAGTGAGCGCCAATGCTGGGCCACACGGAAGCCCGGCCAGCGTTGGGCCAGCTCTGGCGACATTATGTGGTCCATAAGTGACACACTATATTGGACCAGTTGTGACCGACTTGGTTTGGTCCAGTGCTGGCGCTCACTTTATGTGGCCCAACCCTGGTCCAGTACTGGGCCAGTGCAAATGGGCCCTTTTACTGGTCCAGTGCTGGTGGGTGTTTGCTGTGTATAACATGTATAAGCGCGCAATATTTGTTTGTCTTTTAACATATCTGTAGTGACTAAGAGAACAGTATTTACCATGATAAAATCATTGACATGCACATGTATTTAATTTTTACAGCAGAATGTGAAATATTTATTTATCTTTTAATATATTTTAAGTGGAAAAAGAGAATCATCATTCCTGCATCATGATAAAACAGTAAAAACAGTCAGAACATTTTTGTATTGTGTAATTGATGCATTCTTTTGATTTTACGAAGGAACTCCCTAGTAAAAGTGGCACAATTGTGATTTTACCCTTTCGTCTTTAACTAAACATATCTCGAGATTAAAACATGCAAATGGAACAGAACAAACGGCATTTGAGAGCTAAGACTACGCCCTTGACGTTGATGTAAGCATCATGTCAAAACGGTATTTTCTAATTGCCAGAGAGGGCGCTTTTCACTTGCACAATTTTTTTGAGACAGGCAGTATATTCAGGAACCAACATAGAGCATGTACACGCAACAGTTTTGTCTACTCGGTAAAATATGCCCAACATTTTGTTACACCTAATTATGTCAATGTATATTTCAGGTAACGGAATTAGAGGTGGTGACGGACCTCATTTATGCATGATTTCATCTTTAACACTTAAAACAACGCTGTAACATTGTAAATCAACATATTATAGTAATGATTAATATACGACGTAGTAATGATGCTAAAATATTTATTGTGTGTTATATTCCTTATATGTGACCCGGCAGCACAAATGAGCCGTAAATTCCCTAAATTGTATTCTGAGTTACGGTGTAAAATGTGTACGAAGGTCATATTCATCGGTAACTTAAGCTGGCCCGACATACGTCTCATTTCGATAGTCAAAAACTAATCAATAATCCTATTGTTGAAGTGGATAATAAGCTTCTACCTTTAATGGCTATAGAACTTTTAATAGCTCTGGTCTTTGTTTGTTTATATTGCTAAATCCTGTTCAAGTGGTGGGTTACCAGGCATTGTATTTTGTATAGGTATGCATAACCAACAATTAACAATGAGAGAACTTTCTTAAACCTCGTTGACTTGGGGATGATTTGAAATGACCGCCAATTATGACTGTTTGATATTTATTGCCAGCAATGTGGAAAAAGAGATACATGTAGAAACGAAACAAGCTATAATTTTGTTATAGGAGCAAAGTTTAACAAACCATAACCCCGCTTCTGGATATCGTTTGAAGTCAAATGATATACCATTTTTAAGTTTATGATGTTTATTTTTAAACACGAAATAAAACAAAATTGACCGGGGAGGAATTTACGGCTCATTCGCCGTGGACGGTCACATATATAACGGTTACGAAAGTGTGAAACCGTAAGTTAGCATGTAACCATTTCACTGTATAGGCGACGTAAAAGTTTCCTTTTTTCTCCTTTTAAAATGCAATGTTTATTATTGTTATAGTTAAGAGGGTGTGATGGTTGACCTTATATTTAACTGAATTGTAATTACATAAATTAGAAAACGGGTAACCGAGAAAAATATACAGATATAGAAGATGATAACAATTAATATTGGATGAGCGGCAATGTTGCGTTAATTAGAATTAAAATTTTAATGTGTTTTCTTTAACATACATTAATATTTCACCATAACACGTTTGCTCTTGTAAGAGTTCGCCTATAGTTTATTCGAAGCAGATGTGAAAGCAGTTGAGCAAGTTACACATTAAAAATTATAGAATGGAGAAAAGGATGAAGAATGATTACCAGAAAATACACAAGATTTAGCGAAATATTTACACTGAGAAATTCTTATCTATTAAAAAAAATGAAAAAAAAAGGCACCACCCGGATTCGAACCGGGGATCTTCTGTTTACGAGACAGACGCTTTGCCACTAAGCCATGGCGCCTCGGCTACTGCATACGATGATTTTTGCAATAGTATATGATCACTTAACATACCTGTAATTAAATGAAAAATAAATACAAAATAATAAATAATAAATAATAAATAATAAATATGAAATATGAAATATGAAATAATAAATAATAAATATGAAATATGAAATAATAAATATGAAATAACAGAGTAAGCGTCAAAGTTCATTGATTATAAATTGAAAATAGTGCTATTTTTCAGTATTTTATGCACGATGTCCGCAGGGTAACAGCTTGCAGGCCAGGCTGATATACTGGTGTAGAGGCCAAATTGATAATGATGGTCTTATTTAATTTCACATTATTATTTCTCTCACACACTAGCACAGAAAGTTGTAGCTTGTGTGATTTGTTTTATATATTTTTATGTTTGTTAGTTTGTGTTTTTAGTCATTATTAACTGCTTTAGTCGTCAGACCTCATGTAGTCAGGACTTGTTTAGTCATTAGAATTTGATGTCTCCCCTTGTCTACAAACAGACACAGGCAAGGAGCAAGATGGAGGAAGACGGGCGTGGGAGAGAGTGAAAGATAGCAAGAGAGAGAGAGAGAGCCTACGCACGCCAAAACATACAATAGTTTCTAAATCAATGGGTTTTTTTTATAGCAAGGTACATTCCCCTACCTGATGTTACTTTTTGAATTAAAGATACCTATAGACTATTCTGTTAACATATTTGATTAGTTCCTAAAAGGTATTTAGGTTCAGCAGCTGCCTCTGAAATCGACTGCTTTTCACTTACTTTAAGGTACAGAGACACTTATATTCCTTGTTCATTCATCGCACCTGCATTATGCAAACTAATAATAGAAAGGTATGTCTGGTTTGAAGTTCAACAATTCACTTTATCATTTAAAACATTTATATCTTAAGAAAGTTTCAATTCTCTAAGTTAAAATTAAATAAAATAAAACGTGGGATAAAACGTGTCCCTTTTTTGTCACTTCAGCGAGATTGAATGTTGGTCCCATGACGAGTAATCACACATAATGACTTTTGAAACACTTATATTACTTGTTACTTCAATCGCACCTGCATTATGTAAACTAATAATAGAAAGATATGTCTGGTGTGAAGTTCAAAAATTCTCTTTATCATTTAAAACGTTTATATCTTAAGAACGTTTCAATTCTCTAAATTAAAATAAAACAAAATATAACGTGGGATTAAAGGTGTCCTTTTTGTAACTTCAGCGAGATTGAAAGTTTGAGTAATCACACCTAATGACTTTTGACAGACTCCTCGGAATACTTTGCTGAAAGTACAGAAAATGCATTCCTCGTATTTGTATTGATTTAGTATTACGCATATCTCAATTTTTTTAGAGCCTATGTTACTAATATATTTACATTATACTTTTTTGCTGTTGTATTTTGTTTCAAGAAAATAAGTTCACCACAAATCCAACTTATTCTCTCACGTTATATCCATTCCTGCCTGACAATTTTTTTAAAACGTGCGTTTGAAATGATAAAGAGACTTTTATTTACTTCACAATCATGTAATACAGTTAAGATAATAACTTGAACATCGTTGAAGGAGTCTTGACCATGGTTGTATGAACGTGATAAAACACTTTAATGCGAATACTTGAGTAAACGACATACCTATATAGGTCACATAGAGAATCTTGGAATTCCCAGTGGCCAATGGGCTTGTGCCGTATTATACATAATGTCTTCACGAAATAACAGTTTGATTAAATAAAGGTGGGAATGTTTAATAAATATTTTGGATTTTTGTTTGATGTTGAGTTATACCACACTACCATACAAAACATTCCATTCGAAGTAATTTCCTAGGTCCGAATACTTTGTCAAGTATAAACAGCTTCATGCCACGTTGTATACGACTCTGCCTGTATATTCGTACGTTGATTTACATCTCATTTCCTTGCAGACGTAATTAGCAAACCAAACGGCGTCTTTTCAGAGCCACACCAGACTGAGTCGGCCGAGGAAGTAGCTGGTACATGTGCAAAACGCTTACATGATCCTCCGCTAGCTGACTTCCTCGCACCCAAGCCTATTCTTTATTGCCCAAGTAAGCGTTACCCATCGGGCTCCACGTGGAGGTTTGGGTTGCGTTTCCCGCGAACAATAATTACAATTGTCAGTTTTGCAGACCTTGCCGGACTCTTTTACTCAAGTTTTTTTCCTCTATTGATAGGAGAAACTTAGTTGTTATGGTTGTTAAAACTGATTTTATTCTGGAAATGTGTGCTTATGTAAACATCAAGCAACACGTTCGTGTTAAAGCTGGCAACACAATTTTTTGGTGAATTCACAACTTGTGTCTGCTAATCTGTATTTGATCCCCGTAATTCCTAAAAATGGATGTAAACTGTTAGACGAGTTCAGGGGATTCAGGAAAAGAATAGTTTTTACTATCTGCGATAGTGATGGTCAGAAGGTAGATTATAAATAAATTAATAAATTAATAAATAAATTAATTAATAAATTAATCAATTAATTAATTAATTAATCAATTAATTATTTAATTAATTAATTAATTAATTAGTAAATAAATACATAAATAAATGATACAAATGCCATTGAATCCTATGGAATCCTACGTATCTTTTAACTCTTTATAATGTAGCATGCTATATCTTGACATCGCAGATAGTGCAAACTATTTTTTTTCTGAAACCTCTATGCAAGGCGACAATTTCCCTTAACCTTTACGAAAAACCTTTACGAAAATTGGACCAACTTTGACTTTTGACCCACACAGAACAAGCAAATCCACCTTAGATCTTTTGTGCCCCATTAAACTTCTTAATATATATGTCGTACACGCACAAAAACTGTATTTCTGTAATCCGTGGTGCCAGACGCATGATTTGATATATTTGAAAGTGTTATTAGAAACAAATAAATCATTGTCCCTATACAATCCTTTGGGGCAATTTTGTTGTCTTTTTGAGGATCATGGTCTCAAAATACTGCTGAATCGAGTTCAGCATACCCAAATTAACAAAAATAGGGTGGTTGCCAACTTTTACGCAAACTTGTCGGTTGGAACGCGATTTTTCCAAAATAGAAGGATATACAGGGTGTCCCATAAAAAATTACCGGGCGAATGAATTTGAACGTAAGTCAAGAAATAGACATCGGAATCCAAAAAACTAAACATCAGCGTGTAGCCCATTGTATTTTGCATCTTATATGTCAATTTTACCTGAATCGGTTGACTTGGGCGATTACATAACGCATGCGTCAATTCACTTCGTTCCAAGTTTGAAAGAAATGCGCACTAGTGGTTAACTGTCAATGGGCTTCATATTTTGTTCTGTGAAATCCTTTTCATTCTTTTTAAACAATCTGTTTCTTGCAAAACATTTAATTAGGTTTTGTTCAAATTTGAAAACCTGCACGATATTGAAAATGAAAGCTTGCATGTAAGATGATGCTCGGTACTTGTAAATATATTTTTTGTTAATGTTGATACAAATGTTGCATAAAGAATTATTGTATGAAGAATTCCAGCTGGCTTAAAAAATTTCTCACACACATTAATGTTTTTGGAATATTTCCAAGAAATTGTATTGCAAAGTTTAAATCTTTTAAAACCATCAAAAATCACACGTAAAGCTGTAAGCACTTGATCATTGTCATTCTTGGCTCAAATGTTCTTTGGAAAGTTCAAATATAACATATTTGTACAACATAAAGAATTAAAATTGGAAAGCTTCCAATTGCAGAAATCAAAGTTTTCTCGGACAAACTGTTATTCATCTTCAGTAAAAGCATGAATGACATAACACCGTCGGATTATAAAATAGATAATGTGGACTAAATTTAATGAGATACACAAACTTTAGGAAGCGGTGAGCGAGTATGAAAAAAACGCCTTTTGATCAAACTTGGAATGAACTGCATTGATGCACGCATTATGTTATCGTTCATTTCTTTGCAACCAGTCAACCGAATTAAATATTTGTTTCGTATGTGATGCACAACAAAAGAAGCTATGCGCTACATTTTAAAATTTTTGATTCTGATGTCTAATTCTCGACTTACGTTCAATTTTATTCGCTTGGTAATTTTTTCTGGGACACCCTGTATGTATTTTGTGAATGGGGGCACAATGGGTCATTCACTAAGGGTAACAAAGAACATCAACTTAGTCAGACCGAATATCTTGAAACTACCGACTCAACGAAATGAGTATAAAGTCGCGGCGACTTATGGCTGATTTCATGGTAGCAGCACATCAAATGATTTTTCCTTTCAAGATAAATCAAAATAATAAGAACATCGTCTATTTATTTATTTATTTATTTATTTATTTATTAAAACCATATTTATACCGGTGTCATGTCATAAAATATAAAGTACAAAGTAATTGGTAGAATTATACATATTAGAATGATTAAAAATACAAACATCCAAATAGAACCATATATCAAATACATCAAATATCAAAAGTCATTAAATTCATAAAGTAAAAATCTTTGGCTAGTTATTTACATTTCTCTGTGTCATAAAATATACAAGTAATACTAGTATACATAAAATAATTAATAACTTATAACATCCAAACATACATCAACTTATACATCAAATAATATCTAAAGCCATTAAAATCATAGTAAAGACCTTGGCTAATTATTTACATATTCACTGGGTCATAAAACATAATATATGTAAAATAATTAATAACACAAACATTCAAAATATAGAAGCATACATCAAAATACATCAATCTTTAAAAGTCATAAAGTAAAACTTTGGCGCATTATTTACATTTTTCATATATACATTTTACAAAATATTAAAAGTTCAGAAATTATTGTGAAGTGCCCGTTTGAACAAGTTTGAGTTGTAATTTATTAACCTTAAATGTTGTGGCATCTCATTGCACGTTGTAACACCTCGATAATGAAAAGTTCTTTTTCCTGCTTCTGACAACACCTTGTTATGGTAAAGACATAGACCTGAACTTGACTTACGTAGGCGTGGTGGGTGTTAACATAGGAAAATTTAGTTCGTAGGTAATCTGGGACATTCCCTGTCAAGCATTTATGAACAAGATTAATAAGACTGATATGAGAACGGTTTTTCAAAGTTTTCCATTTCAGAACATCATACATATCCAAAACACGTGCCCTTGGGCCTTCGTTAAGTACTAACCTCGCAAATCTATTGTGGTGGTGAACTGTGATCTGTTATTATGCCCGGTATTCTGCCAATGAAAAGTTCATTATAAACATTATGCACTGTATTAAACTGTCGCATCAGAAAAAGGATGTAAGGATAATTACATCTACCATTGGTTTCTTTCAACACGTACAGCTAAAATGTAATTGATGTTTGATGTGCTTTCTTACTTTGAACATGTCAAAGAAGTCCCAAACATGATATAAAGTTACACAATACTGTCAAGGTGAAAAGTATGTACGATTTTATCAAATAGGAGATACCGCATGTGCTCGGGTGGTATTTTTTTCAGTTAGTAATTATGGTGATCGTTAATTCCTGCAGAAGGTTTAATAGCTGGTAAGGTTAATAGCTGGAAAGGTTAATAGCTGGTAATTAAAATACCCTAACCAATCTTGTATAACGTCTATCTAATCATTAACATGATTAATATTAGATAGGAAACGTAATTTGGACATTGTTTAGTAGCTCATCACCATGGTAACAGATAATGTGAATTACTTACAAATCATCGAACGTGTAATAATAGAAGATGATAACTAATATTGGATGAGCGGCAATGTTGAGTTAATTGGAATTAAAATTTTAATGTGTTTTCCTTAATATACATTAAAATTCCATCATAACACATTTGCTCTTGTAAGGGTTCGCCTATAGTTTACTCACAGCAGCTGTGAAAGTAGTTGTTAAAATAATCGCTTTTCACTATAAAAATATATATAGAATGAGGAAAATGATGAAGAAAAAGAAATTAAAGTTAAGAATAATTACCAGAAAATACAAACGAATTTCTTAAAGATTTGCATTGAGGAAAAAATAAAGAAAAGAAAAGAAAGAAAAAATAAAGGCACCACCCGGATTCGAACCGGGGATCTTCTGTTTACTAGACAGACGCTTTGCCGCTAAGCCATGGCGCCTCGGATAATCAAGCCAGTGAATTTTAACATATTATAGGCATTTCGTTTGATTCATTGAATAACTGTTTTAATAGAGTATGCGTCAAAGTTCATTGATTATGCATTAACAACAATTAACAGCTTGCAGATCAGGCTGATATACCACCATGATGGTATAGGCTAAATTTATAATGATGGTCAATTACAAATTGTAATTACCCACACACATTCACCGAAACTCGTACCTTTATTTTATATTTTTTATTTATATTTTATTCTTCTTTTATTAACTACTATTCGTCAGAAGTTGTTACTAGGTTGTTTGATGGGATCATTTAGTATTAAACATATATTTTTTATATCAAATTATTCATTTTTTTGCGGGTTTTTTTTTTTTTGGTAATTTTTATTCTATAAACTGTACTGTGAGAGAAAAAAGAAAAGAAAAATAAAGGCACCGCCCGGATTAGAACCGGGGATCTTCTGTTTACTAGACAGACTCTTTGCCGCTAAGCCATGGCGCCTCGGATAATCAAGCCAATGAATTTTAACATATTATTAAATTGAGCAAATTGAGCAAAGTGGGCAAATTGAGGGCGCTATTTAATAAAATATATTTTAATAAAAATTGTTTTGAAAATTTCCTTTTCATCCGTTAGTCTTTTTGTTGATGATCTAATACCATTATTCAAATGTCTACCCCTTAAAGATGCAAACAAGGTTTAAGATAAATAGCGCCCTCATTGTTCAACTTTTCTTTAAAATGACAGCTTTACATGCCATCAAACAACCGTCGATAAGTCATTAGCATTTTTTCTTTTATCAACGAAATAAAAACACAAGCATGGAGATTGATGGAGGAAGAAGGGCGTGGGAGAAAGAGGGAGAGGGAAAGAAGAGGAACGGCAGCGAGAGAGATATACAGAGAGAGGGGCGCCTGCGCACACCAAACCATAAAATAGTTTGAAATTAATGATTCTTTATAGCAAGCTCATCAAGCAGATGTTTGTTTTTGAATTGAAAGCTACCTTTATATTCTTTGAACTTATTTGATTAGTTCCAAAAAAAGGTATTTAGATTCTACAGCTGCCTCTGAAATCGACTGCTTTTCATTTGCTATGAGGTACAGGGATGCTTGTACTGTATGTACTTTTTTCTTCCATTGCACCTACATAATGTACATTAATAATACAAAAGTGTCTGGTTTGAAGTTTTAATCGAATAATCTAAATCACACAATCTGCATTGTAAACTAAAAGTCTCGTTATCAAATAAAACGTTTGTATCTCAGCAAAGATTTAATTCGCTGAATTGAACTTGAAATAAATTATAACGTGGGATCCAATGTGATGTGTCACCTGTTTGACACTTTAGCGATATTGAAAGTTAGTCCCAGTACGTTTTACATTGTCAAAGTTTCCGAAATACATTCCTCGAATTTTAATTTACAGTTGCTATTATTGGAATTAACACAGTTTCAATAAGCATAAAATAAATGATGTAATATTTTCCTTTGAAAAGTATATTTAGATCTTAGAGGCCAAATTTCAAACAATCAAAATTATTTAATATCTGGTATATATTCAGGAACCAACATAGAACATGTACACGCAACAGTTTTGTCTACTCGGTAAAATATGCCCAACATTTTTTTTACACCTAATTATGTCAATGTATATTTCAGGTAACGGAATTGGAGGTTGTGACGGACCTCATTTATGCATGATTTCATCTTTAACACTTAAAACAACGCTGCAACATTGTAAATCAACATATTATAGTAATGATCAACGTAGTAAGGAAGCTAAAATATTTGCTATTATTGTTATAGTTAAGCGGGTGTTATGGTTGACCTTATAGTTAACTGAATTGTAATTAGATAAATAAGAAAACGGGTAACCGAGAAAAATATACAGATAACGGAAAGGAAAAGTGAATCTTACCCGGAAGATATCACACTACTATACCTGAGTTAATATCAAACCACTAAACATGCGTGATGCAACATATCAAAAGATAGGACTTTGTGTCAAACTGATTTTCAGGATAAATTAAAATAATAAGAATTTGTGAATACTTTTTCATTGTCGTCTTGATCAATTTTTAGCAAATGAGATGCAATTTTAAAGCTTGCAAAATGCTTTTAAATACTGCACTGCACTCAAAACCCATAATTGACTTCACCTGCAAAGTCCCCTCTTTTGATGCATCAAAAAGCGTACCATCGTCTATTGCGCTGGTGAATTATTGTGATTTGCTATTCTGCCTACGGAAAGTTCGTCATAAACACGAGACATCGTTACATCAGAAATTAGATCTTCCACGGTTTTCTTTTAATGCACACAGCTGAAGTTTAAAAGTTGTGCTGAAGAATTCACATGATTTTCTTACTTTCAACATGTCAAAGAAATAACACTGACATCCGAGGTGAAAAGTATCTACAATTATATTAATTTGGAGATACCTCGTGTTGACTCGGAATGTTAAATGTTCAGTTAGTAATTATCATGTTGATCGTTAATTCCTACTGAAGGTTAATAGATGGTAATCAAAATACACTAACCAATCTTGTATAACGTCTATCTAATCATTAATGTTAGATTGGAAACGTAACTTAGACATTGTTTAGTAGCTCATCACCACAGGCGTCAATCCATGGCAACAGATAATGTGAATTATTTACAAATCATCGAACGTGTAATAATAGAAGATGATAACTTATCTTGGAAGAGCGGCAATGTTGAGTTAATTAGAATTAAAATTTTAATGTGTTTTCTTTAACATACATTAATATTTCATCATAACACGTTTGCTCTTGTAAGAGTTCGCCTATAGTTTATTTGAAGCAGATGGGAAAGCAGTTGAGCAAGTTACACTTTAAAAATTATAGAATGAAGAAAAGGATGAAGAATGATTACCAGAAAATACTCACGATTTGGTGTAATATTTACAATGAGAAGATGTTATCTATATAAAAATAATTGAAAAAAAAGGCACCACCCGGATTCGAACCGGGGATCTTCTGTTTACGAGACAGACGCTTTGCCGCTAAGCCATGGCGCCTCGGCTACTGAAGACGATGATTTTTGCAATATTATTATGATCACTTAACATTCCTGTAATTAAATGAAAAATAAATAAAAAATGAAAAATAATAAATAATAAATAATAAATAATAAATAATAAATAATAAATAATAAATAATAAATAATAAATAATAAATAGTAAGCGTCAAAGTTCATTGATTATAAATTGAAAATAGTGCTATTTTTCAGTATTTTAAGCACGATGTCCGCAGAGTAACAGCTTGCAGGCCAGGCTGATATACTGGTGTATAGGTCAAATTGATAATGATGGTCTTATTTAATTACACATTATTATTACTCACACACACTACCACAGAAAGTTGCAGCTTGTGTGATTTTGTTTTATATATTTGTATGTTTGTTAGTTTGTGTTTTAGTCATTATTAGCTGCTTTAGTCGTCAGACCTTTTGTAGTCAAGGCTTGTTTAGTCAGAATTTGATGTCTTCCCTTATCTACAAACAGACACAGGCAAGGAGCAAGATGGAGGAAGACGGGCGTGGGAGAGAGTGAAAGAGACGGGTGATAGTAGGAGTGAGCCTACGCACGCCAAACCATACAATAGTTTCCAAATTAATGGCTCTTTTATAGCAAGGTACATTCCCCTAGCTGATGTTACTTTTTGAATTAAACATACCTATAGACTATTCTTTGAACATATTTGATTAGTTCCTAAAAGGTATTTAGGTTCAGCAGCTGCCTCCGAAATCGACTGCTTTTCACTTACTTTAAGGTACAGAGACACTTACATTGCTTGTTCCTTCATCGCACCTGCATTATGTAAACTAATAATAGAAAGGTATGTCTGGTTTGAAGTTCAAAATTCACTTTATCATTTAAAACGTTTATATCTTAAGAAAGTTTCAATTCTCTAAGTTAAAATAAAATAAAATAAAACGTGGGATTAAAAGTGTCCCTTTTTGTCACTTCAGCGAGATTGAAAGTTGGTCCCATGACGAGTAATCACACCTAATGACTTTTGACAAACTCCACGGAATAATTTGCTGAAAGTACAGAAAATGCATTCCTCGTGTTTGTGTTGATTTAGTATATTACGCATATCTCAATTATATACCTCATATATAGATTCCTGTCATCTGATTGGTTGAAAGTGCAGTCATTGAATTAACTATGCCCACAAAATGAACTATGGACCGGTCCATGGAAATGAACTATGGACCGGTCACGTGCGTCCCGATCAAACTGCGCAATCGCAGCATCCACGTATCCATTCGGTATATAAAACAAATATTGACTGCTATATTCGGGACATGGTTAAGATTATATGCCCGCGGTGATCTCAAAAACATGCTATGACCCTTGGCTGCGCCTCGGGTCATAGCATGGTTTTGAGATCACCTTGGGCCTATAATCTTAACCATGCCCCTCATAGCAGTCAATATTTGTATACTTCAAACCAGACATACTTTTCAATTATTAATTTCCATAATGCAGGTGCGATGGAAGGAACAAGTAGTACAAGTGTCCCTGTACCTCATAGTAAATGAAAAGCAGTCGATTTCAGAGGCAGCTGTAGAATCTAAATACCTTTTAGGAAATATTCAAATAAGTTCAAAGAATAGTCTATAAAAGAATCATTAATTTTAAACTATTTTATCGTCTAGCGTGGATAGGCTCTCGCTATGTTGCACTCCCTCACGCCCGTCTTTATTACTCCATCTTGCTCTATGACAGTTTTATGGTAAAAACACATTCTAATAACGAAACAAGTTCTGACTACAAAAGTTCTGACAACTAAATCAGTTAATATGAGTAAAACACAAACTAACACACATTGCTCTGCCAATAAAATACATAAAAACAAAATCACACAAGCTACAACATTCTGTCGGTTTATGTGTGAGTAATAATAATCTGTAATTAAATATATAAGACCATCATTATAAATTTAGCCTACACCATCTTGCCTGTAATTGACTGGTTCTATTTTATCAAAATCGTGATCCTAGCGGCAAGTTTGAGTAAAAGTTGGCAACCAGCTTATTTTTGGAGGTATGCTGAACTCGAATCTGTTGTTTGCCACACACCGACATCGCCTGGTTAATAATTACATTGTACTGCAGAGACACTAAAATTAATACACGGGATCGATACACGTGAATGTGCAATGCACGATTTGATATTCAGACGATAAATCTTTGGATACCGGTGTAGAAAATAATGAATATCTCTCGTAATGTTTTTATTCTAAAGAAGCCATATTTTGTCCCTTGCACTTGAACATATGCATTGAAAGGATATGATAGTCGTTAGCTTGCGTATTGAGAAAAAGCGTGCGTCTTGAGCTCAAAAACTGACAACAATTCTGATTTTATATATGCCGAACTATGGCGCAGCGTAGGTTAGCTGCACTCACTCATGGAGGCAGTCTAAAATCAGATGACCTCATCATGCTCATGGTGTATACATGCTCACTCACACACAGAGAGGTCAATTACCAGGCTATTGTCAGTAGCCTTAGTCGGATGTCCCTCGGCTCATTATGCGTCTCAAAACTATTAAACAGGTCAGAAAAAATGGCCACGCGTGGCTGTGGATTCAACCTACCATGGCGCTTTCTGCCATGAAGATATCGGGGCGATGACACTGTGTGCCAAGCAATATTGACCCTCAAAAAGGACCTCGACAATGACCCCATAGGATTAAAAATTGATTTTATTTCAAAAACACTTTCAAGCATATGTCAAATTTTAATATACGTCTGACCCCAAGGATTCCAGAAATGTAATGTTTGTGCGTGTAGACCCATCGTTAAGGAGTTATTGGGCACAAAAGGTCACAGGTCAATTCTGTGGCTCAAAAGTCAAAGTTGCTCCAATTGTTCGCCTACCTTAGAGGTTTCAGAAGAAGACTAGTTTGGATTATCTGCAATATCTGGTTAGCATGTTACACAGGAAAAACGTCCGACGATATGTAGGATTCCATAGAATTCAACGGAATTCGTATCTATTTATCATCTATTTCTGAACTTGGCATCGCATGTAATGAAAACTAATACTTTCCTGAATACCTTAACTTCAGGAATAGTTTGCATCCATTTTTAATTTTTCGCCGTTGCATAACATGTAACCTATGCCTCATAAGTTGGTAACTAAAGACATCGAAAGAAATAAGTCCACCTCTGAACATGTCATCATAACATTGTAAGGTTTCGTGTTATACCAATAAAACAAACTTTGAAATAATTATATGACTGTTTACTAAGTGCTGTGTGAAAATGAGCGATTTCCATGACTTCAGGGCTGAATGAGCCTAAATTGAAGGCAAAAACTGCCCTTTTCAAAAGTCACAAAGTAGGCCTATGCTTGTCACAAAAGTTGATTCATGGATTGTTACTAATGGAAAACCCCATGAGTTTGAGTGCAGTTTAAAATCCTCACCAAGTAAACATTTACTGTAATGTGTATCGATTCTTGATCATTCAGCCATGCAAATCCCCTTGGTGCAGAGTTCAGCACAGTGAGTTGTAAGATGGTCAGTTCCATTCCTTGTCCCAATACGCCTTACAGTTAACAAGCATAGGCCTACTTTGTGACTTTTGGAAAGGGCAGTTTTTGTCTTCAATTTGGGTTCATTCAACCATGAAGTCATGGACATCTTTCATTTTCACAAAACACTTAGTAAAAAATCATATAATTATTTCTAAGTAAGTTTTATTATAAATATTTTACATTTTTGTGATCCTTAGACCCAGACAAATAATTTGACATGTTTTAGTGAATGTTTAATTTTTCCCCTGTATGAGCATGTGGGGGAGAGGTCTTTTTTAACCAATATGACCAGTTCCAATATAGCTTGGCATACAAAATGTTTGAATTCAGCATACCCGAATTAACCAAAATAGTTTGGTTGCCAGCTTTTACGCGAACTTGCCGCTTGATGCTTAAATAAGCACATATTTCTAAAATAGATCCAGTCTATAAACCAGCCTGGTCTGCAAGCTGTTACCTTCACAGACATCGTGCTTAATATAAGAATAACACTATTTTCAATAAACTATAATCAATGAACTTACCTAACGCTTACCTTATTAGTTATTTATTTAATTACACGAATGTGAAATGAAAATATAATAGTGCAAAATTCATTGGCTTGACTAACAGAGGCGCCATGGCTTAGCGGCAAAGCGTCTGTCTCGTAAACAGAAGATCCCCGGTTCGAATCCGGGTGGTGCCTATTTTTTTTTTCTTTTTTTCTTTTTATATATAACACCTCCTTAATGTTTCACCAAATCGTTTGTATTTTCGGGTAATTATTCTTTTCCTAAACTCATTTTTTTTTTTCTTTTTCTTCATTCTAAAATTTTTAAGTGAAAAGCATTACTTGCATAACTGCTTTCACATCTGCTGCGAATAAACTCTTACAAGAGCAAACGTGTTATGATGAAATCTTAATGTATGTTAAAGAAACACATTAAAGTTTTAATTCTAATTAACTCAACATTGCCGCTCATCCAAGATAAGTTATCATCTTCTGTTATTACACGTTCGATGATTTGTAAATAATTCACATTATCTGTTGCCATGGATTGACGTCTTTGGTGATGAGCTACTAAACAATGTCTAAGTTACGTTTCCAATGATGTTGTCGATCGGGTTACGGACCTTTTTAAAAAATGCATGAACATATTTTTAACACTTAAAAGTGTTAAAAATATGTTCATGCATTTTTTTACCGGGCAGACAATGTGGTTCCGTATAGATGTTTTATGGTGGTTCTTGTACATGAGTTATCTTATATAAAAGCGGAAAAGGTAAAAGCGACGATCATGTGAGTACTTATCGCAACCTGCAATAGCATTGTTGAACTATAAGGAAAAAATAAACTAAAATAACCATACCAACTAAGTTTCTCCTGTCAATAGAGAATACAAAAACAAAAACTTGAGCAAAAGACTTGATTTTACAAGTTTTACAAGTACATGTAGTTACGATCTGTAAATATGCAAATTATGTCTAAAATAAATAGCGCCCTCAATGTTGCAATTTAGTTTAGTTTAGTCAACATAAAACAATATATCGATCTACCTTTTTATTAATCAAACTTTTATTTCGTGTGGACTTTCTGTATACTACGACATACGCTTATCAGCCACTGGGAATTCCAAAAATCGCTATGTTGCCAGAAGTATGTTACTCAAGTATACACAGCACATGAAGTGTTTTTATCACGTTCATAAAACAAAGGTCAAGACTCATTCAAAAATGTTCAAGTTATTATCATAACTGTGATTGTGAGGTAGATTCTACTTATAAAACCCGCACTTGTCTGGCTGATAAAGTTAAGTGTTCTTTCTGTCGTATAGAATGTATATTGCTGACTTTGGTGGTTGAGCTATATAGGGTTACTCAAAATGCCGAGTCAATGTATTAAATGAAGAAGGAAAGTTACTTATGATTTACAGAGTCGGGTCGCCTTGGTAGCTGAAGCTCAGAGTTGTGCAACTAACTAACAAAAAATAGGTTTATTGAAGACAACATTATGAATGTCAAGAACGTATATAATAATTTAACAACATACTCGGTCATGTGAGTGTGTTGATAACAAAAACAAGTTATTATTCCTTTTATAAATGTACAAAACAAGAAAAGTAGTTGCCTCTAAAGATCATGCATTTTTGTGATCCACATGTTCATTGTTCCTCTCCAACTTCTCCTAATCTCTAGATTTTTATACAAACGGAAACCTCTTGCAAACAAGTTTGTGTGTAAAACATGCCTGTATAATTTTGTTTGACAAAAATAAAGTCAAATTTGTATATCCTGAATATATGCAAGATATACACCGTTGATATGTAGGCTACCTTGATGTATGTACTAAAGCATACATGAAAGGAAAAGGTGCTTTGAATCACAGTAGAATCGTAATAACAAACGCTTCATTTTTCTTGCAGATATCATGAAACACCTTTCTTAATAAGATGAATGGCAATATCGTAAGACATTCACGCTGAAATTACAGACTGGTCAACTGCGAACTGGGCAATAGTTGTAATTATTTGCTTGGCCGAGTTCTTTATATCGCATATTCGGGCACTTTATTCCCATAAGTCTGGAGGGGAAATTAAACCTAGTTTCAATTGTCACGAGACATCAATATTTCCTCCCACAGTCAATATTTGTAAACTATAATCAACCAACTATGAAATATGAAGGTTTTTACTTTTCTTTTCATTTTCCTAAATGTGAAATCGCATTCCAGCTCCCCAAAGGAAATTGACATTTTATATATCTTATCGATCACTATAAGTGGAAAGGCTTCACACTGCTGATCAACTTATGTATTTATTTTTTTACAATGTTGTGCCTCTATCTTAAAAAAAAATGAATATATTTTTCAATTTTTTGTTACTAAACTGTGAGAAATTTATCTTTAGCAACCAATAAAAGTGCTGCCGTTTTTGTTGTTTTATTACTTTTATGTTCAACTTTGAATATTATCTTATATGAAGGAAAGTAGTGATACTATATGAACCCTTCAATCCTTAGTAAGATAAGGGTTAGGCATTGAATACGACAAGCCGTAAACAAAGAGAAAATCATTTACAGCATATGGGATAATTCATGTAGAACTACATAACAATCATAGGAAACCAAATCCTAAACATTTGAAAAGATACACACATTGTGAAAAATGTATACAACTCTTCTGTTAGAGACTTACATAAAAATGCATGGCATTCGATTTGGATACAAGCTGGTTAATTGTTTCAAACCAAATTACTATTTGACTTAACTATAACCATGATATACCGGTTCTTCGCATGTTATTATTTTGGTATCGGATAAAAATGTCATGTGTATTTTTGTCAGTAGCTCTTTGTTTGGTATAATCTCCTACTAAAAAGTCGGGTTTTTATTTTCCTTTTCTTCCTTAAGTTAAAACTTTCTTATAATATGATAATATTACATATCACTGGTCTTGAGTAAATGGCTCAAATGTGAAAAGGTACGCTGAAGTTACCGATTGAAGACATGCTATATCAATGTGTTACGTTAATATCAAACTATAATACTCAGACAATTCATCCACACCTAGCTAAGCCCAATCCCAGAACACCACACACACAAACACATTACAGTATACCCAACAAACAAAATTGTTTCTTGAATGTTTTATCTTTTTTTCGAAATTTGTTTTTAATAGCAATTTTAGGTTAGGAATTGAAATAAAAAAAAAATCAAAAAAAATCAAAATAGAATGCTGTCAAACATTTTGTATAAACATAAGGTGTACAAGTTTCCTGGCAACATGGTCTGTCCCCCAAGGCACCAGAAACAAATTTGTTCGATCTTTGGATCGACCGTCGATACAATTATCAACTAATTAATCAGCATTACGCTAAATTTTTATTGGTCAATATCACTACAGGCACAAATTGTTATTGCATCACAATTACCAATAGTAAATTAATTGATTTTTATAAATAATAAGGATCGACCAAGCATCGAGAAATCGAACTAATTTGTTTCTATTGCCCAACATAGCTGACATTTCAATTGTTATACCATTACGGTTGGTTAATTGCATAGGGTTTATAGTAGATGTTCTTACTTTACCGTATTTATCAATATACAGTAATAAAACAATATTATGTTATCATCATCATACTCTTTATAGATGAAGTGACCTCAATGTTTATCAACAAAGGCAAGGGACTGGTATCATCTTTATGCTTGAATTAACCCCATGCAACCACTACACTGTTCAATTGCCTTATTGTGATGAGGCGGGAGTTTTAAAAACACGAGCCCTGAACAAAATATGATGCGCACGCATACTGCCAGGCAAAAACAATGGAAATTGTGATGATGCGTGCGCATACTGTCAGGCATTGACGTCAGAAGTCACATCATCTATACAAACTTGTATCTCGATTTCTACTTGGCCTGTTGACGTGAACTACATTATTACACTTTACATTATAAATCGGAATATTTTCAATAACATTTGTAATGTTGAAGTGGTATATATCATGAAAGAAACATGGTTTAACCAAACACGTTCGTTGACTTTGAACAGTAAAAAAGGACTTTCGTTTCAAACATTTAATCTAGTGTATTATAGAACTACCGTTTTCTTAAATTTGAATAACATAGTATAGTTTCCTGAATTATGATTTGTCATTATAAAATATGTATTTCTGCTACTTCTCTGGTATCAATACAATTGCATCTTGACAAAATTGTGTAGGACTTGGAAACCTTTAATCATGTTAACCCCTGCACTGAATAACTGAGTGGTGTTTTATTCAGAAGGTTTTTAAAAAGCTCTAAAAGCTAACAGGATGCTTCAAGAGGGATAATAAACGTATCAGCTTCTTTCTGTGGTACTGATCTGGTTTGTATCAAAACAAAGTTCAAGAGTTTCATGAGTGGTATCAATATTCATTGTGTTATCAGAAACATGCTATGTATCACAAACAAGTTGTAATTTAGAAATTAAAAGGTATGGAGAAAGCAAGATACAACGTGAGGTGTTTTTTTTCTATATTTGTAGTAAGTTTAGAATATGTCCCGAAAGTAATAGTTTCTACATTCGTTTAGTTACGGCAATCTGAAATAACTAATTTCACGACTAGATTTACTATGAAGTAAGAAGATCAAGAACATTGTGAAATAATATCAGAGATTTGGTTCACAACGGATATTTACACCTCCCCCTCCATTCCACCCCACCCGCACACAAAGAAACAGACATCAGACTTCTTGATTTTGTGCTTTGGCTTTGCCTGTTTACCTCCCTATAAGAATAATAAGCTTTTGGGGAAAAATAGCATTTTTTTACAACAGTTGAAAGGAAAAGGAAGAGAGGACGATAGATGAAACAATGGTTTGACAGCGTCCAAGAATGGACAGGAATGAACCTTGTGCAAGCCAAGGACAGGACAGCTTGGAAGAAGTAGATAAGGAGATGCAGCCAGATGGTAGGCAATCTTAAGTAGTGACGGCGGCTGAAGAAGAAAAAGAAGGTAATGGAACTTTTGGGTAATCATGAAGTTTCCTTTCACACCGAACTGCTTTGTCTTTTCCTCACGGCGACTTAATATGATACAATCTTTTAAAAACTCAGCCAACACATTTAGAAACATTTGCCAGTAATGACCGGAGTGTGCTACCGGGATTTGCAGATGTTGTGTTTAAAAAAATCAACACATTAGGTTACCTTCTATCATTTATCATCCTCAAACTTGCATCAATAACAATAAGAATCATTTAAAAGCAATACATATACTTTGAGCTTCTGGTAGATCGAACTTCACTTCTAAGTTCAAAATTTGCTTTTAGCTACGGTTATAGAATGATATTTAACACCTTGTCGTTATTTTCAAATAATGCAAACTATAACTAACTATCGTCTTTTATGTGTCTTTTACTCGGAAGCTAAGTTTTATAAAATGCTTTTACTTCAAGCTATATTTGATATAAATCAACATATCCTAACTAAGGAGGTAGTATCTACAATTAAATAATACAGGATATACTACCTTTAAACCTTTCATTCTGTCCATATTCCCAATACTTGACTTGTTTTTATGCATACCTCTCTTTTATTGCTTTTGAATAAGTTTGTTGCTCAAGTAAAACGAAGCAAATACTGTGTTTACTTGGGAAGGTAGGTGTTATCCTATTATTAAACAAAAAGCTTCTGAACTTCCTTCTTATAGATTTCTCTTATAACTTGCCTCTTCATGCCGTTGATGGCGTGGGCTACACAATCGTCCTCGCCTTCAGTTTTCCGCTTCGCTAATTCTCGGCCGAATGAAAAGGAATAATGTTCAGTTTCCAGTTAATGTCCAAAAAAAAAGTCAGAATATTTACACCTCCCCCTCCATTCCACCCCACCCCGCACACAAAGAAACAGACATCAGCCTTCTTGATTTTGTGCTTTGGCTTTGCCTCTTTCTCCAAATACTTTTTTTCTAATTCTTACCTCCCTATAAGAATAATAAGCTTTTGGGAAAAAAAAGCATTTTTTTACAAAAGTTGAAAGGAAAAGGAAGAGAGGACGATAGAGGAAACAATGGTTTGACAGCGTCAAAGAATGGACAGGAATGAACCTAGTGCAAGCCAAGGACAGGACAGCTTGGAAGAAGTAGATAAGGAGATGCAGCCAGATGGTAGGCAATCTTCAGTAGTGACGGCGGCTGAAGAAGAAAAAGAAGGTAATGGAACTTTTGGGTAATCATGAAGTTTCCTTTCACTCCGAACTGTTGTGTCTTTTCCTCACGGCGACTTAATGTGATACAATCTTTTGAAAACTCAGCCAACACATTTAGAAACATTACATTTGCCTGTCAGTAATGACAGGAGTGTGCTACCGGGATTTGCAGATGTTGTGTTTAAAAAAATCAACACATTAGGTTACCTTCTATCATTTATCATCCTCAAACTTGCATCAATAACAATAAGAATCATTTAAAAGCAATACATATACTTTGAGCTTCTGGTAGATCGAACTTCACTTCTAAGTTCAAAATTTGCTTTTAGCTACGGTTATAGAATGATATTTAACACCTTGTCGTTATTTTCAAATACTGCAAACTATAACTAAATATCGTCTTTTATGTGTCTTTTACTCGGAAGCTAAGTTTTATAAAATGCTTTTACTTCAAGCTATATTTGATATAAATCAACATATCCTAACTAAGGAGGTAGTATCTACAACAACATAATACAGGATATACTACCTTTAAACCTTTCATTCTGTCCATATTCCCAATACTTGACTTGTTTTTATGCATACCTCTCTTTTATTGCTTTTGAATAAGTTTGTTGCTCAAGTAAAACGAAGCAAATACTGTGTTTACCTGGGAAGGTAGGTGTTATCCTATTATTAAACAAAAAGCTTCTGAACTTCCTTCTTATAGATTTCTCTTATAACTTGCCTCTTCATGCCGTTGATGGCGTGGGCTACACAATCGTCCTCGCCTTCAGTTTTCCGCTTCGCTAATTCTCGGCCGAATGAAAAGGAATAATGTTCAGTTTCCAGTTAATGTCAGAAAAACAAAACAATACCAAAAAAAATAATAATAACACAATAATAATTTCAAATCCTGGTGTTAAACCAAGACGTGCAATTAAGTCTTCTTATAGAGGAAATATTTATTTAGCGAACTATTTTGGTTTTAAAAGTTAACAACAAAACGGGCGATGTTCAGGCATGTAGATGTCAATACTTTAAAAGACACAATTTCATACCTAATTTTAACATATTTTTGTATTTCTGACATTACTGAAAAAATATTTTTTAAAAATTTTACCGAGGAAATGAATTTTAATGTATAAGTTCTGTATATCAGAACTGTGTTGATTTCAACATGTATTGATCGACTTCCATCACAACTATGCATAACAATACAGGGTGGTCAGTTGTATTCTCAGTGATATTGCTAGTTTTAAAATCCTTTAGCCCTTTATTTTTTAAGAGAAGTTTTATTTGTATAAAGTCTTACACAACACGAGAGCGTTATGCAACTCTTACATACATGTATAGGACATATATTTTTGCATGATGGACGCCTATTCCGGGGCATCTTGTGGGACATTCTCAGTTCGCTGACCATTACACAGTAAAACAGCCTTAGAAATCTAATATCCTTTCCCATTTCAATTCTATTAGTTTTGTATTATGCGGCTTTCAATTTTGCTCCTAAATCAACATCATCTTTGATCGTAATGGTCATTGGACGATATGAGAGATGGATAAAATCAATGACAGCAGGACATAATGACAAAGTTGAGATTTTTTGCGGGCAGCTTGTTTTGATACTTCGTACAAGGTTAATACTCTTGAGGTGATGCAAAGGATGAACAGAAAAGGAAACTGCGCGGCCTTCGTTATTTTTTTAGGCTATGACAATATATCTTTCGGCAATGATAATATATTGGATTAAGCCAACAAGTGAGCATGGTGAGGGGGGAAATATGTCTGCTATTGATTTCGGTAGTTTAACTAACATCAATATTGCAACGCGACTGATAAACGCGAGTGACTGTTTTCATGGTATAAACGCATTCTAAAACGTTGTATTGTTTTATAAAAGTTTAGAAACAATTTATGCAACTGTTACAATATTGATTTAAGGGAGGTGTAAAGAGCGAACCGTGGGTTGGATTCCAGAGGGAGGGTGTCTGTAAGAGGCACAGCCATCAGAAAATGAATAACTGAGATCGCGCGCCAAATAAACTTACTGCAGTAATTTTCCAAGTCTTTAAAAACATTAGGCATAGGTGGGAATCGAACCCGGCACCTTTCGGTTCTAAATCAACGGATAGTACCACTAAGCCAACTTCCTATCTGCACTGAAACCTGTGATATTAATTCTTGATAATGCTTCAACGGAAAAAATCAATACTAATGTACCTTGTCATTCAAAATCAAATAGAAGTCCCACAACTAAAGTAGCAATCGATAAATCTGATCACTCAGTCATCAAATAATCAAACGAGAAAAAAAATCGATAGATGAATAAATAAATAAATAAATAAATAAATAAATAAATAAATAAATAAATAAATAAATAAATAAATCCGTTCTCTCAGGCCCCAAAACGTCATTAAATAAACAAATAAAACAAATAAATTAATAAATAAATAAATAAATAAATAAATAAATAAATAAATAAATAATACAAAAAGAAATTATAAATTAGTTTTTCTAGGCGCCGCTGGAAAAATAAAGCAGCATAAGAAAAGTAATATACGCACGGTTTCGAACAAGCGACGCTCAGAAAAGCACCTAAG
The DNA here is from genome assembly GCF_039555335.1 of Amphiura filiformis. Classification (NCBI taxonomy): domain Eukaryota; kingdom Metazoa; phylum Echinodermata; class Ophiuroidea; order Amphilepidida; family Amphiuridae; genus Amphiura; species Amphiura filiformis. The sequence continues at coordinate 14,963,478 of NC_092644.1, forward strand.
AAATGACAACGCCTTAGACCGCTCGGCCGCAGAATCACACAGTCTACTCAATGTCAAACAAATATATTCACCTTTAACGTTACGCAATATTGGCACATGACACGGGAACATGTCTGCGAGTAAAGATTCTGCATAATAAAAAGGCGCACAAAGGGTCTATCCCTGAAGTCATACTCACCAAATGGTCATTGACATGTAACCAATTCTTTGGTATACCAGCTACAGTCAACATATACAAAGAAGTATATTATTAGGCGTAGACGCAATCATCAATGCGGGAAGTATAAAACCATACTCGCCACTCGTGCACTTGTTTGAGTCCACGGCTATTCCGAAAACAGCATTGAACCCTGAATTCAGAGGTAGAGTTTGGGTTGTTACATGCAAATACAAACCCACCGAGAGGACTACGATACTTATTCAGAGCCAATCTACATTCTGTTATTTACAAAAGCCGACGATCAAAGTAAAATTATAAAAGGAGCAAGACCAGATATCAACGTTAAATCAAGGTAAGCCTAAAATCGCATCGAAAACGCCAAAATGCAGTCACAAAATTTATAATATTACTAAATCACCAAAACGAATTGTAACGTAGGTATGCAGAAAAGAGTTGTATTAGCAATAACAAAGTATGTGCAAAAAGAGTTGTCTTTGGCATGTCGCTTTTTTGAAATAATACCAAAAATAACAAACACCAACCTTCCAAAATAAATATATATTAGCACTCGGCGGCCCAGTCACTACCTGTCGCTGTGATTTGGGGTAACTCGTTGCTTCCCTTCTCCAGATACCTGTACTTCAAGTTCGCCCATACCCCACGCCTTAAGGTACGCTTCATGAAAAGTACATGCTGCCCAGGTCTAGTTCCCCTAGTCTTAAGGTAAAGCCGACAATTTTCCACCTTAAAAATGACAAATTCTTTTTTTTCGCTTTATAAATTTTGCAATAATAAACTTTTCACAAAAAAACCTCAAGCCTACGATTTGGACTAGGTGTGGCCGAATTCTTAGATCGAACTATAGTGCCTATGCCAGTGAAATATAACTTTAGTTCAATTTATTATGTTGAATTTTGGAGCCGATCTTATTATTCAGTTCATTTAAGAAATATTTAATTAATGTTGTTTTTTAATTAATTTTGTTTTTTTTAAACATTTTTCAGATTTTTTTTTTTTTTTTTTTTAGCAAAATTGCTTTTCCGCCGAATTCCACGATTTTCGCGGAAAATCCACAACGCGGAAGACTTCTGGCTTTATCCTATATAAAGGTTCGCTATAATGATCGCTAGTCCGAATGTTTTCTAGTATCCTAACCGTAGACCTTACCACCCAACCCCTAACCCTAACTTTCAGACTTGGAAACTATTATTATTGCTTTGACTAGAGAGCCCTTTTTCGGAATATAATGAACCTTGTTTTAGGATTATTGAACCTATGGACTATCGCAACTCAAGAATATTTCAATCAACCCCCTTGAAACATTTACCCTGTAAAATCGCAAAAGTTTCGACGCTCCCCTTTCTCTTACCATACTTACAGAATGCTCTGATTGGTTAATTGTGTTGTCAGTAGTTGTTGTCGGTTGCGTAGGATGAAATACAGAGTTTATATTCGCTGTCGTAGTGCACGTGAGTAACCATTGGTTACTGCTCCAAGCCTGGGCTCACACACCTGTTCCAAATTTTGATATGCCATAGGATTTGTGTTGTGATCATTTCGATTAGTGGTTCGTAACAAAGAAAGCGTGATCCAGTTGATCTAGCAACGGCCAAGACAGCCAATAGTCAGAGCAAAATAATAATATCACAGGGTACAAGAAAAGAAAACAATTTTGTGAGTTTGTTATTGTGAACACAAGCAACGATGATCTCTATTTGCCAAACACAATCTATATTTTGCCAAAGTGAATATGTCCCTAATCTAAACTTAAATGTTTAAAATATGGATAAAATGCATTGGAACCCTTTAAGCTTCTGTTAGACAAGCTTTATCTAACTTTCTTTTTCTGACATTTCTGAAATTTAATGTTTGTGTCGTTGTTGAATGCGTTTACTTTTCACTCTATTTGAATTATTTTTAGATCAAGTCGGATTGCCGTTTCACGCGTTGTCTAAACAATAAAGACTGCCGATTGAAAAGGTGATGCTCGGGAATTGAATGTTCACAGTATACGCAAACGGCAGGATCAAGATTTTGCTTTTTGAATATGTTGAAATTCAAATGTCTATAATGTTGCCGAAAATAACACACTCTGTCAGATATAGACTGTCAACGTCTGAAACGGATATATAAGACGATAACCAGGCATTGGGAAGAGAAACAAATGCAATATAGAGGAAAAAAAGTCACAGGGTATACATGTGAATAGAGTAATTGATACAGTCTGTCCATATAAAGACAAAGTAAATATACCTCGAACACTGGAGGTATGAGAATAATTATTTCAGTGCAATGTGTGTGTAAATCACAGTGGTGTAAATGCTTCTTTGGTGCGCCAACTGCTGCGCGATTTGTACTTGCCGAGCGCACCGCGCTATTTACGCGTCGCGTTTTTTAAAACGCAGTGCGTGTGACGCAAAGCATCGATCACCGATGCCACACTGTAGAGATAGAGAGAGAGAATGAGGGACAGAGAAGGGGAGAGGGAAAAAGAGAGAGATAGAGAGCAAAGCAAAGTTAATAAAGCCTCATAAGAAGTAGACGTCTAATAAAATGATCTCCTGCCGTTTGCAAAATAGCACATAAGATTGGACTCCTTGACCATTAACGTAATAGGATCACCTCAAAGGGCAGTATAAATAAGGCAATTAATGAACAGGTGATTTGCCAGCTTTTATTGCATTTAAGGAAATCCCCTTGATAGTGAACGCCTACCAGTTACATTTCCGTTTCACATAAAGTGGTCGCAGTATGGAATTGAAAAAAAAATACTATTCTTAAATTGGAAAGGCGCTCAGTGATGTGGGACATCAAAATAAGTTTACCCGGGCTCCTGTGCCCAGGTGACGTATGATACACAAACATGCGCGATAAAGTTGGTCCGAACCAGAATGTCCATTACAGTGATATGACGAGTGGTATACATACACACCAGGCACTTATCGAATTTCTTGGGGAGCTATGAAAGGATCATTAAACGTGTAACATACTGAAGCTTAATGGTCAATTATGGTTCCAATTAGAACAAATTCGCCCGAATTCGCCTAAATTAGCTTTTTTAAAAGCTGAAAGGGTATTTTTTTTATACTATAACTATATTTTTTTTAAACTATATTTTATATCATGGCCAGTCTGGTAATGGTACTGTAGTTCCAACTGCAGCATCAACATTCATTATTGCCGGGTGCCAAGTATTCGCCTTTTCGCTTGGTTACTGACATGTGTTTAGACTAGAGTAGAGTATTGAAGTAATATTGTGTGTAATTTTATGGACAGGATTGTAAGATATATTACCTTGTGAAAAAATTATACGTTTCTTTTTTAACCTAGTTTATATTGTCTACAAAATAACATATTTAATTGTTTAATTTAACTTATTATTAGCATTGATAGAAGCAGCGATGGATCAAGTTATTAGATTATGTAGTAGATATTTGAATTCAATTTAAGTTCTAAGATAAAGTGTCCTGAAACTGGTGGAATATGTTGTTATGGTATAACTCTAGCAAACATAATGCCACAATACGTAAATAAAAGCTGGAGTCACGATTTCGATTCAACGGAATCACTCAAGGGCTTTCTTAAACGCGCCGTTTTAGACATTTCTTGTTATTTCATGCGACATTTCAATATACTTCTTATTGGGGATGCATCAGTGCTACTTAGTATAGAGTTATAATAATTGCATATAAACCACGGTGATCTATCCAGTGTTTAATAAGCCATGGTATAATACCTTTCCCCAAAATGTGTATTATTCAACCATTGGGCATGTAACTTAACCTCTGATAGTCAAACAATACAAAAAGTACACAAATGGATCTTATCAAAATCTTTAGGGCTACCTTGCAAAACAACAACATCACCATACAAGTCGTTTCGTCACTTTACAAAATTGCATTATGAGGTTTTTGCATTTCTGAAATCAAAATAAATATGAGGTTTTTCCTGCACCGCAACGTTTTTGTGATATGAATTGGCCCCTACGATGCCCATACAAAAAGAGTTTTATTAGTAACTCGCTAATTTGTGTTTTGTCTTGCTAGAGACTTAACTCTCTCCACGCGGGTGTCGACTGCAGACGAAAAGTTTCGAATTTTCTTTAAAAATTCAAAAATGTCAGATTTGTACATATATCATAACCATAATATTTGGAATCAGCATGAAAAATGCATTCAAATGAGTACAAACAAGCCTAGTATTGGTTCAGCGGTTCTTAGATAGCTTATGATATTTTAAGAAAATATCTCAAAACTGCGGACTTATAATGTTGAAGCCTATGGCCAGCACGCCGAGCATTAACCAATGAAACTGTCATAGTCACGCACACTTTTGTCACATTGCACTTTGCAATGATAGACAGTGTATCGGGGCATTAACGTCACATCATCATCATCTATTAAGGAAAATTATAGAACTGTAGAGTTTCCTCTGCTTGGGAGCCTGTAACTCCCATGCTTATACTCGCATCGGCATAGTGAATATTTTGCTACACTATGCCTGTGGAGGATTCGTGTGTTTCCTGTACTCTGCATATAGGTGTACATTTTCTGTTGATGCATGTTGCGGAAGAATCAACAAGTGGAAGGAACATTACGTGCGTCAGAAACGTGAACAACATTCTTAGGCAAACAAGACAGAGGTCCCTCAGGACATAACATGCAAAATATTAAAACCCCAAATATGTTGCAAAGGTTGAATATTCATGTAACATTTTGCCACGATATACGAACCGTTACAATAAACTTTTTGCGTGGGTGAAAGTGGGGAAAAAGAATTTCGACAATTCATAAATGAATAAATTGCCTTTATTGAGGTTTATGTTTAACATGCTATGAATTCACAATATTTGAGTTATATATAATGACGTATTTTGTGACAGATGATATCTGTTGTGGTGTATTTTGTAACAGTTAAGCTTTTCCAATGGGAACAAAGTGGATTAAAAATGTTTAATGTTATAACATACTACTATATACTTTATCAAACAACGTTGGCAGCACAATTTACGAACAGATATTAAGTTTCAAATATTGAAATCATATACATCATTGTCTCGTCTGCGGATTATGTTAGGATAAAATAGTAGCGAAACATCAAAAACATGATAGTCCTGTATTTAATTTCATCGGCATGTCATACATGGCCTAGGCTTAAGGCTAATTGATTGTAAGCATTGGTGTGTTTAGTTAGATGTTCGGAGTGGGGGTTCAAATACGATGGACTGGGCACGTAAACAGTTGGTGATGGAAAAAACTTTCAAAAAAGATAAACAACTGGTATATTTTTAGTCTAAAATGTTTAGTTGTGGAGGAAAAAAAGCCCCGGGAAAAAAGCACATAAAATGTTGCGTATGTATGGACGGGATTCATTCATATATTTTCATTGTTGATGATCTCGGGCATAAACGAAACAAATAACTACCGTAATCACTCGTTCGCAAGCGCTTTTGTAGATGGCGCTCTTCATGTTTGTATGTTTTCCAGGGGGGGGCCGGCCAAGATTGGCTCAATTTTGACGTTGTCATTGGTTTTACACGTAAACACAAAAATGTCTCAAATTATTCCAAAACTGTACGTATGTTATTAAGCACTATTTTATCAGTCTAAATCCGTTGAGGTTCGCCAGTGAACCTCATTGTAAGTACTGTTTTTTTAAATTTTTTGTATGAATAACGCACGATATGTTACGATATATACTGAAAATTTCCCCTGCGTCTATCAGCGAGTTTACGTGGTGTAGTGGTTACGGATCTCGTCTCCCACGCAAAGGGTCCCGAGATCGATTCCCATCCCCGGCAATGATTAAAAATTTTTCTTCTTCTCTTTTCTTTGAATTTAAAATTATTTATTTTCATGTGAAAATGTAGGCCTATATATTGCACTGGGAAATATATTTTGTGCATTTTTTTTCTGTAATGGGGCCACGCGGCCAATAGAGCTAAAATCGGATCTTGGCTCCGGAAAAAAATAATTTCGTCCATCGTGCAGGCAGTGTTGCCGTCATATTGTCTGTTTTGTTTACGCTTTTGGCTGTTGCCACATTGAATAATGTAGTCCACCGTCGTCTGATGTTTTCAAAAGCACGTTAATAAGCAAATATGCTTGTTAACGAGTGATTACGGTATTATGATAGGAAGCTAAAAAATAAATCAGTTTAGTATTGGTGTTTTTGAGCTCTGATTTGAGCTGTATGTAAGCTGTTACTGTGTGAAAGTTACGCCATGTATGTAGAATGTCGCTAACTCTAAATATAGCGTGTCTCATCTCAAGTTGAGAGAGATGCCATGTTGGATTTCGTAGTGGCATATTCGAATCAATGCGTTTACACGGTTGCGTCGCCGCTCTGCACCGCGCGTGTATATGCTCCGCGGAATTAGAACGCGACTCGAATCCACGACTGTTAAATCCAACATGACATTGCCCTCAATTTGAGACGAGACACACTATACATTGATCTCAGGAGTGGATGCGGATTGAGTGTCGAGTGTAGATTTATTCCATATTACGAGTTTAGACCACATTTCGCGTCCGCCGTTTGAGGCTCCACTTCTGAATTTCTCAATAATTACACGTTCTTGAACATGACAAAGGCGCATATAATTCGATACGGGCTGCCGACTACCTGATCATTTTTCCTGAACAAAGTCCGACAAATTAAACGTAGTCAAAGATATGTGTGATTGGTGGCAAATTGCAAGATTCATATAAAATATTAATGTGCTACTAAATTATGCTGATGTTGCGTTTAAAGAATAAAAAAAGTGTGAAAGTGGTACTATAATTTACTTTTCGGGCTTTTAGGGCGCTAGCGGGTATAATACTTTTTTTTGCTCTTCACATTTTCAAACCACCGAAAAAAAAATTGGGTCAACCTTTTCTGGCTGTTGAGGAATGGGCGGCAAAATTGATTTCCGTCGGCAAAACATGCTGTACACCCCCCGAATCATATTGGTCTAGCGACGCCCCTGCCGACAATAACAGGTATACCAAAACCCGCTCTTGAAAACATAAATAACATCATAACTGTGATAAAATACAGAGGTACCCTTTATCTTTCTTTTATGAAAGCTTAACATTTTCATTTTAGACAAAGTTTAAAATTTCTGCCGTTGTTGAATGCGCTTACTTTTCACTTGATTTAAAGTATTTTTAGATCAAGTCAGATGCCATTGCACGCTTTACCTAAACAATAAAGTCTGCCGATAGTGATGCTCGAGAGTCGGATGTTTACAGTATACGCAAACATAAGGAGCGATAAAGTGACTTTGAACATGCTGTAAATCAAGTGTTTATACTGTTCGTTCCTAAAATGGCACTTGCTACGTTACACAAGGTTATTTTGAATATTTTAGCTCCTACTCTGAAACCGAGGTTGAAAAGCAGATTATGTCATTCACTACTGTTTGTTGATTTAGTTTTTATTGACCATGTTGACCAGACCAATGTTACACAAAGACGAGTCATTATAGACAAGATTTTAAAACGCAATAAAATGGTACAGGGTATATAAATAGAGTAACAGATTCAGAATCACAGAAGAGGATTACGAGTAAATGGAAACGGGTAAAAAGGAGAAGACCCAGAGATACATAGCCCTATTGCAAAGCCTAAAGCAATGTGACCCCAGCTCATTCATAATTATTGTCATTTTGCGCGCGAGGTTGGTTGTTATCAACAGACTATCAATAATAGCCTTTTCAAATAACACCTCGCTGAGAGCTGTATTCATTGGCCAGGGTAAGTAGCCGCTTATTTGCAGACGGCAAGAGCATATACGTAGATATAAAAGATACTCCCATTAACTTTAAGTGAAAATCAATACAGAAGCGGGGTTGGGGGGGGGCGTCCGTATTTGAGTTGATTGATAATGGTAATAGTATTCATTATATACCTCATATATATAGATTCCTGTCATCTGATTGGTTGAATGTGCAGTCATCGAATTAACTATGAGAGAGAGAGAGCGAGAGAGAGAGCAAGCGAGCAAATTGAGTTTGATAAGGCCTCCCGAGAAGTACACGCCTATTAAAGATAACGATCTCCTGCAGTTTGTAAAATAACGATATCTAAATCCCTACTATAATACCAGAGTACGTTTATCCCAAAGGGTCCTATAAATAAGACAATAAATGAGTAGGTGATTTACCGGCTTTCACTGCATTGGAAAAATCCTTTGATAGCTAACACCTACCGGATACATGTCCGTGTCATATAAGATGATCGCAGTATATTGGAATTGAAACGAAATATACGAAAAAGTCTTGATTATATACGATACATTCACTCCCTCAAACACACTCATGTAACCCCTCTCCCACACAACATATTGAACAAAACCAAAACTCCCCTACGGTTCAACCACACACTTCACCCCATACACGCATTGGACACGGATAATACGAGATATAAGGTAAGTAAACGCGAACAAGGGTGCAAATCAGTAAAACACACGCACAGACACATAGAGTAGAATATTGGCACAGATGTTCATTGGTTCATGCGTAGATTGAGGTACATACCAAGCCCTTACACCAACCTACGCACCCCCCAACACCCCACCTATATACGCAAACACACCCCCACTCTCAACTTTAAATGACGTTACGTCAATAATTTGCGTTAAAACGTTAAGTTCCAAACTTCTGCGGATCGGAGTTCGAGTAAATAACGCTTACAAACCTAACCATTCGGTAAACAACACTTTACCATGGTGTGTACTGCCCTACGAATAATATGTTGTATGAATATTCGCACTTCCCGTTTTATTTTCCCTTATAAGCAAAAATATCAGTAAACAGCATTTGAGACGCCATATAATATGCAATGTCCAACCACTTAACTACTTATTCTTTATTCAAGACAGACAAGCTCTTTCCGTGAGACGTGATATCTACAACTGTTCCGGAGTTTGGCCATTGAGCATGGCAGACTTAAACGTGTTCAGAATAACAGCCGAATGGCCAGTATTAACGGAAGTTAACTAGTTTCTGCTTCCTAGGTGATTATTGCTGAAACCACTCTGTCCTACTACGTCAAAGGGACGCAACTGGTACTGAGTTAGGTCAGTGTGAAAAATTGAGCCAAAACGCAACTAGTCCGCAGGACAGGCTACTAATAAAGATAACTTTTAGTCCGGGCTTAAGGTAACCTGTCAATATTTTATGGGTAACTTTGGTTTTGATCTATATCGGACCCTGACGCTGCCCTAGTGTCAAGTTACAAAACTTCCGAGATGGGCAAAATAGTCAAGGTACTTAACTAGTAGCTACCAAATAGATTTTACCGGGACGCGAACAGTTGCAGTTTTAATGATGAAATGGGGGTAGAATTTATGCTGCTATTTCGTCACTCCACTACTAGTTATAGTGGCAACATTTGCTGACACCCAGAACAAAAACGAGTCACTTACATCTTTTGCCGTGGGAGTGGAGTAAAATGGATGCAACTTCAAAAGCATTAGGAGTAGAATTTTGAGATATGCATATTTAAGACCAAATGGTTAGTCAGTTAGCTAGTAACATTCACTACTATAGGGTGGTCCCGCTATGCGGTCCACAAAAATACCAGGTCAAAACATGACAGCATCATGGAAGTATAACTGACGCAATACACTATGCAAAAAAACTTAAACTTGGTGCAAATATAAACGAAATAGTAGGAAATGTACACTTGTCGGTGTATTGTCCTTTTGATGAGGAATTAATTTTCCAAGAAATATTTTTCAAGATAATAATATCTTAACTCATGATAGGCGATGCGTTATGTTTTCCTTATCTGTCTGTACATGTCGTCTTCCTCTCTCTGTGTCTTTCACTTAGCTTACGTCAGTAAATGAAGACCTGAGCGCAAGAAGACCGTAAGTCCACTTGGCCCTTCAACATGTATACACTCAAGATGCGTATAGTTTCGTATAGTTTGGTAATGTTTTATACATGTTCAGGGGCCAAAACAAATCTTTCACAACCTTTCATGATGTTTTCACCCTGGAACATGTATTAAACATTATAAAAGCCTAAGAAACTATACGTAACTTTAGTGTATACATGTTGAGGGGCCAAGTGGACATACGGTCTTGCGCTCAGGTCTTCAAATGTACGTGACTATGTCTGTGTCTCGACAAAAATTTGATTATTAACTCACTAATTGTGTTTTGTCTCGCTAGCAGACCTATCCAATGAAACTGTCATCGTCACGCACCATTTTGTCACATTGCACTCTGTGATAATAAACAGGGTGTTGGGGCATTAATTTCACATCATTATCTAAAAATGAAAGAATTATAGTCTGAAAGATCTCTTTACTTGCGGACCTGTAACTCATATGATTTTACTCGCAGGGATATTTTGCTATAAGATGCCTGTGGAAGTTTCTTGCACGGTGCACATAAGTGTAAATTTTCTTTTGATGTATGTTGTCAATCAAAAAGTGGAATGGCTATTACGGTCGTAAGAAACGTGAGCAACATTTCTAGCCAAACAAGTCAGAGGTCCATTTGGAAATAAACATATGTAACACCGCATTTGTTACAAGGGTTTGACGGTTCATGTAACTTCTTTGCCGCGATGTAAGAAACGTGGCAATAAGTTGTCCGCTTAGGCGAAATTAGTGAATAAACTGATACTTTGTAAACGTAAACATTGTAAAATTCGGCATGCCTGAAACGTATGCATAAACATGAACTCTCTTATGTTGGCGGTAGCAGCTAAATATACCTCTTTATCAACAGAGAAATACCGCGATCTTGAGGTGGCAATGACAAACGGGCATTCCGAATGAAAGAATCGTGTGAATTAGACATTTTAGCTTGTTTCATTGTTGAAAGGGATTCAATCATGTTTCACCGTTGTTCATCACCGATTAACAACTCGCGTCCGGTGCGCTTAATTTCTTTCTGCAACCATAATGGGCTGCAATATATCACTAACCGCATAGTCCGAGGCAAGGTTCATTATGTCATGGTTAGGGTCTTAGGGTTAGGGTCTTAGGGTTAGGGTTAGGGTAAGGGTTAGGGGTTAGGGTTAGGGTTAGGGTTAGGGTTAGGGTTAGGGTTAGGGTTAGGGTTAGGGTTAGGATTATATTCCTATTTATTAGTACTAATATACTAGTAATAGTATATTGTGTGTATGCACTTTATTCCGCAATCAATAAGTATCATAAACAAACACCTTTCTGGCACAACGAATCATAGCACAGTCGTGTAGGCATTAGACTATGGGTACATATTGTGGGTTCGAACCCCAGGTAAACCGTTGTAGAATTTTAATTCTATCGATTTCTTTTTATTTTATTAAGTAAGAGGAAATAATAATGGTAATAAACTCGTGTTATATCTAGCCTCATAGGCCTATAATTACATGTCGGACGCATCACATACTGGTCTATCTCGAAAAACACGCATTTCGAGAAAATCGCAATTGAAAATCTTCGTATTAAGGGGGTACTACACCCATTGGATTTTGTTGCGGGTTTTTTGCATTTTGTGAAGAAATCAGAAAAAAAATTGGTCAAAGTGGTATGCAAAATGAAGGGGCAAATCTTCTCGTTCTATTGGTGGCATCGGTATGAATGTAGCTTACATGCTTTTAAAGGTAGAAGCCCGGAAGAGGTACATAGGCCTGCATTCATGAAATCGAGTTTCTTGAGAATTTCAGAATTTTTACCGTAAATCCAATTACACACACATGTAAAGCATTTATGACAGACGCTAAAACTATAAAAATGATTTTTTGGGGGAAATTAATTAATTATTCACAGCTTTGAAAACATTAATATGCATCAATTTCATGTTACCAATTAAATTAAACTTATTTTTCCCCCTTCCAGTTGACAATGATATGCAAAATTTGTGTTCGCAAGGCAGCATATTTGTTTCAGGTTTGATAAGGTTGAAATTAAAGAACAGTCAATGCCTTTGTTTTCAGTATTAGGTGATTTTTAGGGCCATCATCTAAGCAAAACACGAACATTAAATATAACGTGAAACGATACGCAAGTATATGTGTTTGGGACAAAAATGTTAATTTCTTGCAACTTATTGCACAAAATCAACTAAAATGGGAACGTTGACAGTCTATGTTGGAGCATAATTAATATGCCACCATTTGTACTTACATCGGACACCTCAATCCAGTCAATTTCACCCAGAAACAACCGCTGCCAGTGTATGATATTTATAAATTGTAAGCGTCGCCATTTTAATTGAATTTTGCATTCCGGTGTTGGGCGGTACTCGGCGCTACAATTACGATACCAGTGGTATCGTAATTGGTATCGGCTACTTTTGACAGATAGCAAAAATAAAATGTACTAGGCCTATTATGAAACGTATTGAAAACAAAAATATTTGAAAATTGAAAACAAATATAAGCAAATATTCTAATCTTTCATTCTCTATTAGCAACTTCAGGTAGCGAATAAATAGTTTGTGATATAGTGATTTAATTCCAATGAATTGTCTCCCCATTTGCAGCTAGACTTTATGGGTTATCCTGGCATTTCGGCTTTTTGGTGTCTTTGCTTGTATCCATGTATAATGCTAAATTTGTGATCATTTGTGATTGATTATATTTATTGTTCTTGTCGATTTTGCCGAATAAATATGAATGAATGAATGAATGGGATTGTCTATGGCAGGGCTGGCGCCAGGGTATTTTGATAGGGGGGCAACAAAATGTTGGAAATTTCATGCGGCGAGACAGCGCTGCCCGTCGCGCTTGCGCGACGCAGAGGGGTGTCTGAGGGGGGATGTGCCCCCCTCAGAATTGGGAAAATTTTCAAAATGAAAGCACAAATGAAGCCATTTGATGCACCATTTTCATGCTTTTTATGGTTACTTTATTTACTTTCCAACCGCATATTTTTTATGAATTTCATTCACGGGCCCGACTTTCAGCCCGCTGGTTTTAGGCATGGACCTACTCAATCAGTAAACCCAGCACCTTTTAGCAACAAAATAAGTTCATGGTACAAATGTGCACAAAGTGAAATATGGTGTAAATGTTAATAAAGTCGCGCACTTTTTAGGCTAAAATGGCCAAATATTAGGGTTACTTTGGTCACGTAGCCAGGATTTTTCCAAAGTAGTTGGGAGAAAAGGCACTATCATGGGGGAAAATTTGCCGAAAATGGGCCCAAAATATAAATACCAACAACTTTAAAACCGCGTAGGTCAGCATTCCACAAGGGGCAAGATGTCCGAAGGGGGAGTTTCCTCCTTCTAACCATGGCCAGGGAGGGGAATGGCTCCTTTTCTTCTTCTCCTCCTCTTTCTCTCCCTCCTTTTCTCTCTCCTTCTTCTCTTTTTTCATTCCTTTTACCTTTTTGAAAATCTTAGGGGAGGGCAATTGCACCCTTCCCCCCTGTGGCGCCGCCCTGGTCTATGGGATACACTCATCGGCATACCATGCCTGATGGCGTGATATTTCAGTGATAGAGGTGAAGTTTATGATGTTTTTTTTTTTTTTTTGCAAATTTCAAATGTTTTTCGCTTCCAAATGTATTGGGAACTTTCATAATGATTGCATATTAAAGACCCATTCAGTGATCCCAGCGCAAGTTAAAAAAAATAAAATTGTTTGAAGGATCACAGGGGTTGATGTACATAGACCGCTCGATCACTTGTTCAAAAAAGTTCAAAAAAAGATAACCAAGTCGAAGCCAACCAATTTGCATGTACTATATGAACGATAATTGTACAAGGATTACTTGGCGACTTCCAAATTTGAAGAAAAAAATCACCTTCGGCTTAAAAATCCGGTAAAACTTGAACATTTATGAAAATTCAGCTCAAAATCCATGGCGGCCGTAAAGTTAAAATTGTCAGAAGAAGAAAACTAAATCGAAGCCAAGCCATTAACATGTCTCACATAATAGGTCATTGCATAGAGATTAATTGCGGACTTTAAAAAATGAAGAAAAAATTGGTCTTTGGTTTCAAATGCAAAAAATGGCAAAAATCCAAAATGGCGGATATACGAAGTCATTCAAATTGTCATTTTGTATTTTTGAAATTACAAATTTGGCAAAAAACGAAAAAACAAACCCAGCAGTACTGACGAAGTTGAAGCCACATTCAAATACACGTAGCTATTAAAGGAGTATTTCGTGATCCTAGCATCCTCTTTTTATGACATTTTTCAGTACATATCCACGAAAAAAGCCTATTCCCAAAATTTCAGTTGATTCCGATTTTGCGTTTGCGAGTTATGCATGATTATGTGTATTACACTGCTCCATAGACAATGCGTTGTAATTTCGTTCTGGTGCACCAGAACGAAATTCAAATTTCACGATATCTTTGCAAAACGAATTAATCTGCAAGAAATATTGTGTACATAAACAGTATGTAGCCAGAGGTTTCCAGTGGGATAAAAATCTCAACATTTTTGAAGAAGAGTGGGGGATGGGACTGTGGATCACGAAATGCCCTTTAATTTAGATACTGTCAGTATCTAAATTACAGATTCGTGTAAAATGTCTTTCGGCTGAACCACTCGCAGGCTATGTTTAGCACATCTATGTCAATGACAAAGGTACCAAAATCCGAATTTTGATGAATTTTACTATCGTCCGGATGAGCAAATCACTGAATGGGCCTTTAACTAGGCCTATTTTATCATTTTGGAAGAAAAAAGAAAAATCTAAAAATTTGAAACGATCGTAGGCCTACAAGGCTTTAAAAAGAAAGTTGTAAACTTGTTGCATCTAGTTGATTAAAGTGATGTTTGCTACTGGTTTTATTATCACCTGTGTTGTTTGTGTTTACGATTCGTAATCCCACAAAGAGTAAGTTTAGTTCATTAATGTGGTAGGCCTACAGCCACACGTACGTACCCATCCCCTGAACAAACACATCCTACTCATTTCAGGCGCAGATTCAGGGGGAACGCCGACTGACCCGCTACCCCCCCCCCCCAAAAAAAAGAGGAAAGGCGAGAAGAGAAGGGAAAGGGGGAGGAGAAGAGAAAAGGGAGAAAATGGAGGAGAGAAAAGGAAGGTTACATTTCACGTAATTGAGTAGGCCCATGCTTAATAAAAACCCGCACAGTCGGGTCGATTTGAAGTAGGTCCTATAATAATGGCCTGCGATTATAGGCATTGGGCTTGAAGGCGGGTAAGCATGTGAAAATTACTGCGGCCCGCCGATATGCAGGGTCCGTCACATTTTGCCAAAAAAGTCATTATTCCTACCGACTTCATCGATTTATGCACGGCTTTTACCATGTTTACGAATCTCGAATTTTGCAAATTGAGTTCGGGCCCATTTTTTAAGCAATTGATTTGAATAGTGTAAAAATGATGCACCAAATGGCTTGAATTGGACCTTCATTTTGCACATTTTTTCAAACAGGAGGGAACATCCGTCCTCAGACAGCGTAGTGGATAAACATATGACCATTTTCGCTCTTCTTTCGACATTTGCAAATTTCCTATGTTAACACAATTTATAGGGAAAACTTGTCCACGGAAGGTTTCATGGACCGTCATTAATTTTACAAATTTGCGGCTTTTTCAACTAAAATTTTACACTATAAAATTGTCCACCAAATCGCTTCAATTAGATCTTCATTTTGCACAAGTTTCTTACTTCTGAGGGGGGAACATCCCCCCTTAGACAACCCCCTGCGTCGCGCAAGCGCGCTCCGCGGCCATTTTTTTTTTCATTTTATTTTATTTTTTCTAAAAATTCGGCCCCACCCCCTGACTGCTCTAAATCGACAATTGGTACCAAAAGCTGGTATCGCCCATCCCTATGGAGATTGACATAGACGTATCGCTAAACAAGAAATGTCTTTAAAAAGACAACATAAGCGTCCTTATCAACCAGTCGACTTTACGACAAATAGGTGAAAAAGGACACTTTTGCGAAGTTGTTTCCCTTTTTTTTTTTTTTCACATGATCCGTGCATATATCGCCTAGCTATAAATGAAAAAATATTTTTTTAGACCAATCAAACCAATATATGGGTGTAGTACGCCCTTAAGTTAACATTTCTATAATTTAATTAGACTATGGATTTTAATGAAAGTGGTTTCAAATTAAAGCATATACTTAACAAATTTATTTAAGTGGAATTTTGAATTATATTTATGAATGCAGTATTGCTTAAAACTACACTAAGGTTGTAGTTCTGTATGTGAAATAGTTAATTTCCCGATAGCGTATTTAAAATTCGTTTCATACTGGTCTATCTTGGGGGCTATCTCGATTTCGCGAACAATGATATGACTTTAGACGCATCACATACTGGTCTATCTCGAGATAGACCAGTATGTAATGCACTTTCAATACGATATCGGGAAATTAACGATTTCACATACAGAACTACAACTTAAGTGTAGTTTTAAGCAATATTACATACGTAAATATAATTAAAGATTCCACTTAAATAAATCTGTTAAGTATATGCTTTAATTTAAAACCACTTTCATGAAAATCCGTAGTCTAATTAAATTATAGAAAGGTAAACTTAATACGAAGAGTTTCAATTGCGATTTTCTAGAAATTCGTGTTTTTTTTCGAGATAGATCAGTATGTGAAAATACGTATTTTGAAAAAATCATAGATAGTTTAAATTAAACATTTTATAAAAATTATCTAGGAAAAATTGAGGTCTGTAATTTGTTGTATTTGAACAGCTCCGTAAAAAAGAACTATATACCAATTTTCTCAAAATAGTCAAAAATTCAAGATAGACCAGTATGTGATGCATGTGTTATCGCATTGCGGCCCATTATGGTTGCAGAAAGAAATTACGCGTCCGGCGCGTCTGCGTGGTTTACTTCGCTCGCTAAGTAAACCACTCAGACGACGCGGACGCATCGTTGTTAATCGGTGATGAACAACGGTGAAACATGATTGAATCCCTAAGTAAACAGGGTCGCCGCGTTTCAATAGTATGATGATTCAGTCACGCTTGCTGGTCTTGGTATGTCGTGCCCATGGGTCACGTCCGTATTTTTAAATATGTATTTGTAAATATATATGGGTTCATTAACTATGTTCAGCCAGATGATCTCGTTCGCGATGCATCATTGGGAAGTAAAGAAAAAAAAAAACATGCTTTAATGTTTAACTCAAAAATATAGATGTCAAGCATCCCGTAGTCACGTCTGCGGATTTAGTAAGGATGACAATTTCATCAGCATGACATATGTGGCTTTAGTCTGATTGATGAAAGCATTCTACACAATAAAAAAAAGAGAAAACCTTGGTTGAACAACGTTTATCGATGAAAAATATGTATCTGAAAAAGTACGTTCGTTACTGATTCTCGTTGGATAAATCTGGTTATGTTTTTGGTAATCGAACTGTTCAAGGTTTCTTTATTTGTGAACCAGTATTATTGAAAACATGCTCATTCTGAGGCTGTTGACGAACGTGTTGATACTACGATTTATTCCGTATAGTGTTATAGAGGGCCATACTAAGTGCTCTATGCATTGAAATGTACAAAAAGTAGCATGGGTTCGAAAATGTAACCCCAGATCGTTATTTTTTGTGTACATACTTACCTTTAAGTTATTTGTTGACGTATTGGTGGTTTTCCACTGTTTGCTTTAGAGCTCTTGGACAAAAATGTGTGCTCAGGTGTATCGAGGTGGAAACTGCATGTGCTCATGATGGTTTATAAGAGAATCGTTTTTGTATACCTTTCCATATGTGCTTTCCGTTATACCTCGTCATGCCTGTTAGTTAATAGTTATGTTGCTTTTGCTTTATTGTGAAAAGTTTTACATCTACATGTGCTTAAATTTGACCAAAAAAGAGTGTATTTAGTCGGTAAAAGTAAAATATGTTTCATATATTATGGTCGAATTATTTTGC